>NC_042617.1:406057147-406391429 GCF_901001135.1 Rhinatrema bivittatum | reverse complement strand
GTTCCGGCTCCCCTTAGATGTTAAAAAAACAATCATATGGTGATGGCCCCAGCTCCCTTCCCTCTCTCCAAAGCAGAAAAGTCAAATGTGGCCCCAGCACCCGATTACAATTCCCCCATCCTCCAAATGACATCCTGATCCTGATCCCCCCACCCCCAAATGACAGTGATGGCCTCTACCTCCCCAATCTTCCCCTGATCTCAATCTCCCCCACCACCTAACAGCGACATCCCCCCACCCGAAGTGCATCCCAATCCCAATACCTCCTCCCTCAAGTGATATACGATCCCCCCACCCCAAGGTATCATCTGATCCTGTTCTCCCCACTCCAGGTGACAGCGATGGCCTCACCAAAAGGAAAGAAAAATGTAGTGTCCTGGCCCCGAACCCCTCCCTCCACCCCTGGCCCCTCTCTCGCAGCCCCCCATACCCATGCACCCAACCCAGTCAGCACCATATTCTAAAATGGCCACATGGCCACGGTCTGATTCCTGGACCTTACAGCAGTCATATGGATGGGGCAAGGTCAGGTCAGCACCATTTTGGAAAATGTCACTAACCGGGCTGGTTGCAAGGGTGCAACCTGCCCCAACAGGGGTTCCATTTTTAGCAATGTAGGGTTGTGGGAGGGAGTGAGGGTGGGGGCCATGTCATTCCTTTTTTTTTTCCATTTGGGGGCAGGATGGGAAGAGGGGGTGGGGTAGGGCCCATAACCTTAGGGGTAGATCTTATAAAAATACGTGATCGCATACTTTTGTTCGCGCACCAGGCGCGAACAAAAGTACGCTGGATTTTATAAGATACGCGCATAGCCACACGTATTTTATAAAATCCGATTTCAGAGCGGCCTCAGAGGGAACATTCCTTCGCCCTCCCCCCACCTTCCCCTCCCTTCCCCTACCTAACCCACCCCCCCCCTAACTTTGCGCACGCCAGCTGGCAGCCCCGCTCGTGTTTCGGTCCCGGGGGCTGGTCCGGAGGCCTCAACAACGCCCCCGGGCCGGCACCACGCCCCCGGGTCCACCCCCGAAATGCCGCGGCACACCCCCGAAACGCCGCGTTGTTTCGGGAACGCCCCCGGGTCCACCCCCGAAATGCCGCGGCACACCCCCGAAACGCCGCGTCGTTTCGGGAACGCCCCCGGGTCCACCCCCGAAATGCCGCGGCACACCCCCGAAACGCCGCGTCGTTTCGGGAACGCCCCCGGACACGCCCCCTCCCGCCCCTTTTCGAAAGCCCCGGGACTTACGCGCGTCCCGGGGCTTTACCCGCGCCAGCGGCCTATGCAAAATAGGCGTGCTGGCGCGCGAGGGCCCTGCGCGTGTAAATCCGGAAGGATTTACGCGCGCAGGGCTTTTAAAATCCGCCCCTTAGTTTTTACACTTTGGGAGATCATCAACATCACTTGGGTGGTGGTGTGATCGGGATCAGGATGTCACTTGTAGGGTGGATGCATTAGAATGGGGATGTCACTTGGAGATGGGAGGTATTGGGTCAGAATGTCACTTGGGTGGGTGAGGTGCTGTCACTGTTGGTGGATGGGGGATGAGGATGTCACTTACTGGTAGAGGGATTGGGATTGGGATGTCACTTAGGGGTGGGAGCTGTCATCATTGGTGGTGGGGGATAAGTATCAGGATGTCACTCGGGGGTAAGGGTATTAGAATCATGGGACAGGGCACATTTGAATTTTGCTTTGAGGAGGGAGAAGAGGAACTGGGGCTGTCACCACATGGGTCTTCTTTTTATAATTAACATTTGAGGCAGTTGGAGTTGCCTTGACTGGCTGGCCCAGGTTGAGACTGGGGTCAGCATTGTCACCTGCTCAACCTCCCCATTTGCCGTGATTTTATGTATGGGAAGAGCTAAAGAAGCTGAAAGTGGACAAAGCCATGGGAACTGATGGGATTCATCCAAGGATACTGATGGAGCTCAGAGATGTGCTGGCGGGTCCGCTGTGTGACCTGTTCAATAGATCCCTAGAAACGGGAGTGGTGCCGAGTGATTGGAGAAGAGCGGTGGTGGTCCCGCTTCACAAGAGTGGGAATAGAGAGGAGACTGGTAACTACAGACCAGTTAGCCTCACTTCGGTGGTGGGAAAAGTAATGGAGTCACTGTTGAAAGAGAGAATAGTTCACTATCTACAGTCCGGAGAATTGCTGGACCAGAGGCAGAATGGTTCACCAGGGGAAGATGCCGTCAGACAAATCTGATTGACTTTTTTGACTGGGTAACGAAGGAATTGGATCGAGGAAGAGCGCTCGATGTCATCTACTTAGATTTCAACAAAGCTTTTGATACGGTTCCGCACAGGAGACTGGTGAATAAAACGAGAAGCTTAGGAGTGAGTGCTGAGATGGTGACCTGGATTGCAAATTGGTTGACGGACAGAAGACAATGTGTGATGGTAAATGGAACTCTCTCTGAAGAGAGAGCGGTTTTAAGTGGTGTACCGCAAGGATTGGTGTTCGGACCGGTCCTGTTCAATATCTTTGTGAGCGACATTGCGGAAGGGATAGAAGGTAAGATTTGTCTTTTTGCGGACGACACTAAGATCTGCAACAGAGTGGACACGCCGGAAGGAGTGGAGAGAATGAGACGGGATTTAAGGAAACTGGAAGAGTGGTCGAAGATATGGCAGCTGAGATTCAATGCCAAGAAGTGCAAAGTCATGCATATGGGGAGTGGAAATCCGAATGAACTGTATTCGATGGGGGGGGGGGGGGGAAGGCTGATGTGCACGGAGCAGGAGAGGGACCTAGGGGTTATAGTGTCTAATGATATGAAGTCTGCGAAACAATGCGACAAGGCGATAGCAAAAGCCAGAAGAATGCTGGGCTGCATAGAGAGAGGAATATCGAGTAAGAAAAGGGAAGTGTTTATCCCCTTGTACAGGTCCTTGGTGAGGCCTCACCTGGAGTACTGTGTTCAGTTCTGGAGACCGTATCTACAAAGAGACGGAGGCGGTCCAGAGAAGGGCGACCAAAAAGGTGGAAGGTCTTCATCGAATGACTTATGAGGAGAGATTGAAGAATCTAAATATGTACACCCTGGAGGAAAGGAGGAGCAGAGGTGATATGATACAGGCTTTCAGATACTTGAAAGGTTTTAATGATCCAAAGACAACGACAAACCTTTTCCGTAGGAAAAAAATCAGCACAACCAGGGGTCACGATTTGAAGCTCCAGGGAGGAAGATTCAGAACCAATGTCAGGAAGTATTTCTTCACGGAGAGGGAGGTAGATGCCTGGAATGCCCTTCTGGAGGAAGTAGTGAAGACCAGAACTGTGAAGGACTTCAAAGGGGTGTGGGATAAACACTGTGGATCCATATAGTCAAGAGGCCGTCAATGAAGAGTGGGTGGCTCGCCAGAATGACGGCTACTGCCTGGAGATAATACCCTTATTCAATAAACATACACATGGTTACTGTGACTCTAACATTGCTCTAAGCTTCAACGGCAAGAGGAAATGTGGAAAAAAGGATTTGCACTCACAAAGCAGGGAGTAGCTGGCTTGTTACGGCGGTTACTACCCCAAACCAAATAAGCCTGATACTTCACTTTCAATGCATATCCAGCATAGCTCTCTTCTTCAACGGCAGGGGAGAAGAAAAACTGATACTTCACTTTCAATGCATATCCAGCATAGCTCTCTGCTTCAACGGCAGGGGAGAAGAAAAACTGATACTTCACGCATATCCAGCATAGCTCTCTGCTTCAACGGCAGGGGAGAAGAAAAACAACCAATAAGGGCTGAATAACATAGTCTGGGTAAAACAAATAAGCATGGGTGTAGCTTGCTTATTATGGCGGTTACTACCCCTAACTAATCAAGCTTGATATTTCACTTGGATGCAGCTCCATCACTGCTCTCTACACCAATGGTGGGGGTGGAAGGGAAATAGAACCAAAGAGCTAAGAGAAACAGATAAGTATGAGAAAAAAAAATGTGTGAAGCTTGCTGGGCAGACTGGATGGGCCGTTTGGTCTTCTTCTGCCGTCATTTCTATGTTTCTATGTTTCTATATGTTTCTATGATTTTTTTTTCCAGCTGCTTTAAATATACAGTGAGAGCCTTGGGACCCGCATTAGCATGCCTGGCCTCCCACCATACATTTAACACATTTCAAATAGGTGTAGTTATTTTATCGTGGCTGAACACATTCTTGGTCGGCCATGATAAAATATTTACTTCATATTGACTAGTAATGACCTTCTTTGCATGTATTTGCATGCAATGAAGGTCATGTAATAAGAGAGGGAATCTAGGTGGGAAGATGCAAAATAACACGTATATCATGTGATATTGCCACGATAGTGCTCTGTCATAGCAATATTGTGCAATTGATGCGATATAACGTGCATTAGAGCACTACCTTGGCTTGATGTATCACCTAATTAGCTGGATAAGTCTTAAACAGCTCTACTTAGCCAGATAAGTTGCCACAGTGCTACTTAGCTCGATAGTTGTCGCCACTTAGCAGGATAAGTCAAAACTTGTGCGGCTATGTATAAAATTTATGTCGTGTATTTTTTGATATTCAAACATGTTGTTGAGTAGATTTATGTGTATTTTATATCGTGTGCATGCATTTGTGCACATGATATAAAATATGTGAACTTGAGCACAAATGTCCATATAGCTTCAAATATCGGCACACTTGCACTTGTTTTAAAGTTAACCTTCCTAAATTGGGTTTTTACATGTGTAAAGGCACTTTATCCTTTTAAGTGCGCTTTAGAAAATTGCTACAATATATGCCATTAAATTGTCCATAGGTTATTTTTGTGTAAGTGCACTTTATGCATGTAAATGGATTTTTTTAAATTGCTATGATAGTATGTTACATTTACACATGTAACTTCTTTTAAAATTACCCCCTAAGGAGGTAGTGAAATACCACAGGTTAGTTGCCTCTCAAAGTTCATGTGATGGTGGTCCCACAGCCTGGGGCTATCTTCTTGTTAAAAAGCCCAAGCGGCATGAAGTCCCCAGACCAAAGTGTAAAAAAATATCCTGGGGGTCTTGTGAGACCCTCTCATCTCACCCTTGTGTTAAACCCTGGTACTGGAGTTGGGAGCACTCCTGAGGCTCTAGGCTTTATGCCAGCCCTGAAAAACTGGCATCAGCTGGCTGGTTTTAAATGTATGCCCATATCATGTAGTAGGAGCAGAAGATATTAATCGGTTGGAAACATTTTTTCAGGCAATCAGAGTTTAACAGGTATGACTGGGCGGGAGGGAAGATCAGGGGAAGGGGTTCAGAGGCCTTAGAGCCCGCAGGCCTGAGGGACGCTGGAGATTGGGGAAACGTGGACAAAAGGCAGGGTTGGGAAGAGAGGGCAGTATCTGTGCCGCACATTTTAAAACTTTTTTCTTTTAAATTTTCTTGCTTTGGGGACGCCTCTAGAGGTGGCAGGAATGTGTCAGTGGAGTCTCACAAGATTTCTGAGGTTTTCTTGCACTTTGGGATAGGGAACTTTGGGCTGTTGGTCCCTTTAACACACTGCCCTGGGAACATCAGGATTAGGGATGTGCTATCGTTCAGGATGAATTAGGCAATTTCAACGAAATTGCCTAATTTGGCCTAGTTCGGAGACCCCGAAACCTAAAACGATTTTTCCCAAAATTTCGGGAAAAATTTGTTTTCAGGTTAGAGCGCACTATCGGGAGTTAAAGGTGAGCTTCATTTTTTTCTACCGGGTCATTTTTTGAGTCAGAAGCTTCGTGGTAAAGTTAGTTTTTCCTCGTTTAGATTTTTGGAAAAACGAACAAAAACTAAATGGGAAAAATGAAATGGGCCCAAAAAACGACGAAGGAAAACGAAGTTCAAAAAAATCCACACCAAGTATTAAAATTTACTTTAATACATTAAATACAAACCCCCCCTCCACCATCCCGATCCCTCCCCAAGACTTACTAACATCCCTGGTGGTCCAGCAGGGTCCCGCGAGGGATTTCTCCCTCCATGCCATCAGGCTTTTCAGCCTGACTCGCATCAAAATGGCACCGATAGCCTTTGACCTACTATATCACAGGGGCTACCGGTGCCATTGGTCAGCCCCTGTCACATGGTAGGAGCAATGGATGGCCGGCGCCATTTTGTGCTCCTACCATGTGACAGGGACTGACCAATGGCACCGGTAGCCCCTGTGACATAGTAAGGGCAAAGGCTATCTACGCCATTTTGATTACTGGCAACCGTCGGCGAGATCACTCCCGGACTCCCGCTGGACCACCAGGGACTTTTGGCAAGTTGAAATTGCCTAATTCGTGATAAACAAACCACATCTCTATCAGGAGTTGTAGCTGATTTTCATGAAAATAATGTGATATTTCAGGCAAGCCGTGCTATTTTATTACCGTGCTATTTTATTACCATGAACTTGTCTAGTAATGTGCTGCTTTGCATGCATTCACAAAGCATTTTCATGCAAATGATCTCATTAAAATATTGGCACTATTGGAGAAAAATAACTTGCAAGGCATTTATCATGCGTTAAATCTCTAACGCAGCTTGGTAAATGACCCCCTGAATTTATGGAATTTGGGAATTCTGAAGGAATGCTGAAAAGTAAACTTTGCCATTATTTCTATCATTATTAGGGTCATTAGAATGCTTGCATGAATACACCAATTATAAAATTATAAAAAATTATAAATTATAAAAAAAAATATAAAGTGGTTTGAGAGTTAGAATTTTATTATATTTATTTCTGATTAGTTAGTTTCACAACCTAACACTTTAGGCGTGCAGCAAATGAGGCCTCTGTTCTATGGAAGAAAATTGAGGGTCAGAGGATACAGCAGACCAGAGAAATAGATCTGGCATTATAGATTCAGGGTGCCCAACTCCTAAACCTTTGCTCAAACTGTGAGCTCACAGAAATATTATATTTGGATCACATTATAGTAATTGTTCATTATCAGAGCTCTCATAGCTCTTTCAGTAAGAATCTGTGAGTAGGAATGTGTATTCATTTAAAATGAACAGCACATCCAAACTGAAAATAGCCTTGCCAGAAAATAACAGAAAAAAATTGGTTTGTTAAAAATGAAATAGGCTCCCCTGTCCCCCTGTGCCACTCCGGAAAAATTACTGCAACTTAATAAACAGACCTAATAGATTGTGAGCCCTCTGGGAACAGGGAAACACCTATTGTACCTGAATGAAATCTGCTTTGTACTGGCTGACAAAAGGTGGAAAATAAATTCAAAACTAATTTAAATTACAATTAATGGGGAATTAATTTGATTTAGTTGGATAAGTGCATGGGGCAGCAAGGGGTATTCATTTATCATTTATGGCCCATGAGGTGTTCTGGAATTGGGTGGGGTGGGGGGGGGAGGGGAAAAGCCACTAGACCATAAGGTAATTTTCTCTACACTTAGAGGAGGTGGGAGATACTTCACACGTGCTACGAGGCCCTTTTAAATCATCGCTTCAGTTTATATAAGCTGCTGTTTTTTAGGCCAGATTCATACATTGCTATGGCCTGGCCATGGCAATGAGCAAAAAAGGTCTTTTACAATTTTGCTACAGATCCTAATGAGCTTGGAGCCCGGACAAAATTTATCCAGGTAAAAAGAGTCATCACTTGGGATGTTCCAGGGGCATGATTTCACTCTGCCTGGATAAAGTTAGCCAGGTAAGTCTTGTTAGATATATACCTCTCCTAAAGCTATCTGGATTACTTTATGTGGATAACTTTACCCAGATAAAGTTAATTGGATAAAGTTATCTGGATAACTTAACCTAGGTATAATCTATGAAATACTTATCTTGGAAGGTTCTGCTGAATTAAAATTATCAAGGTTGATAATTTCCCCTCTTACCAGCTTACTCAATATGGACCTTAGAGTATACATTCAATTAGTTGCACTTCAAAGTGTATATTAAGTAACATATCAGATTTATACTGAGTCTCTGCATTTTATCTTTACTGCCAGAGTTGCTCAAAGACTCCTAGTCTTGGTGGCTCCCCCATTCCAATCTGTCCCCACAAATTCAGTCTCATCCAATAACTTAGGGAGACAAGACCTGCGCTTGGCTCTCTCTTGTCCCACTCGCAATAAACACAATACAATTTTATGGTTTTACAAAAGGCCGCAGTTTATTTATTCTTAACCCGAGCCCTCACAACTCCAGTAAACGATAGTAACAATTCAAACAGTACACCCCGCCACCCCCCATCTTTATCCGTTCGTGCCTCTACCACCACGTCCCAGTGGTGAGGCAAATTATCACTCCCCCTCCTTTCTTACCCCGCCTCTTCCCAATGAGGGTAAACAGTGGCTTGAGCTTTAGCCCCCTAGCTCATTGGCCATCTCGTGTAGCAGCCCCAACTACACGAGATTCAACACACACACACATACACACACCCATGTCCTTTTCAACAATGCAGCATTAAAATTACAACTTGGGCTCGGGTTTCCGCCACAAACAAGGATGACCCAGAACATCCTTGTTCTCTCACTGTGGCCCTTTCTTACCTTGAAACCATTCTTTCCAATCCTTCCTGCAAGGCTTTATTGAATAAATCTGTCCCAACCTCTGACAGGTGGACTCCATCTCCCTTGAACAACCCTTCATTCAAATCCCACACCCATTCATGTTTTATCCAAAATCCTCTTTGTTTAAGTACCCACCTTCCTATCTGCCTGTTCACCTTCTTTATGCCCCACTTCCATACGGGCTCATCCTTGCTTTGTAGTCGCATGATTACATCTGACCAACCCACCCGAATGCTGGGCCATAGTACCATGACTCTCGCTAAATCCTTCCGAATCATGGCTACAAAATTCCTGCACGAGCACTGCCCCACATCATTGCCCCCTAAATGTATCAATAAAATTTGTAGTATCCCCGCAACTTCAACATGCTCCTGCAGGAAGAATAACAACCCTGCCTATCGCATTCCCCATTTGCCAACCATACGATCTTCCAATGCATCCTTCCCAGGTGTAGATTTTCTCAGTATGGTCTTTGCACTGCCTGGCGATGCGCCCAATGTTTAAAGGAATGGCCCATGACCCATGCCACCCCTGCTCTCTGAGTACTCCCTTTGGCTCTGTAAGAGAAGAAAGATCCGTTAACACCCCATACCCAACTCTCCCTTTTCCTTGCTTCTTATTTCTAAATGTATGAATTAAACGCTTTTGACCTCCACCTGCCGAAGCTTGAATCGCCACCTCTAACATGCTACTTTCCGCCGCCGTTGGGGCAGCCACTATGCAAAAGGAATGCAAACTGTAACGTTCTGCATCTCAGCCCAGCCCTCCCACTGCAACTTTCAAGGCTTTTGTAAATTGAAAGCTCGTTAACGGAACCCCATCCCTGTGTACCAAGAAGGAACCTGTCACTCTAGGGCTTACCTTCATGTACGCCTGGGTCATTCACACCGGGCCCACCAAAGTGTTCCCAGCCAGGATCAACCTAATGAAATGCCCTTTACCTTTCTGGTCAGTCTTGGACCTCTGCACACAGACTGTCACCATATCTTCCTGTACTTGCACTTGATCCACCATTAACCCTACTCCCCCGGTATTGGTCTTGGATCTCACCACCAATTCGCTAGTCCTTGTCACGCCAAAGAAGGCCAATGAAAAGGCAACCCTCTCACTTCCTGCACCAACTCCTTCATCTTTCACACTTTTTCCTTCGGCAATCTCGACACCATTGCATCTGAGTCCAAGTCAATTCCCAAAAAGGTCATCAGTGCGGATGGACCTTCTGTCCTATCTTGTACAATCAGCACTCCCAGCCTACTGACCACCATCATAAAACCTTCCGACTGATCCTGGCACTGATTGTAATTGCTGGGTCCAACAAAAAGGAAGTCATCCAGGTAATGTAACATGCTGCCATATCGCATATGTTGCTCAGTAACCCAGTGCAAAAAGGAGCTGAAGGCTTCGACGTATGCGCACGATACAGCACAGCCCATGGGGAGACATCGATCTACATAATATTTTCCTTCAAATGAAAACTCCAAAGTGGCAGGCTCACCGAATGTATGGGCAACAGCCGAAAAGCCGACTCAATATACGCCTTTGCCATAAGCGCGCCCCGCCCTGCTTTATGCACTAAATCTAATGCCTCATCAAATGAAGCATAACCGAACATGCAGTTTTAGGAATAAAATCGTTAACTGACTCTCTGACTGGATAAGAAAGATTAAGATTAATCTATACTTACCAGTGCCTTCTTTGGAATGACCGCTAATGGAGAGAAATGCATCCAATGAAACGGAGGGTCATCAAATGGCCTGGCAATGCGCCCCAAGCGGAGCTCGACCTGCAATTTTTCCCTTGCCATATCTGCCAGTCTCACCACCGACCTTGCATTTTTTGCTATGCCCCCCCCCCCCCCCCCCGGACCCATGTATGGGATTCTAAAGCCCTCCCTAAAACCATCGGATATTAAAAAGGCAGCCCTCTTATCCGGGTAACACATTAACCCCTTTTGCAACTCAGAAAACACTACCAGAGAATATGCTTTTCCTAACAGAATGTCACTGTTTGCCCCCTTTCCGGGCGGGTCTTCCCTGACTGTTGATGCATTTAGTGACCAGATGAGCATCTCTGCAGGTCACGCACGCATGTCTGAACTTGCAATCCAGGAATAGACACGTTGCCTTCTTAAATCTCCAACATATGTCTGACCTGCTGACCGCCACTTTGCTCCCCAACCCTGCCTTGCTGGTACTGCCTGCTGCACAAAAGGAACTGGGCGCTCCTCCCCCACTCCCTACATTTGTCATCCCAAGATGACTTCCCCAGCCACTCACATCCCTTTAGCACTGAAGGCACTCTTGGTCATCTGAGTGAGCCACAGATTGATATCCTGTGTCCCCCACGACATATATCGATTACCTGCCATTTTATCCCAGAACTTTTCGTCCTAGTTGAGCCAAGTTCAACCTTCATAGTCCCTAAACGCTCCTAAAATGCTATCCGCATATGCTATCAATGGCCCATAGTGAGCCGGTTCAAAGTGTCCCACTACACTTGCCAGATGTAAGAAACCCCTGACCAAATTCAAAATATTCTTTGCTACCTTCGGTACCCCTGTTCCATCCTTCCCCATTTTTTTTACTTTTCTTCCTATCCTTCCTCCCTCCCCATCTACCCTCTAATAACTTGAAAATATTCACATACTTGCGCTTATGGATGTGCTTCCACATCCTTCGTGGGACTTCCTTCCATCAGGGACACCAGCGGTGGATGACCCATGTCCTGCCTAGGACCCGCACCTACTCCTGCGTGCCTACCCGCCTCCGAGTCACTTGAGGTGGATGACGACAACGAAGCCGAGCTGGAATTGGACTCAGAACTCGAATGCCGTGCTCTCTTCCTCTTTTTGTCCTTTCCCCTCCTCCTTGACTTCCCAGTGTGCTCTCACTCACCTGCTCCTGGTCCTGAGAAGCTCCTTCCCCCATCTTCCGGTGCTCTGTTCATCGCCATTGAACCTCTCCTCTCCCAGTCTTTATCCAGGTGCAAAACCGCCCGTTCCCTCCAGGCTTCCTGCTGGGACGTGCCCGGAAATGCTGCATTTGCTGTATCTGTTGGCATAGAAACACCAGCCACAATACCACCCTTTGATCTGCTCCCCATGTATCCCCCCACACCTCATCCTCTGAAACCTGTGGAAAAACTGCCAGCCATAGCCCCCGCACCCTGGCCCTCCCTGACCCTCCAGTCCCCGTAAACTACTCCCGGCTTGTCCTTACCCACCTGAGAAGCTTCACCATACCACATCGGCCTGCCTCCAAAACCTCCCCAACCCCAGTAACCCCTACCTGCCAATGGGAAAGGGGGAGGACACTCCCTGCTGCTTACCTGGGAAACCGTAGGCATACCCCATGGGCTGCATATGGTGTATGCCCGACCCATTCGCAGCCTCCCTTCTAGTACCATCTCTATCTCTGCCTCTTCCCTTTTGGCATTCCTTGCCTAGGTCACTACCCATGTGACTCTGCATGCTACCCACAGGACCTCCTATAGGCTTATTTCTTTTCCCCACTGTGCTACAAGCCCTGTTAACTGGCTGCGGATCATGATCCTGCGTAACTACATCCTCTTGCACAATTTCTGCATCTTGCCCCACCGATACAGTACCAAACCACCCCTTACCCATTGTCTTAGTTGCAGGGGATATTCCCTTGCTCCGGTTGTGATGTGGGACAACCGCTGCAGAGATCGCTGGGACTGTCGGAACTAGTGGCCGGGGGGCAGGAATAGGATGTATAGGATTCACGGGTGATACATGAACCATGGAATCAAAAGCTTCACCAGATGCATCCAGGGAAATGTCTGGATAATAATCCTCATCCAGACTGGATTGGCCAAAAGGAGATGGGGTGGCCTCAACTTTGGGGCCGCTTTCTTCAGATGCAGAGGGGTGGGAACGGGGACAGGTGGTGGCAGAGGAGGGGGAAGGAAGAAGGGGCGTGAGGGGTGGGGGGTAGACCTGCCAGGGTCCTGAGATCCCGTGCCTCCGATGGGAGGGGTGGGACCTGCGGGCCACCTTAGGCTGGGGCCCGTGGTCACGACCGTGCCACTGCATGACCGCCGCAAATTATCCTGAACAGACACAAAGATTACTGGCCTTAATAAATATATAACTATATCTATCTATATATTTTTTTTATTCTTTCTTTTGTTTTTTGTTTTTAAGAAATGAGGGGGTGTCACGCTTAGGCAGAACTCCAATGCAGGGGAGCCGCACAGGTGAGCAGACAAGAACCTCCATCGAGGAGACACCCCGGGAGGAAAGAAGGAAGAAAATGATTTCCAAATTCGAATTTGGTATACTTGACTAACCCGAGGCACAAAAAGAGAAGCGCGACCTACCCCGCAGCCAGCCGGGTCCATCTGGCAGGGAATCTGCCGCATCACCGGCTGGCTGCCTTGGCAACAGCCAATGGCATTGCAGCAATTCAAATCGCTGCAGCCACCGGCAGTTGCCTTTCCCCGATGCTCTCCCGCGCTACCCCCTCCCCCCAGCCCCTCCGCCGTCGCGCACTTCTGCCCTAGTTATCGGCGCCACATGACAAGCCTGCACCGCCTTTCCTTTATCTTAACCACTGTTGCATTGACTTAGAATAAGAATGTTGACCCAGAATGGGAATGTTGACCCAGAAGTTGAATGCTGATTTTGTAAATCACTGTGATCTTCTTTTGGAATGACGGTATATAAAACACCTAAATAAAAACAAATAAAATAAATGAGTATATCCTGGGCTGGGAAGTTAAACTAAATGGACTCTATCTCCAGGGCCCTGGTCCCTTCCATAGAAAAGAGTGTACATAAACCATTTAGTTAAGGGTGATATATTATTCTCTAAAGGCTTTCAGAAATCAGGTGGCCAAGGTAATTGTCTTGGTCCAGACCAGCAATCAAATATCCATATTCCAGTTCAACAAGAAGGAAGGAACTGGATCTCTCTTCCAATGTCAAGAAATTGCCAGTCTGTGGGAATGGGTCTTTTCATTCAGTACCACATTAAGAGTTACTTAACTAGCTGTGTTGGAAAATACTCTGGCAGACAGGCTAAGTCACCAAAAAGACCCTGCCAAATGACCCTTGAGTCAGAATATAATGGACAACAGCTTCTTTCAGATCTATCTTAAGAGAGATCTGTTTGCAACAACTCAGAACAGCTCATCAAGGTGCCAGCGTTCTGCTCTTAAAGGAGTTTAGAATGCAGAATATTATCAGATGCTTTTCTCTTCATTTGGGAGAATGACTTCTGTACATGTATTCTCTGATTCTGCTAATGATAAAAACCTCAGCAAAACTCAGAAAAAAAAAGCAGGGGACTATGATTCATATAGAAACCTATTAGCCTAGACAGATTTTGTTTTCAATTGTGCAGGATGTGTCCATCAGAAAACCAAACAAGTTGAATGTTTTTCCAACTCTGACGATGCATATCCAAGGAATGTTACTTCATCCCAACTTCAAATCTCTCATCCTTATGGATCTGATGTTGAGATAGAAGTAATTAACTTTTGTGACCTTTCCGATACAACGTCCCAAATAGCTCTGTCTTCCAGAAAGAAACACTAGCAAATCTTTTGATTTTAAATGGAGGCATTTATTATCTGGTGTGAAGGGAGGACTCTTGATTCTTTTTGATATCCCACAAAGGAATTGCCTGAATACCTTTTGCATATTTCAGAGCAATTATTACCATCAATTAAAAGAAAGACCAATTTTGGTATATCCCTTAGTTTTAAGATACTTCAGTTGACTTGAAAGGATGTATCATGGGTCCTCATGACTGAAAAGAGTTTGGCTTCTTGTGCACTAAAGAACCTTCTTTAGAAATGTTTGTTTTGAATGATGTCATTTGTCTTGTTCAGATGTGATACTGATTGTAACATTTTACCCAGTATAAACCAGTTGGATTCCATGCACATTATCAAATGTGGTTTCATCCGCAGAATGAAAGGTAATATCTTGAAGACATGTAGCATTTTAAATGATATATATCTTTTTTCCACATTATATGCACTTATATGAAATATTTCAAGTCAACAAATACATTTTCTTTAAACAAGCAGCGAAGTCCGCTTTATAAAATACTGATTAGACTATTTTGGGTAATAAGGTTGCAATTTTTCCTGATGTATCTTAAGCTGCACATTTTAGCACGGTTTTTGGATAAAAGGCTGAGGGGGGTAATTTCCTTTTGCAGTTCCCATGTAAATGAGGTATCAATTTGAGTAATGTAAAATGTTTTCTATGACTCAGATCAATTAGAAAAATGTCTTCAGAACAGGGTTCCTAATATTAGGATGATTGTCTATGAGCCTTGATGGTTAAGATAGTTAGAAATTTTTCCTAGTGTATCTTCATTTCATTGCATTTCTCCCCAAGATTGTGGTCTATATACCGATTGATCTTGTGATATGTTTCCTAATCTATTTTTCTTTTTCTTTGTTTTTTTTTTTTCTTGACTTGATTCATGTATCTGTGTCAAGCACCAAAAGAGAGGCTTGCCCCTCATGGTTTCTTTGGCTGTTCATGCTACTATTGGTACTACTTTGCCTCTCACTCAGTGTCTTAGCATGATGAAACCATTATTTGTGATGCTTTGCCTCTCTTTCAGTGCCTAGGGCTGTTCATGATACTACTGGTGTCACTTTTTCCAATGCTTTTCTCTACTTCTGATGCTTGCCTGCAAGTTTCATTATACTTGGAAAGAAAACCCCAATGTTTTCATGCCTCTGTTTCAGCTGATTTTCCCCACTCATGAACACACTGAGGCACCAAGAGTGGGACAAAGCAGCTGAAACGGAGGAATGAAAAGCTCAAAGCACTATGAGAAGGGGCAAAGCATTATCAACAGTGGCAGGAATGCCCCATGGCACCATGAGAGGGGCAAAGCAGCAACAATAGCAATAGGAACAGCCGAAAGCAGCATGAGAAGGGAAAAATAACCAAAGCAGAGGCATGGACACTTCAGGGGACTGTGGTGTGTGTGTGTGTGTGTGTGTGTGGGGGGGGGGGGGGGGTTAAGCAGCACCAACAGTAGCACCATGAAAGAGGACAAGCAGAACAAACAGTATCATGAATAGCAACCATGAGAGGAACAATGTAGGACAAACAGTAGCATGAACAACCCATGGCATCAATAGAAGAGCAAAGGGCATCAACAACAGTAGTATGGATAGTCTAAGGCACTAAAAGAGGAGCAAAAGGCACCAAAAAGAGTGGCAGGAAAACTCAAAAAGCACCAATTCAAGGGCAAAGCATTGAAAAAGATGGCCTGAAGACAGAGGGGAAATCTGGGGACGTTATGTAGTGGTTCTGTCATGCAAATTGGTTGTCATGTCTAGGTATGGGATGAAACACTGATCAGACAATCTAGTAACTGAAAGATGGTGAAATACCTGGGCAAGGTGAAGTCTGTAAAAAATAGTCTTTAGAGGTCCTGATGTGCAAATAGGTCATTGGACCTGGGTAAAGGGGTAAAAGATTAATTGAACCATCTTGTAGCTGAAAGATGATGAATTTACAATCCCTAGGTAGAGTGAAGTCAAAGAAAAAATTTGGATGAGGTCTGCAGCAGTAGCTTCTCTACTACAGTATTCAATGGGAATGGGGTAGGGGAATCAGGTGTGTGGAGATTAAGTTTCCTTTGCTATAACTTTGCTGATTCTGATTCTCATAGTGAAGGATTGGGTTCTAAGCATTTCAGTTTCCACAGAAAGAAATGATAGAAGAGCAGGGTAGCAGGAGCACTGACATCAACACACCAAGGCACTGAGTGAGGGACAGGCCAAGGATAAAACTCTCACATTAACATTCCAAAGCATGAGGAGAAGACCAGGGAAAGAGGAGCAGAGATATAAACAATACCCCAAAGCACCAAGAGAAGAGCAAGACAGAGGCAAGTGAGTCATCTCCACCCTAAGGTTCCTGCTACCCTAAGGCACCGAGAGAGGTGCAGGGTAGCAGGAGCAGTGGCATCAATATGCGAAGGCACAGAGTGAGGGGAAATGACTATGCAGCTATCACATGAATATTCCAAAGCATTGATTGAGGAGAGAATCAAGGAAACAAGAATGGAGGTAGTTTAAAGGCAACAAGAGAAGAATAAGGCAACAACAACTGAGGTAATAACACTCTAAGGCACCCGAGAGGGCAAAATTGTGTTCTGCGGCCGTGGCGCCCCACGACCGCGGCCCCTACCTTTGGCCGCGGTGTTTCTTTGTCGCGGGAGCCCCGGGGGAGGGCTCCGATTCGGGCCGTCGCTCCCACGTGGCCTCCGGTGCTGCTCGCTGCACGGGGAGCCATCCTGCTCCCCCCTGCAGCGTCCAGCGGCGTCTCTCCTCCGCGGGGCAAAATCCAAGATGGCAGCCACCATCCTTAGGTGCGAGGTCGCGCCTCCTCTACAAATTTAAAGGGACCTAATCCCTTTAAATGGATTTGCCTGTTCTCTATCAGCTAGACCAGGGGAAGTATAAAAGACAGCTTCCTCTGCTCATCCAGTGACTTGGCAACGTTCCACGTACTCTAGTCTGTTTGCTTTGGTGAGTTCCTTGAGTTTGGATCTTGTTCCTGTTTCGTCTTGATGTTCCCGGTTCCTGACTTCGGATTGGCCTACGGTGATTCGCTGGTGTACGACTTCAGATTGGCAAATGGTGATTCTCTGGTACGTGACTTCGGACTGGCAAGTAGTGATCCTTCGGTGTGTGACCTTGGACTGGTGAGCGACGACCCTCTGGCACTTGACCTAGGACTCCTTCCGGACTACCGTCTCCAAGGGCCCACCTAAGTCCCAGCGGCCCGGGTCCCTACAGACTCCTCCCGGGGGGACCGCGGGCTTCCAGGGTGAAGCTCCAGTCAGCCCTTGCACCGTCACCCTGACCTCTCAAAGGTCTGCCTAAGTTCTAGCGGTCTGGGTCCCTACGGGCTCCTCCTGAGGGGACCACAGACTTCCAGGGGTGAAGACGCAGCTCCTCTTCCCGTCTCTTCATCCGCCTCCGCAGTCGCATCAGTCTCTAGTGCCCAGGGTGAGCCGGTCCCGTCTCCTGCTCTGCCTCGCCACCCGACGAGAGAACCTACGGATCGTCCGAAAGGTATACCATCCTCCCGTCAGCCAGGTTCACAAGCCTGAGCATAACAAAAATGACATAAGTAATGGCATCTACACCATAAGGTACTGAGAGAGGTGCAGGGAAGCAAGAATGATGGCCTCAAAATGCCAAGGAACTGAGTGAGGGCCAAGCACCTGTCACATTAACATTCCAAGTTATTGAGCTAGATCAAAAGGAACAGTAATAGAGATAAAACCAATACCCCAAGGCACAATAAGAGGAGGAAAGCACCAGAAACAGTGGCATGAAGACTGATATGAGCAACCTAAGCCATTGTGAGAAGAGAAGGGTATCAAGAGTAGTGGCATGTACTGCAGCATTGTTTGGTTGGTTGTTTAAAAAGGTATCAGAAGCTCCAGAGTCTGTTTCTACAGAAATAACAGAGCTCCTAAATTTCTTCTTAGTGCACTAAAGAAATATTACTCTCAACAAACATTCTTGTTTAGAAAAATTAAATACAGATTTTAACTCAAACTAGTAAATGCAGGAAGGAAAAATGGCATGAAAATATGGTTTTATTTCATGCTGATCACTGGAAAGTTGCTTGGGAATTTATCCTAAAATAGGCAGAATACTCCAAGGAAGACTGAATAATGGACAATACCAATAGTCAATAAGTACCATAAGGGAATTTGAAAATAACTTTGAAGATAGCCGGAGAAGATGCAAAGACACCAAGAAGGGCACATGGCAGCAGGAGAACTGACAATACCAACCAAAGACAATTGCATGGCAAGGCAGCAACAATAGATACAAGAGAAGGAGTTATCTAAGTCCGCAGTTTATTAACCAATAAGTTCAGAGTACATGTTTAAACCAAATCTGAGCCCTAACGCAAGAACCTGTTTCTCATTTCAATGGTGCCAAATCTAAATCTTCCACAACCCAGCGATGCCAGCCTTGCATCCTCAAGGGTATCTGATGCCCATCTAGACAACGTAGCCACCTGCATGGCTCTCCCTGTCACATACCAACAGCAGAGGACCTGCTGCTGCCTAATTAGCATTCACACTGTCCTTATGTTGCAGGTATACTGGCCTTCTGTCCTCCCTGTACCACTATATCCACTTCGTCAGCCAGAATCCAAAACATAACAATTCTTACACCCCAATAACCAGGGGTCAGGTGACTCACAACCATGCCACATCACAATAAAGGAACAAACATCCCTTCTAAAAGGGGAAGGGAAAGAGTGAAATGCCACAAAAAGCATGCCAGAGAGGGTCAACCATTCAATTTAAACCCACAGCCTACCTCTCCTCTAACCATCCATTCTCGTGGGTGCCAGCCAATCATGATGCACTGTTGGCTCTACTCAAAAATAGCCCCACAAGGATGTATGGTCAGATGAGCCATGCAAGTGAAGAAGAGAAAGGAGGAGCAAGAAAGAGGTGCCACCTGACATCACGTTAAAAATGGCTTGGCAAGACTTCGCCCTCCCGGCCTTACACTTATTAAAATAAGCCATTTGTTATCTTCTTTACAAAAATACTTGAATGTATTTATTTACAGATTTTTTATACCACCTATATCAGAAAAACTATGTTACGAGGTTCACAGCAAAATCTAAAATACAAAGCAAATAATATAACATAATTATAGTATAAGACATACAACAAAACAAAAATCATACATTAAGATTAAAAGGCAAGAACTTCAGTAAAAGTCAACTGAAAGTAATGTGTTTTCAATTGTTTCCTAAAAAACATGCAGCCAGTAACATTTCTAACTGCCACAGGTAGGGTATTCCACAGGCTAGGGCCCATAACAGAAAAAGCTATCACACAAATAGTATGCAAATGGAAGCTTCTCACGGTTGGAACAGTCAGTAGATCTTTAGGGGCTGATCTAAGGGAACCCTGGGGAACATACCTAACTAGTTTATTGGCCAGATACACTGGGCCATCTGACTGAAGAGCTTTTAAAATTATTTTCAAAAAACATTTGTTTAATAGAACGCACACAAATAATTTGACAACTGCAGCCAGTAGTGCAAAAACCTAATTGTACATATTTTTGTTTTATGCTATCTGACTTAATTAGCAGTGATTATGACTACAATAAAGAGGACACATCTAAGCAACATATTGAAGAAAATTTGGTTTCAATATAATCTCAGAATTTTTAATTGGAAAAGTATATCTGTCACCTTGCAAATATTGTTTAGAGTAAGTATTCAATTATCATTAAACAGATTCCAAAATGATGAACAGCATGAATTTAGCATTTGCACCTAATAAAATTAGCTAATTATCCAAACACTAAAACACAGTTCTAAGCTTCAGACTGAGAGAAAAAACACCATTCAGAAACATGGTATGGTAATTATGCAGTTAGTCACATGGTTCTGAATGTCTTCTATCCTAATAGCCCCATAACAACCCAGTCACATTTGTAAAGTAACACTGAAGGAATGCTAACATATCCGTTATGATAAAGGCCTTAGACTCAGGTTTAACACAAATGGGATTAGTGATTTCTAATATAGTAGCATGGCCCCTTCAAAGCAGCTAATGAGACTAACAAGTAAAGTGAAAGATTACCTCAATCTACTTTTTATGGGCCAGGTCGATTATGCATATTTCTCATAGGGGCTGATGTAATACAGTGCGCTCACACGAGTGCACTGTTTAACCCGCAGTGGGATACGGGTTAAATAGGCGTTAATCCACTCCCTAATGCACGTACTTTTGTTTGCGCACCAGGCACGAACAAAAGTTCGCTGGATTTTATAAGATACGCGCGTAGCCGCGCGTATCTTAAAAAATCCGGGGTCGGCGCGCGCAAGGGGGTGCACATTTGTGCAACTTGCGCGCGCCGAGCCCTGCTCGCGCTGCCCGTTCCCTCCGAGGCCACTCCAAAATCGGAGCCGCCTCGGAGGGAACTTTCTTTCTACCCACCCCCGCACCTTCCCTTCCCTTTCCCTGCCTAACCCACCACCCCCCCCCCCGGCCCTATCTAGACCCCCCCTATCTTTATCGGAAAAGTTACTACTGCCTCCGGGCAGTAGTAACTTTCTGCAAGCTGCTCCTTTTGCAAGCCCCGGAACTTACGCGCGTCCCGGGGTTTGCGCGCGCCGCCAAGCCTATGCAAAATAGGCTCGTCACGCGCAGGGGGGGGGTTTGGGGTAGGTTTTTGGGGGGTATGCGCGTATCTTACGCGTGTACCCCTTTGAAAATCTACCCCTAAGGGAATTAGCGCCTATTTAAACCGCTTCTAATGCGGAGTGAATGAGATAGCGCTCATCACATGCAAATGCATGTGAATGAGGCTATTACTCATTCACTCCACATGCAATAAAATAAATGTGCGTCTGTAAAAGAAGTACAGAAAAGCAGAAAAAACTGCTTTTCTGTACTTTCATTAAAAAAACAAACAAAAAAAAATCCTCGGCAGACCCCCGAGTTATGAAGACCGCTGATAAACTTGCGTCCATTTTCATTACTGGCAGACGGCCGGTTATGAAAACTGATGCCGAGTTTGCCGGCATCGGTCTTCATAACCGGCAGCCGCCTCGGGGTCATGTTAGCAAAGAGCCTCCTTGCTAGCACGACCCCCTAATTTGCCCCTTGCAGGCACCATGCATGCATTAAGAAGTCGGGCGCTAAAAGGTCGGCCCCATAGACAGAATGGGAAACCCCTTTGCTACATTTGACCTCTGTAAAGTAACTCAAACCAAAACCTCAAAATTATATCTACAACTAAACTTGTAAGCACAATATGATTGTTTCCATGTAAACAACTTCTCTAGAGAAAAGATATGGGATATTATACAGTCTGATTAATTTCCTTTGATAAATAGATTTAATTATATATTTATGTATCACTTCTTTGGATAATCCATCCGTCCAAAGCAGTGCATAATCAGCATTAAAACATTAAAATAGCAATATATTATTTTAACTTAATTTCTATTTCTATTCCACCTTATGTGACTGACATTTCAAAGCAGATCACAATAAGGTTGTACAGGCATTCCTTAAAGACTCAATTGAATATTTAATAGACCACTGATCCAAAAGATAACTTAGAACCTGTGCTTTTCAAATAGAATAAAGTGTACTATCTTTGAATCTTGAACACCTCTTAATACATGGCAATAAAAAATTAAGTTTGAACAATTGTTTTCAAAGGATACACTAATGCCAAATACTACAGCCCAACAGAATTGTGTAGAAAAAAAAAGCTTAAGAGCATTAGCACTGAGGAATATTACTTTTTATATTATTCTAGAGTCTTTTTTTCTAGCATCTTAAACAGGGTGCTGCACAACAAATTACAAAAAGATACAGTACATTCCTCATATACAAAAATAAACCATGCACAAGAGGATCACAGACCAGAAATTAGCTGAAATTAGTTTTAAACTATTCATTTCAGGAGACAATAAGTGATCGCTGCTGAGGTATTAAACTGGGCCAACAAATTCAATTTTTTGGAAGGAAGATTAGAGAAAATGCCTTTTATTTAGCTTTCTTTCCCCAGTAGGGATCCTTATTCTTACCCACAATTCACAGTCTCAGATTATGTGGGTAGAAGTCAGATGGATTTTGACAATTAGTAGTTACTTTTGCTCAAAACTGAACCAGCCAGTAGAGTGGGAATCATACTTTACCAGAATTTGGCTCTCAAATGCTTCTTATGTATGCAAGCTATAGGAGAAGTCTGCCCCTTAGTGGATATGCAGCAGAGGAGCAGGAATCTTGTGTCTAGGCATAGCTTTAAGGCAGGTTAACATACCCTGGCTATTTAACTGGCTTCTAGCAGCATAACACTCTTGTGAGACCAAGCATATTGAAAATGGAAACCTATTAAACATTTACAGTAATTACTCCATTGGATGCCAAGGAATATTTGTTGTTTATGTTTTATTATTGCTGTTTATCTCACATAGAACAACTAGGTGATCATGTGGGTCAAATAATGAAATAATTAAATAAGCAAATAAATAGGAGTAGAGTTGTCTAAGAACAATGTTTTGAAACATTTATAATAAAGTTTCTTCATTAAAGAAATGAACATAAGTTGTAAAAGAAAGCATGGGACTTGAGCAGTGAGAGAGTAGACTTTGCCTAACCTGTCTACCCTGACCATGGTGAGAATGTGTAGTGCTTCAATAAAAAAATCTTGCATTTATGACAGAATTTCTCTGACAACATCATAAGAGGTTGTAGTCTGTCACTCTCCCTCTTCCCTCCCACATGCAGACTTTTCCCCAGAGAGGTGATGCTGCAGAATGCATGAAGAGAGCACAATTAATTATCTGATACAACATTGATTCTAACATATAAGATGCATTAGTAATATCAACAGGGCTGGCGGAATCATTAGGTGGGACTAGGCGGTCATCTAGTGTGGCATCAGTGGGCATGTCGCCACAGGGGTACACGAAGGAGCCATTTTCAAAAATGCGAAAGAAAGGGCAACAGACATGCAGCACGACAGAAAGAGAGAGAGAACGAGTACTGTAAGAAGGTGACCTTAACTTTATATATCTACCACTGTCAGGGGCCCATTCAACTCAGGGTGGGTTTGGAGGGGGGTGGTGTTATATTGGTCTGCCTAGGGTGCTACAGACCCTTACACCGGCCCTGAATATCAGTACCACCTGTCCCCCTTCCCCAGAGTCCAGCTTATTATGTCATTGATTGACTATTAGCTATAGTCAATTTCTGTCCAATTTTAAAATTGTGTCAATATTTGTCTTTCTTTATGACCTCTCCCCACATTCGGCTGCTCCTCCCTGATCTATGATGATTTAATTGGGAAAGGGTATTGTACCCATGGAGCCAATAGCTGGGATGTCCCAACCTGTAGCAACACCAGGCTATGTCTGTCTTGGTAGTCACTTCCTGACCTAGGACAATACAAGGACTATGGGCCTCATTTTCCAATATCGCATGCAATACCAAAAAGGGGTGTACCTTATGCTAATAAGCATGTGTATTGCAAATTGCAATATCAGCTATGTGAAAAGCTCTTATTGCAAGTTGCACTATTAGCCCAATTTGGGCTGCATTGCCAGTATATATCACAGTTCACGATGTTTCCAGACAGGCCTGTTTTGTGAGAGAGAGAGAGAGAGAGAGAGAGAGAGAGAGAGAGAGAGAGATTTGCTACAGTGCCGCCTCCCTAGACAGGTATTTGTTTTGTATCCCTATGGGAGGCCCACCTAGTAACTCAAGGTGAGGGTTAAGTATTAGTGTAGGGGGGTAGGGGCCACTTTGACATTCAATGTGAGATGTACGAACAGAACAGTGGTCTCTTGTGAAGATTTGCTGGCCTTCGGAGTGAGGAAACTCACTCCAAGATGAGATTTGGGCAAGGTTCTCTCAACCTAGTTTTATGTTACCTAGGTAGAGAGTCCCTCAAGCTAGGTTGAGAAAACCTTGCCCAAATCTCATCTTGGAGTGAGTTTCCTCACTCCGAAGGCCAGCAAATCTTCACAAGAGACCACTGTTCTGTTCGTACATCTCACATTGAATGTCAAAGTGGCCCCTACCCCCCTACACTAATACTTAACCCTCACCTCGAGTTACTAGGTGGGCCTCCCATAGGGATACAAATACCTGTCTAGGGCAGAGGCACTGTAGCAAATATCTCTCTCTCTCTCTCTCTCATACTGAAACAGGCCTGTCTGGAAACATTGTGAACCATAATAAACCTTTACCAGCCTCTAGCACACAACATAACACAAATGAAAGAGGTCTAGTTATTGGCCATGCTAACACTGTGGCTTTTTCACAGCACACGATAAATACTCCCTACTTTACATTTACTCCGCCCCCTGAATACAAAATTAAAAATTTGCATTCACAAATCGCATTAACGGCTGTTAGCACGATTTGCGGAATTATCACCCACAGTAACTCCTTGGAAAATGACCCCCTATGTCAGTTTTACACCCCTGGACCTCCTCAGTTCATTTGTGGTCCTCCCCATGGCAGTACCGCTTGTAAGATCTTCCTTGCATGGACTAATCCAGGCAATATTGCTTCATACCAGCTAACTCCCCTCTGCCAGACACTTGGTTGCTGCCCTTGTCCAAGCAGTAATGAACCCCCTCCCCCCAATCCTTTTTATGTTCCACCATCATTCTACAGTTCATTTGTCCCAAATATATTGATATCTCCGGTCATGCCTTGCCATCTTTATGGGTGGGTGGGAAGAAAAGACCTTGCATATTGAAAGCAAATAGGTCCTGCCCTGTGACAAGCAAGGTTTTTATGCTCCTTGCCAATGCTCCTCAATCTAATTGGGCAAAATGAAGATCCTGTTCCTGTCTATGTTATTTCACCCTAGAGCAAAACAATCAAAGGGCTTGCAGGCACAATGGGTAAAGGGAGCCAAGGAAGGAGCACCATATCTCACAGCCATACTGCAATTACCTGGCTCAAACGTCCAGCTTGCTTTAACCACAAAGTTTCTAGAGCCCTTGGTTATGAATCCATGCGTAATATTCTATATGAAGAATCTATAATGGAATGTTTGCATGCATATCCACGTATCCATCTACAACCAAAACATGCAATGGTTTCCCGAGCACCTGTTTTTCGAAAAAACAAACCGTCCAAGCAGATCCCAACATCAGGCCAGACTGCCGATCCCTTCTCCTAAACTAACCAAACTCACATCCACTAAAAAACGTTCTTTCATCATAGCAGGAACCAAAATGTGGAACAGTATGCCCACTGATCTGCGCCAAGAACCCTGCCATCGAAAATTTAAACAGAACCTAAAAACATGGCTGTTTAGAAAAGCCTTTCTCTGAAGGATGAAAATCATGCAATTACATACTTCACTGCTCAACCTACTCCTGATTTCCTCTATTCTACATTGCCTTTCCTCTTTCCTGACTCCCCTTCCTCCCACACTGACTCCCTTCCCCCGCACTATGATTCCTCCACTCCCTTACCCTCTTTTCCTCACAAATAATTCCGTATTGTTAACATTGTTACACATATATATTTTGATATGTATACGCCTAGTTTTCTATTAATTTAGCACGTTGCTTGTTCCTTCTATATTCATTGTAAAGCCTTTGGCTGAATTACTGTTTGCTGTAAACCGAGGTGATGTGCATTACGTGCCGCGGTATATAAAAAACTATAAATAAATAAATAAATAAATAAATAAATAAATGTGCATGCAAGAATGAGATTCATGCTGCTTGTGGCATACTGTGACACTGCTGGAATACTGCAGATGAGCTGTGTAGGGATGGTACAGAGAATACTGTACTTGTAAAGTCATTAGAAAACTGGCATTTTAAAGGTATTGGTAAGGTTCTGAACTTCTAGCCATATTTCTGATTGAACTGATATATACTATTGTTGAATACTAAAGTTATGTCTTTTTAGAGAATGCATATGGAGTGTGACTCAGCAGTGCTCTGCTGGCTGTCAATTACAGCTGCTTTAGACCTGATTTGAAGTGTCACACATCAGTTTCCTATTTACCTTTGATGATGATAAGATGATGCCAAAAAAAAAAACGTTATGTGATGTTTCAGTTTGGAGTCCCTTAGGCTATGGTTGCCAGTCATAGGAGTCCTTACCTGTTGCCTGCCAGTCTTGAGAAAATATCAATGTTTAACTGATTTTATGAGCAGTTATTGTAACTGCCATAATTTTCAAAAGTATTGTAATTGTGCCACTTCGTCAAAGGAACAATGCAACATAAAGCATCTCGTCAATGAATAATTTTGGTTTCAAAATATCAAGGTATCAATAATGAATGAGGCTTCAAAACATAAAAATAGAGTTTCTTTGCATCCATTGAAAGATTTGTAGAAAGGTGTGATTTTTTTTCTCCACAATTACAGGATGTTAGAAAATCTGATTAATATGTTTATGTCTGAAATGTATTATGCCCTCAATTTTGAACCTTTTTTATTTTCTGTTTCTCTAATTGCCCTGTTATTTACCTTTGAAGGTATTGAAAATGTTTTTTCATTCTCCATCAGAATTGGGATACTTCCCCTTACTACTACTAACCATGCTACAAAGAATATTCACAATTTGGTTTTATCTCACTAACAGCATAGACTCCCTCCATTACCAGACATTCTGAGAATTAACACAAAACCCTGCAAAAACATACTCAGCATCTATGTAGCAAACCTGCCATACCATATCAGCATTAATTCCCACACTGCAACAACCCTACCTATGAAAAGGCAGAACTGCAAATATTGCAACATGCCCTAGAAATCCAATACACCTCCTATCAGGAGGTGCAGATTGAAAAACAGAGCAAAGTAGACTGTTGCAGATCTCTACACAGAACCCACATGTAAATGGTAGTTGGTGGATGTATTTCAAATCCCTTCCTGATTACTGGGTTCTTACTGGATTTAGTTGATCAGATAGTAGAGTAGACTATACTGAAGTATAATCTAAACTGGATAAGGCAGACTGAGCTCTTATGTGGTGGAACAACTCACTGTAGTGAGAAATCACTGATAGTGCTTATAGATGCAGAAGTTCAATCCCCAAGCAATAACTCAGACTGGCTTCAGTACAGACAGAAGATTGCTAAACTTTACTAATTATTGCATAGTGTTGTGAAGGAAAATTTTGACTTACAGTATGTTTTAATGAGAACATAATTTAAAGACATCTTTGGGGTTTGTTCATTTTGGCTTTTGGAAGGCAAATAGTAGAAAATATTTGGATTTCGCCAAATAGCAATTATCATAAAAACAGATACTTGGAACATATTCAGTAAAATAAGAAAATTCAACATTGCTCAAAGAGAGGTATTTGGAGCAAGCAGGAGAAAAGTCTGTTATATATGTTCTATTAATGCCTTATATTGCACCCACAGATCTATCCACAAAAAAAGTTGTTCACCAATATATACACTTACACCTTATAATTGCTTTGACAGCCCCCAAATCGATTTACATTTAACTCAGTCTGAGATCACTGCTACAGCTATATGTCATTATATTTTATAGGAGTGATTTTGATATCTTAAATTTTTTTGCTTGACCAGGCAGTGTCACTTTTCCTGCCAAGGATCATTCTGTTACCTTTTAAGAACAGAGTCAGTCCAAGGACAAAAGTTATTTTTCATTCACTCCTTCTCTAAGTCAGTGATTTCCAAATCTGTCCTTGGCACCCCCAGCCAGTCATATTCTCAGGTCTACAAAATGAATATGCATGACATATATTTGCATGAACTGCCTTCATTGCATTCAAATGGATTTCATGCACATTCATTGTGGATATCCTGAAAACCTGACTGGCTGGAGGTCCTCCAGGGCAGGTTTGGGAACCATTGTTCTAAGAGGTTAGAATTTGCATTTATCAAGACGAGTTCTGTAAATACAATCATCACTAAATTTATGCCAAATGTTTGCAATGGAAAGAATTTCAAATGTCATGGTATTCAATTATTAAGTTTAATTTCATATAATTTAATATATTGTTTTTTAAAAACTGCTTTTCCAGTGGAAGCCATGCAAATCAGTTTCCAAAGCATAGTTTCAATACCTTAAGGGCCCGATATTCAGCCAGCAGATATCCAGTTATACTCAGCGGCCGCTAGATAGCCAGGTAAATGATTTATCAGGCTATCTAGTTAGATAGCTAAGATGTGGATGGGCGGATTTGGGTGATGCTACTTAGTAGGGATGTGCATTCGTATTGACCGCATATGTAAAACGCTACTCATATTTTTTTTTAACTTAAAAAAAGGATTCGACATATACGATCGGATTTCCCACATATCCAACATAGCTATGTTGGATATGTGGGAAATCGCGATTGTTGAACCAAAATAAAAATTTAAACCCCCTCACCCTCCTTAATCCCCCCCCCAGACTTACCACAACTCCCTGGTGATCGAGCGAGGAGTGAGGACGCCATTTCTGCAATCCTTGGTGAGAAGCATGTGACGTCGCGCCACGTCGAGTGACGCGGCGCCACGTGATTCCCGGCGAGTTCGCGCTGGAAGGCTCGTTCGGCCCAAAAAGAACTTTTGGCCAGCTTGGGGGGACCTCCTGACCCCCCCAAGCTGGCCAAAAGTTCTTTTTGGGCCGAACGAGCCTTCCGGCGCGAACTCGCCGGGAATCACGTGACGCCGGCGTCACTCGACGTGGCACGACGTCACATGCTTCTCACCAAGGATTGCAGAAATGACGTCCTCACTCCTCGCTCGATCACCAGGGAGTTGTGGTAAGTCTGGGGGGGGGGGGTTAAGGAGGGTGAGGGGGTTTAAATTTTTTTTTTTGCACATATGGACATATACCCAACTCATTTAATTTTTTTTATGTCCATATTGACCGCAAATGGGACCCCCTTTGGACATATGGACATAAACCTTTGCTCTGCACATCCCTACTACTTAGCCATACTGCTGAATATCCTTCCTAAGGGGCTCATTTATCAAAGTGCTACATGGCATTTTTGCATGCAAATGAGAGGGAATTTTGGCCAAGTGGGCTGTGCTCACAGTTTTGCAAAGCCATATTACATGAATTTAACTACATTTTTCATTTGCATAAATGCCATGTGGCTTTACCATGTTATTTTTAAGCTCCTGGAAATGAAGAGAGAGAGGGAGAGGGGGGGGGGGGGAGAGAGAGAGAGAGAGAGAAAGAAAGAAGCTGTTATGTGTTCACACTAGATAGGTATTTATATCTCTATAGGAGGCCCACCTAGTAATTCGATGTGAGGTTTATGTATTAGTGTAGGGGTTAGGGGCCACTTTGACATTCAGAGTGAGTCGTACAAACAGAACAGTGCTTTCTTGTGAAGATTTGATGACCTTTAAAGTGAGGAAACCCACCCAAAGGTGAGATTTGTGCATGTTGCTTATTCTGCACATTTTGCACCTGTGAAGTTTGTGAGACAAGAGATCCCTGCAGCTTTCAGACCCATGAGTACAAAGTTACCTCAGGCCTGCTAATTCCTCCACTCCCTAAATATTGCTGTGTTAGCAGTTTTGCACTCAACTATGGATTGGGGTGCATCAGAGTTCTTGGATTATACTGTAGAATTCTGAAATAAATCACTAATATGTGTAAAAAAGCCCATTCTGTTAGAAGACTATTTTATGGGAGGGAGGGGGCTCTGTCAATTTCTTTCTACGCCTTTGGGCTTAAAGCTCAATCAGAACTGTGGATGTAATCTAATTTCATGATCATCCAGGGGATTTTTCCCTTATTTTATATCCACTCCCACTGTGCCTAGGCCAGTAATTAGAGCAAAGGTCCTCAGCTTTGGGCCAGGCAACAAGTCTCCTTTCAAGATCCAAACTGAAGCCACCAGACATGATCATTGCATGATGACTATGACCCCCATCCCCAGGAATATCCGACCTGGAAATTGGAAAAAGGTTCTCTGTACAACAGTGTACAGCACTGCCACTGAACCATTGGGTGAGTCCTACAAAGCTATTTTTTAAAGTTCTGAATTTATTCCGTATTTAGGGATGTGCATTCATTTTAAACAAACTCCCAAAAGGTAATGTGAGACTATTTTTAGTTTGTTTGAATGATGCAATATTAAACATTATACAAAAATACTCCCAAAATGTTGTATAAATTGTAGGTGCATAACCTTCGCCTTTTATGCATATTTACATCACCTTTGTACATGAATGCGGATATATAAACACAGGTTTCATCAACAATCTTCTTAAATGCAGACCTATCTTCATAGCTTATTTTACTTATTTATGTATTTATTTATTTATTTGCTAATTACACTTTTAGACTGCACTAACAGCAAGCTGACCAAGGCAGTTTACAATAGTATACAATAACAAATACAATACAATCACAACAAGAATACCAAAATTAAAACATTGGAACAGCCACGATTTCACCTTTTTCCTAAAACTCAAATAATTGGCCTCAGTCTAATAGCTAACGGAACAGAGTTCCAGTGTCCAGGCCCCACTAATGAGAAGAACATCTTCTCATTAGTGGGGCCTGGGCCCTTCGTTTTTTTTACTTGTTTGATCCCTGGAAGTATAAAAAGTGGCTCTCCTGAGGAACACAACATCTGCCTGGGAGCATATCTCTATACCCTTCTCACCAAATAACTGGCTCCTTTACCATGATGGACCTTATATATTAGAATTACAGTCTTAAATGCAATTCTTTCCCTCACTGGTAGCCAATGTAAAGCACTCAACCGCGGCCTAGCACTAATACGTCTAGGGCAGCCAAAAATCAATCTGGCTGCCATATTTTGCATCATCTGTAGTCTTTACAAGTTCTTCCCTGTAACTCCTATCAATACCTCATTGTAATATTCAAAACGTGGCAAAACTATTTCCAGTACTATAGGCTGAAACACCACCTCATTCACTTTATTCCTTATTTTTCGAAATTGCCGCAGCTTTAAAAATATCCTCCTCACCATTAGAGATTCATACGGTACAAAGGACCATTTATCATCATAAATCACCCCCAGGTTCCAAATTTCATGAAAATTATCACATACTTTCTTCCCCACCCTTAATTGAAGACTATGCTCATGCCCCATACAAGAAAACCATCCACTCTGTTTTCTCCTCATTCAATATCAACTTATTCTCCAGCAGCCAGTTCTCTATACATTGCAGAACTTTATGAACTCTACCCAAGTTCATTACAGGGTCCTTTCCTAGAGGGCAAAGAATGTGGACATCGTCCACTTAAATATATTCCTGAAATCCCAAGCTACAAATCAGTGCCCCCAGAGATTGAAAAAAGATGTTAAAAAGTAAAGGGGATAAAGGAGAACCTTGAGGTACTCCACAATATCAACTATAAACCTCTGACTTCTCATCCCTTATATGCACTTCCAGCAATCTCTCCCTCAAAAAAGAAGAAAGCCAATCTAGGACCCTCTCTGAAAAATTTAGATCCTTACAATGAGCAATCAATATCTGGTGATCTACCAGGTCAAAGACACTAGAAAGGTCTAGTGAAACTAAACCCTCTATCTAAATTCTCCCCAATTCTGTCATTCAATACTACCAGCACAGTTTCTGTATTATAACTGGGGCAAAACCCTGATTGACACTCATCCAATACACACTGGGGCAAATTTCAAAGGGGTACGTGTGTAAGATATGTGTGTACCCCCCGAAAACCTGCCCCAAGTTCCCCCTGCGCACGCCGAGCCTATGTTGAATAGGCTTGGCGGTGCGCACAAGCCCCAGGACGCGCGTAAGTCCCGGAGCTTTCCTGGGGGGGCGTGTCAGGGGTGTGTCGCGGCAGCGGGTCATCCAGGGGAGGGGCTGTGGGCGTGATTCTGGCACGGGGGCATTTCGGGGGCGTGGCCGAGGCCTCCGAAACTGCTCCCGGGCCTGGGAATCGCGCGCCGGCGACCGGCCCAGCGTGCGCAAGTTTCGCCTGCCTCGGGCAGGCGTAACTTTGCCAACAAACGTGGGGGGGTTAGATAGGGCTGGGGGGTAGGTTAGGTAGGGGAAGGGAGGGGAAGGTGCGGGGGGTGGAAGGAAAGTTCCCTCCGAGGTCGCTCCGATTTCAGAGTGGCCCTTACCATGTGACAGGGGCCGGCCAATGGCACGGATACCCTGTCACATGGTAAGGGCAAAGGGGCATCGGAGCCATTTTTTTTTTTTAGAACAGCTGATGCCTAGGAACAGGAAATCTTTCCCTGAGGCCCCCCCTGGATCTCTCCTCTCCCCGAGGCCCCCCTGGATCTCTCCCCAAGGCCCCCCGAGGCCCCCCTGGACCACCAGGTAACTTTAAAAGGTTTTGGGAGGGTCGGGAGGGGGGGTGTTGATTTAAAGGGTCAGGTGGGTTTGTTTTTTTTAGCGGCGCGGGCCTCCCTAAAATAGAAATTAGCGATGTGAATTGGAATTGGAAACGATTCCAATTCACATATCTTAACAATCAGATTCCCCCCCACCCCCTCCAGCCGAATCTGATCGTTAAGACGATCTGGCACATGATTCACATCTCTAATAATTATCCAGTCAAAATTGGAGTAATTAAAATCTCCACCATTACTGCACTGCAAATTGGTTAGCCTCCCTGATTTCTCTTAGCATTTTATTACCCGTCTGATCATTCTGGACAGGTGGACAGTAGTATACTCCAATTACTATACTCTTACCCAACATACATGGGATTTCTTACCATATAGATTCTACTGAGCATTTAGTCTCTTGAATAATCTTTATCCTGTTGGACTTTGATTCCCTCCCGGAATCAAAGTGCCATACCCCCACAAAGTTGATCCTCCATATCATTGAGATATAATTTGTACCCTGATATAGCACTTTTCCATTGGTTATTTTCATTCCACCTGGTCTCTGAGATGCCAATTATGTCTGCTATATATTCTAACTCTCCCATCTTACCTCTTAGACTTCTGGCATTGGCAGACAGACATTTCAAAGTATGTTTTTTGTATGTATTAATACCCTAATATTTAGTTGATAGGGATAATTTGGAATTATTTAGTTCAGATAATTGTTTATTTATAGGCACATGGACTACTTTTGCTTTTATTGGAACCTCTCTGTTGGGATGCCCTAATTTTCCTGAATCATTAGTATCCTTCAAGGATACATTCTTCCGAACTATGAGCTGCTGAGTGACTGTCTGCTGTCTTCCTTGTTCTAGTTTAATAGCTGTTGTTTCTCCTTTTTAAAAGTTAGTGCCAGCAGCCTGGTTCCACTCTGGTTAAGGTGAAGCCCGTCCTTTCAGAAAAGTCTCCCCCCTTCCCCAAAATCTTGTTCTGTTTCTTACAAAACTGCATTTCTTTTCCCTGCACCATCATCTTATCTATGCATTGAGACTCCAGAGCTCTGCCTTTCTCTGGGGACCTGCACATGGAACAGGGAGCATATCAGAGAACGCCACCCTAGAGGTTCTGGATTTCAGCTTTCTATCTAAAATCCTACATTTGGCTTCCAGAACTTCCGTCTCACATTTTCCTATATTGTTGGTGCCCACATGTACTATGACAGCCGGCTGCTCCCCAGCACTATCTATAATCCTATCTAGGTGATGCATGAGGTCCACCAATTCTGCACCAGGCAGGCAAATTATCAGGTGTTCCTCATGTACACCAGCCACCTAGCTATTTCAATTTCTAATAATTGAATCACAAACGATGATGGCTGACCTAACCTTTCCCTCCTGGGCAGTAGCCCAGGGAGTCTTGTTCTCAGTATGAGAGGACAATGCATCACCTGGAGAGCAGATCCTTCCTATAGGATCACTTGCTGCTACACCAGGATGATGTTCTCCAACTCTGAGACTTTTCTGATCCAAGGCAGCACCAGGGCTGCCAGGCTGGATTTGGGACTTGGTTTCTATGACCCTAAAGGTTTCATCAATGTACCTCTTTGCCTTCCTCAGCTCCTCCAGGTGTGCCACTCTAGCCTCCAGAGATTGGACTCATTCTCTAAGTGCCTGGAGTTCCTTGCATCAGGTGCACACATACAATCTCTTACTGGCAGGTAAAAAATCATACATGTTACACTTGATGCAAAAGAATGGAAAGCCCCCCTCTTGATGCTGGACTGCTGCCTTCATCTTAATTTTGCTGAGTTCCTAGTTAAGTTTAGGTTGTTAAGTGAGTTGGAATTAGAGTACTTAAAATTTTAGGTGTATTCACTAATTAATCTGCTAGTGACCACAACTCTCAATAAGGGTTGGTGTAATAGTACAATTTAGATAAGGGCCTGATCAATTTTTAATGAGAAAGTGTCTCTTGCCTAAAAATCAAGGGTAGAGCTAGCGGTGGGTAGGAAGGAAAGACAGACACTAGAATGAACTCCTTCAGACTTGCTTATTATCTCAGATGCAAGCAAACTCTAAAAAATATATCCCACTATTTCACCTCTATCCAAACTTTTTTAAGTCCTATGATTTCCCAAAGCTATATTTAACAATCTTCTTCAACCACCATTAAGTTGATCTTCACTGAAAAGGATTGAGAGGTTTGAGATTCCAGTTATCCTCTACTACAAAGGGTGCTGGGCCTCTGGAAGCTGGGGCTGTGGAGTGTGAAGCCTGGATCGATTGCTGTGACCTCTGGAGTCCTCTTCCAGGGGATGCTGGGAATAGTATGCAGATAAGCCTTCAGGTCTTCTTCTATTGCAAAGGGTATGGGGGCTCTGGAAGATGGGGCTATGGCGTTCAAAGCCTGGATCTCATGTTGTGACCTCTGGAGTCCTCTCCCCACCCCCAGAATTCCACAAAGTCCCCCAAAAATCTCTCAAAGGGGCAAGCCCATTTTTTGTGCCCCTTTGGAGCACCGCTGTGGCACACCACAAAGCAGTATTCCAGCTATTTAAATCTGATTTGTTCTCACAGTGGGCAGATTTCAGAGTTTTATGGCAGGAGGAGTGGTCAATGTTCCAGATTGATTTGGGGTTCCCCAGACCCAGATGCTCTGGCCTGAAGTGATCTTCTCTCTCTCCTCCTCCCTCCTCAGTCTCCTGGCTGGCCCAATGGTGTTCCAGTGGTTTAAGTCTGATATGTTCTCACAGTGGATGGAACTCAGGATGTCACAGCAGGGGGAGAGGTCAATGTCCTGGACTGATATGGGAATCCCAGACCCAGAAGCTCTGGCCTGCAGTGATTTTCTTTTTTCTCCCCTCCTCTCTTCTCAGGCTCCTGGCAGGCCCAAAGGCATTCTAACAGTTTAGTTGTTGAGTATTTTAGTTCATATTATGATACTATCTATCATTTTTAGTTTAAAGATTTATTATGTATGTTTTACTATGATCTTTGCCTTGAATGAAGGAAATGATAGATCACAAATCATTTTAAATAAATAATAATTATCTGGAAGAAGGAGACCCTGCTTAGGAAGCCTAAATTCAAGCCACAGGTGTTGCACTGGAGGTAGACCCTTGGCCTGGCGCAGGATTGGTACGGCCCTCTGGTTGGACCCAGAGAGCGCCTGCCACCAGGAGGCAGAGCACACAAGGAGACAGAGGCTAGCTGGAGCGTCATCTCTAGTTTGGGGTTAGCTGGCACAACTAAAAAACTGGGGCATAAAGACTGTTTTTTTTAAAAAAAGAATTGACCAAAAGGCAAAGACAACAGTCCAGAAGTGACGTAATCTAACTAAATTGGGTGTGGCTCAGACCTGTGCAAGGTAATCAGAGCAAGGAAGGGAGCCATTGTTAGCCATTGTTGTCCTGAGCACATGCTAAGGGATTTCTCTGGTAGAACTGTTTAACTGCATTGCAAAATCTTCATTCTGGCTAAGTATTTTCTGCTTATTTTTACTTCTTTTTGCTTATTGATCTGAAGTTGTGTAGAAGCTTGTGTAGAAAGCTTCTGTGATTATTTACTGCCTGTGTTTTAACTTCTTTCTAGTCTGTTTCATTTTGTGTAGAAGCTTGTGTAGAAAGCTTCTGTTGATTATTTCCTGTCTGCAAAGCTATCAGCTTTTAAACTGGGAAAATCTCTCTAGTTTGGGGTTAGCTGGCACAACTAAAAAACTGGGGCATAAAGACTGTTTTTTTTTAAAAAAGAATTGACCAAAAGGCAAAGACAACAGTCCAGTAGTGCCCTGCTTTACCCAGCTTGTCCCAGGCTAAACTGTTTGACTCCCTCCTACCCTACCCCTCTACCCACCCACCCCTGGGGCTTGTTTCTAATAAAGACTGCCTAGATTACCATTGGCAGCAAGATAAATTAGTACATTGGTTACAGTCAAGGAAATAAAGCCACAAATTACCAAGATGAGGACTATCCAATGTAACTGCTGTGGAGCCTTTATTCTGAGGGAAAGCATCTGGAAACTTAGAGCTTGCCCAATTTGTGCACAACTCTCGTCCTTGAAAATGGAGCTGACTGTGATTAAAGATCAATTAGCTTCAATTAAAAGAATTACACCCACATTGCATTACTCAGAAAATAATTCCCCAATACCACAAACAAACCAGGAGTCAAGAAAAGGAGATCCATTAGGCTCAGGTAGGACCCACAGTCACCCATTCTTGACAGAAGAGCAGCCAACAGGTATACCGCCCCACTCAAACAGGTCATCAGGAAATTCTTTAAAAACCAGGAATACAGTTGGCTCTGGTAGAATTAGACCTGTGATGAGGAGACACACAATGTACCAAATGCAAAAAGAACAACAAGCCTTCTCTAAAATAAAAACTGAAGAAGTTCTTGAGAAAAGCATTGCAGTATTACCAGAAAAGAGAGAGAAAACACAATGCATGCAGTATTTAAAGATCCATAAGCAAAAAAAAAATCTAATTGAGATGGAAAACTCTGTCAACAGTGGCACTACCGCAAAAAGAAATAGTGAAGTGAATAACAAATCTCAACAAATATCTCACAAGGAGTCCAGGAAATGCAATAACCGTAAAGAGAGTACCTGGAAGGCTATGACCACAAATGCTCATAGTTTGGGAAATAAAATCCCAGATCTGCAGGCCCTAATGGCTGAGGCAGAATTGGACATTGTTGCTATCACAGAAACATGGTTCACAGAATCTCATGAATGGGATACAACAATACCAGGCTACAACTTGTTAAGGAAGGACAGAGAGGATAGAAAAGGGGGAGGTGTGGCTCTTTATGTCAGAAACAACATCCAAGCAACTGAGCTACAAGGAAGTTGGGGTATTGAAGAAGCTCTATGGGTCAACCTAAAAAACAATGACGGAGCATCCATTTATATTGGAGTGGTTTACAGGCCTCCAAACCAAAAGGAAGAGCTGGACAGAGATCTAGTTAAAGACATCCATAAGATAGGTAAGAAGGGAGAAGTGGTGATCGTGGGTGACTTTAATATGCCAGATGTAGACTGGAAAATCCCATCTGCAGAAACTAAAAATAGTAGAGCGATAGTGGATGCCATGCAAGTATCTTTGTTCAAACAAATGGTGTTGGAACCCACGAGAGAAGGAGCTATACTCGACTTAGTGCTCACTAATGCAGATAATGTCTCAGATGTCCAGGTGGGCGCCCACCTCAGCAGCAGTGATCATCAAACGGTATGGTTTAATATCACTAAAATAATAGGGAAAAGAACCACAAAGACCCGAGTTTTACAGTTCAAAAACACAGACTTTGAGGAAATGGGGAACTACCTGGAGGAAGAACTTAAAGGATGGGAGAACGAGAGAGATGTGGATCAGCAGTGGACCAATCTAAAAGGAGCAATCACCAAGGCAACTGCTCTATATGTTAGAAATGTAAAGAAAAGCAAAAGAAAACTGAAACCTATCTGGTTCTCAATGGAGGTGGCTGACAAAATTAAAGCTAAAAGAACAGCATTCAAGAAATATAAAGGATCCCAAAGGGAGGAGCACAAAGAAGAATATTTGTATCAACTGAGGGAGACAAAGAAATTAATCAAGTTGGCAAAGAGTCAAGCGGAAGAGAGGATTGCCAAGGAGATAAAAAATGGTGACAAAACATTTTTTCAGATACATCAGCGAAAAGAGAAAGGTCCAAAGTGGTATAGTGAAATTGAAAGGTGGTAATGATCAATGTGTAGAGAGAGACGAAGAAATGGCAGAAATATTAAACGAATACTTCAGCTCTGTGTTCACTAAAGAAGACCCTGGAGAAGGACCATCTCTAAACAACAAGAAACTGGAGGGAAGGGGAATAGATGAAAATCCTTTACAGTAGAAAATGTGTGGGAAGAACTAAAGAACCTGAAAGTGGACAAAGCCATGGGGCCTGATGGGATTCATCCAAGGATATTGAGGGAGCTCAGAGATGTTCTGGCGGGTCCGCTGTGTGACCTGTTCAATAGATCCCTAGAAACGGGAGTGGTGCCGAGTGATTGGAGAAGAGCGGTGGTGGTCCCGCTTCACAAGAGTGGGAACAGGGAAGAGGCAGGTAACTACAGACCGGTTAGCCTCACTTCGGTGGTGGGAAAAGTAATGGAGTCACTGCTGAAAGAGAGAATAGTCAACTATCTACAGTCTGGAGAATTGATGGACCAGAGGCAGCATGGATTCACCAGGGGAAGATCCTGTCAGACAAATTTGATTGACTTTTTGACTGGGTAACCAAGGAATTGGATCAAGGAAGAGCACTAGATGTCATCTACTTGGATTTCAGCAAAGCTTTTGATACGGTTCCGCACAGGAGACTGGTGAATAAAACGAGAAGCTTGGGAGTGAGTGCCGATGTGGTGACCTGGATTGCAAATTGGTTGACGGACAGAAAACAATGTGTGATGGTAAATGGAGCCTTCTCTGAAGAGAGAGTGGTTTTAAGTGGTGTGCCGCAAGGATCGGTGTTGGGACCGGTCCTGTTCAATATCTTTGTGAGCGACATTGCAGACGGGATAGAAGGTAAGGTTTGTCTTTTTGCGGATGACACTAAGATCTGCAACAGAGTGGACACGCCGGAAGGAGTGGAGAGAATGAGACGGGATCTAAGGAAACTGGAAGAGTGGTCGAAGATATGGCAGCTGAGATTCAATGCCAAGAAGTGCAAAGTCATGCATATGGGGAGTGGAAATCCGAATGAACTGTACTCGATGGGGGGGAAAGGCTGATGTGCACGGAGCAGGAGAGGGACCTTGGGGTGATAGTGTCTAATGATGTGAAGACAGCGAAACAATGCGACAAGGCGATAGCAAAAGCCAGAAGAATGCTGGGCTGCATAGAGAGAGGAATATCAAGTAAGAAAAGGGAAGTGATTATTCCCTTGTACAGGTCCTTGGTGAGGCCTCACCTGGAGTACTGTGTTCAGTTCTGGAGACCGTATCTACAAAAAGACAAAGACAAGATGGAAGCGGTACAGAGAAGGGCGACCAGGAAGGTGGAGGATCTTCATAGGATGACGTACGAGGAGAGATTGAAGAATCTAAATATGTACACCCTGGAGGAGAGGAGGAGCAGAGGTGATATGATACAGACTTTCAGATACTTGAAAGGTTTTAATGATCCAAAAACAACGACAAACCTCTTCCGTAGGAAAATAATCAGCAGAACCAGGGGTCACGATTTGAGGCTCCAGGGAGGAAGATTCAGAACCAATGTCAGGAAGTATTTCTTCACGGAGAGGGTGGTGGATGCCTGGAATGCCCTTCCGGAGGAAGTGGTGAAGACCAGAACTGTGAAAGACTTCAAAGGGGCGTGGGATAAACACTGCGGATCCATAAAGTCAAGAGGCCACCAATGAAGAGTGGGTGACTCGCCAGAATGATGGCTATTGACACAATACCCTTATTAAATAAACATACACATGCTTACTGTGACTCCTACATCGCTCTAAGCTTCAACAGCAAGAGGTAATGGAAAAAAGGATTTGCACTCATAAAGAGGGGAGTAGCTGGCTTGTTACGGCGGTTACTAACCCAAACCAAATATGCCTGATACTTCACTTTCAATGCATATACAGCATAGCTCTCTGCTTCAATGACAGGGGAGAAGAATAACTGATACTTCACACATCCAGCAGAGCTCTCTGCTACAACGGCAAAGGAGAAGAAAAAGGGTTCGCACTCAAAACGCGGGGAGTAGCTGGCTTGTTACGGCAGTTACTACCCCAAACCAAATGTGCCTGATACTTCACTTTCCATGCATATCCAGCATGGTTCTCTGCTGCATCGGCATGGGAGAAAGACTGATACATCACGCATTTCCAGCATAGCTCTCTGCTTCAACGGCAGGGGAAAAAAAAAAAAAAAACTGATGCTTCACGCATATCCTGCATAGCTTCAACGACAGGGGTGAAGAAAAAAAAGGATTTGCAATCACAAAGCGAGGAGTAGCTGGCTTGTTACGGCGGTTACTACCCCAACCAAATGCGCCTGATACTTCACTTTCAATGCATATCCAGCATGGCTCTCTGCTTCTACAGCAGGGGAGAAGAAAAAAAAAACCAACAAGAGCTGTACAACATAGTCTAGGTAAAACAAATAAGCATGGGTGTAGCTTGCTTATCGCGGCGGTTACTGCCCCTACTACCCCTAACTAATCAAGCTAGATATTTCACTTGCATGCAGCTCCATCACTGCTCTCTACATTAATGGTGGGGGTGGAAGGGGAATAGAACAAGGAGCTAAGAGTAACAGATAAGAATGAGAGAAAAAATGTGTGAGGCTTGCTGGGCAGACTGGATGGGCCATTCGGTCTTCTTCTGCCGTCATTTCTATGTTTCTATGTTTCTATAATAACAGTCCGGGGTTTCCGCAAGTTGAACCCTTGGGTATTCAGACTGCCTGGACTAAGGCAGGCCTCCGGTGGTCTCCCGTAGAGGAATCGAAGAGGTGTGCCCACCACAAGCAAGGGTGTGCGGCTGGTGCAGAGCGAGTGGACTAGACCAGAACTGGAAACACCGGAGACCTCGGGAAGGCAACAGTTCAGAGAGGTCCTCCGAATGAGGCAGGCAGTGCCTGCAGGTCCAGCCACATGGAGGCCATGGATGTTATCCAAGTGCGTAGACCCGGAGGTCACTTGGGGCCGGAAGAGAGTGTCCGAGTGAAATGCAAGGGTCAATGCCAGAATGTCAGTCCAAGAGATGTCAGCCAAAGCTGGGGTCAATACCAGAGTCAGTCCGTACGTAGTCATGGCAAGCGAGGGTTGGTTCCAGGTGGCAGACAGAAGAATGGTCAGGCAGGCAGTGGTCAGTTCCAGGTGGCAGGCAGAATGGTCAGGCAGGAAGAGGTCAGTACCAAGAAGTCAGTCCGGATAGGTACTACCTGAGAAGGACACAAAGCAGGAGACGCTGGAACAGGCGGCAGAATGGTCAGGCAGGAAGAGGTCAGTACCAAGAAGTCAGTCCGGATAGGTACTACCTGAGAAGGACACAAAGCAGGAGATGCTGGAACAGGCGGTGCTGGAACAGGAGACACATGGAATACACAGGCAAACTTACCACACAAACTGTGTTGACCCAATTGTCAAGGCATGGATCAGGGGTTTGAGCCCTGCCTTATATACGGAAGGCCGATGATGTCATCGGGGCATGCCTCCTCAAGGTTTCCCACGCTGGGCCCTTTTAGGATGAGGTCAGCCACGTGGGGGTCTAGGGGCGGGGCTGAGCCAGCCGAGGATGCGGAGCCCCGATGGGAGCTCTGCTGTGAGGCCTGAGGAGACGGGGATGCCGAAGGAGGCCACAGAGAGCGACAGGGACGCTGGGGGTTAGCAGCAGCGAGTAAGCCTGTGCTTGTGGACGGCAATGCCAGGTGAGCAGGCCCAGTTGTGGCACCCACACAGCCGGGACGCACAACAATGGGATGTGGATCTTCTTGTCAAGGAGGTCATGAAATGCTTTTTAAAAATAAATAAATAAAGGTCCAGAACATCTTGAATGGGAAGGAGTCCAGGAAAATGGGAGCATATGGGGAAGAGCAAATGTGGAATAAAATCTGTAATTCTCTGAATGCCATCTTCCACAATAACAGAAGTGTGCATACCTCAGTCACAAATAGTAAGAAGGTCAAGGACAAACAGGCAAGAATGAGGGCTGAAGGGCCTGCCAGCCAGATTAACTTTACACATGCTGAATGAATTATCCTCAGCACCATATCAGAGGCTGCAGTGAGAAGGGTTAGAGAGCTATGTACCTCACGTTTTCCATGCTCACAAGGGGAGCAGTGTTTGTAAGAAATACATATAAATGTTTTGCATATAGTAACTAGTATCCATATTCTACCATATGTACATATATTTTTATATGCAAAAAAAGAGCTAATAATTTTCCATTCAATTAATCACCAAAAAAACAAGGAAAAAAGAACCAAAAAAATTTTTATCACAGAATTGTGCTCAAAACTTTTTTGGTGTGAATAAGACTGACCGTATCGGCAAGCCTGACGACAACCCCTTAAATGATTAAACATCGGCCGGGTGTCGAGGTTATTTAACAGATATTCTTGTCCTTCGTTTACTGAAAATCATATTCTTTGGCTTTGAAAATAATTTTTTGGACTGAGTTAAATGGAAACAATTGTGTCTCTGGATTGAGATAACTGGATACAATTGCCCTGGACTTAAAAAACCTTTTTAAAAAATTATTTGTAAAAAATTATTTAAAAACAAAAAATAATTGAAAAATATTGTAAAAATTTAATTGAAAAAGGTTGACTGTAAATGACGAGAAGTCCGGACAACCCCTGTTAAATCATTTAAGGGGTTGTCGTCAGGCTTGCCGATACGGTCAGTCTTATTCACACAAAAAAAATTTTGAGCACAATTCTGTGATAAAAATTTTTTTGGTTCTTTTTTCCTTGTTTTTTTGGTCATATATTTTTATATCCATGTATGTATGGTTAGAGTATGAGGTCCATCAACTTTGCACCAGGCACGCAAGTTATCAGGCAGTCCTCATGTACACCAGCCATCGATGAGTCATGGCCTCTCTGAGTGGAAGGGCGCAGGTCCTGCTCTAACTGATGGTATAGGCATAAAATGGTTTCCTTGTTGAAACTGAACATGTGTAAGACTTGCTCCTCAGACACATCCAACAACTTTGCCCTGGAATTGTATAATTTCACTAAGGGATGCCTCCTCCTCTTCTCTTCTGTCTTCCTCCTTAAATGTTGCACCATGGGTATTCATAATACTCATGTTGAACTTTAATTCTTCACCACTCACTCACCTCTTCTCTCCAGTCTGCCCCAGTCACCATACAATCTTTCCAAATACGATCCTCACCAAATGAATGCAATATATTTAACACAAACAATCCCACCCGGTGTTTTTATTTTTTATTTTTGTGTGGATAATTTTCTGTATACCCGCTCAATATTTCCTCTTATTAACATCCATCAATTTTCTTTTATTTATTCAACATTTGTTAGGAGAGCAGGGGATGGTTTCATATGTTAATGGGCTACCATCCAGGTGCCAATATTTTTTGTAATCATTAACGCACCCTCCCGCCTCCAATTTTTTATTCAAACTGCTAATATTAAAAATCTATTGAGCTGGGTTATAAAAAAATAACCCCTTTTTTGTTTTAATTTTTCACATATTGTTCAATAAAATCTTCCTTTTTGTGACTAGCACTTTTCTATTTTTTACTTTTAAAGCCGTCAAAGGAAAAGTTACTTGTACTTAACTTTAAAGAATGTCTCTAATGATCCTGACTTGTGCAAGTTTTGACAATTGCTGTCTTCCTTGGGGTCTGTTCATTCTTTAGTTGATCCTGTTTTTTTGTGATGTTATTTAAATTCTCTGGTGCTCCATTTAATCTCCATATTTGTTCAATTCCTGATGGTGTCAGCTATATGAAAGGCTGCTATTAGCCCAATTTGGGCTACATTGCCAGTATATTGTGGTTCATAATGTCTTCTGACAGGCTTGTTTCAGTATGATGCAGGCTGAGAGAGAGCCTTACCATAATACCACCTCCCTAGACAGGTATTTGTATCCCTATGGGAGGCCCTCCTAGTAACTCGAGGTGAGGGTTAAGTATTAGTGTAGGGGGTTAGGGGCCACTTTCACATTCAACGTGAGACGTACGAACAGAACAGTGGTCTCTTGTGAAGATTTGATGACCTACGGAGTGAGGAAACTCACACAAAGATGAGATTTGTGCAATGTTCTCTCCACCTAGCTTGATGGACTCTCTACCTGGGTAACAACAAGCTAGGTGGAGAGAACATTGCACAAATCTCATCTTGGAGTGAGTTTCCTCACTCCGTAGGTCATCAAATCTTCACAAGAGACCACTCTTCTGTTCGTACGTCTCACGTTGAATGTGAAAGTGGCCCCTAACCCCCTACACTAATACTTAACCCTCACCTCGAGTTACTAGGTGGGCCTCCCATAGGGACACAAATACCTGTCTAGGGCGGAGCCACCATGGTAAGTCCATCTCTCTCTCTCATACTGAAACAGGCCTGTCAGGAGACATCATGAACCATAATAACCCTATAGCACACAGTTTGCAGAATTATCACACTCCTTTGAAATTGACATGGGAAATGTAAAAGTATTTGCATATTCTTGATGATGTTCACACATACATAATTTATAAAATAACAAGTGTAAAACATGCATATTCAAACTATTTTGAAAATCTAGTGTGTGCATGGATGCCGCAAATATGTGCATACAAGATGTTTTTACATGCTAAATCTTTTTTAAAATATATTCATTAAGTAACATGCACACAAGCAAGTAGTATTTTGCAAAAGCCTGAAGTATCCATGCATTAGCGGTATAAATATTTTAAAAAAAGTGCAGTTTAATGGTGTTCCAGGATGGGGTTCATAACTTAATGCACAAATTATTTTGTTAGCAGTTTGCATGCATACACTACTGAACTTGTGCACATACTTTCACATGTGCTAACTGAGTCATAGAAATGAATTTGCCCTTTTTGGGTGGGAGGTCTAGGCTATGTGGTGGGAGATGGTGAATTGCTAAAGATTCTAGGTGACCCGGTGGAGATGCTGCTGAACTGGCAATTACAAGTATTTTCATAAGCGGAGTGTGCACGCACTTTGTAAAATACCTGTCTCTGCACCTAATCTACAGTAATTACCTGCACGTTACAATTATTTTGCACAGAAAATATGCGTACGTACTTATCTAAAAAGTTGTAGAAAGTATGTATCTCCCTGAAACATACATGCACACTTTAGGAGCAGAGATCCATGGTATCTGCCGTTGAAGCAGAGATCCATGGTATCTCTGCTTCAACGGCAGGGGAGAAGAAAAACCGATACTTCACGCATATCCAGCATAGCTCTCTGCTTCAACGGCAGGGGAGAAGAAAAACTGATACTTCATGCATATCCAGCATAGCTCCCTGCTTCAACAGCAGGGGAGAAGAAAAACTGATACTTCACGCATAACCAGCATGGCTCTCTGCTTCAACGGCAGGGGAGAAGAAAAACTGATACTTCACGCATATCCAGCATAGCTCTCTGCTTCAACGGCAGGGGAGAAGAAAAACTGATACTTCACGCATATCCAGCATAGCTCTCTGCTTCAACAGCAGGGGAGAAGAAAAAAGGATTCGCACTCACAAAGCGGGGAGTAGCTGGCTTGTTACGGCGGTTACTACCCCAAACCAAACAAGCCTGATACTTCACTTTCAATGCATATCCAGCATAGCTCTCTGCTTCAACGGCAGGGGAGAAGAAAAACCGATACTTCACGCATATCCAGCATAGCTCTCTGCTTCAACGGCAGGGGAGAAGAAAAACTGATACTTCACGCATATCCAGCATAGCTCCCTGCTTCAACAGCAGGGGAGAAGAAAAACTGATACTTCACGCATATCCAGCATGGCTCTCTCCTTCAACAGCAGGGGAGAAGAAAAACTGATACTTCACGCATATCCAGCATAGCTCTCTGCTTCAACGGCAGGGGAGAAGAAAAACTGATACTTCACGCATATCCAGCATAGCTCTCTGCTTCAACAGCAGGGGAGAAGAAAAAAGGATTCGCACTCACAAAGCGGGGAGTAGCTGGCTTGTTACGGCGGTTACTACCCCAAACCAAATAAGCCTGATACTTCACTTTCAATGCATATCCTGCTTCAACGGCAGGGGAGAAGAAAAACTGATACTTCACGCATATCCAGCATGGCTCTCTGCTTCAATGGCAGGGGAGATGAAAAACTGATACTACAAGCATATCCAGCATAGCTCCCTGCTTCAACGGCAGGGGAGAAGAAAAACAACCAATAAGGGCTGAATGGCACGGTCTGGGTAAAGCAGATGGGCATGGGTGTAGCTTGCTTATTGCGGCGGTTACTTCCCCTACTTCCCCTACTACCCATAACTAATCAAGCTTGATATTTCACTTGGTTGCAGCTCCATCACTGCTCTCTACATTAATGGTGGGGGTGGAAGGGAAATAGAACCAAAGAGCTAAGAGAAACAGATAAGTATGAGAGGATTGGGAGATGGGGATCCGATGCCTTCTGACTATACATTAGGTCGGGGGCAGAGGCCTATGGTACCTTGCATTAACTGTTTTGTTTTTCTTTTAGATATTGTGCCCCGGTGTCAACAGGCTTGGGTCATTGGGCACTCCTTTGTGGCCTGGGCACATAAGCATGCATGACATTGGCCTTATGGCTCTCACTTGGGTTTGGCTGCACAGGATGTGGCTGGCTGCTGGCTGGGAAGACACGAGATGCGCTGGTCTGAGCTCCTACACTGGTGCGGCATTCATTGAGTTCCCAGTCCCTCCTGGACAAGCTAGTGGTGCATTTGGGGGGGTAATGATTGGGGTAAGGTATCAGGCAGACAGTTCATTAGCATGTTGAGGAAAGATCTTTCCATGTTGATGGTCTGGAACCCCGATGTGGTATATGCTGGTCATACATCATTCCAAGGCTGGCCGAAATGAGGCAGCACAGCTGGGGGCGCTGCAGGACGATAGCCAATCAGCAGATTGGTTCCTAGTTGAGGGTTATTGGGGGGGGGGGGGTGCACATAAAAGACGAATGGTCCTGGGACCTGCAGGATAGCATATTTAGACCAGATGGGGTTCACTTATCATTTATCGGCAGGGACTTGTTCATTAATGCAATCCAGGAAGCCTTGGAATGTGTGTTTAGGAGGGAACCTAGGGCCGCATCTTTGGGGAGGCGCAGGATAGGCTCACATTTCTGCATCTTTGGAGGTTTGCCCGAGCCTCTTTAGTGACAGGTGGTGGCTCGACGGGTAGCCAGTTGGGGGCACATACTGGCTGGAGCGTTACCCATTGATCAACTGGCTAAACTGGGATTAGCTCCTTGCTGGCCCGTGGCAGGGGCTGGAGTTAGACAGTGGGTGCTGTCTAACTAGGACCAGGCCGGGTGGCCTGGGGGTTGATTATCTTGCTGGCTGGTGGAGGATAACTGAAGTTATATGTTGTATAAGGGCTCGGGCTAGTTATATTGTTAATAAAGCTGCGGCCTTGACGTTTCCCATATCAGTGTGTTGTGTACTTATGGAATATGATGTGAAAGGGTGGTGAAAGAAGGTGGAGTGAGTTTCTGGCTGCATGTTATGTAAGAGCAGTTCGGCCGGAGTGCCGGGCTGCCCAAAGTTAACAGGTGTGCCAGACAAGCTCCAGCAGCTTGACGCCGGAACGGGCAGGTGCGGGGGTGGGGGGGAGGCCGAGTCCCCGGATGACAATTCAAATACTCCCTCGCGGCCCGATCACATTGGCGAGTGCCACAGGAGAACCCTATTTAAGGGGAGGGCTTACCGGCTGCACTCCTCTTCCCTGTGGGATTCTAGCAGTGACCCTGCCTCCCGCTCTTGTGTTATGTACATCTTTGAAACGTGTTGCTGTGTTGCTGTCGCAGCTTGGGTTGGCGGTTTGCCCAAGCCTCTTTAGTGACAGGTGGTGGTGGCTCGACGGGTAGCCAGTTGGGGGCACATACTGGCTACAGCATTACCCATCGGTCAACTGGCTAAACTGGGATTAGCTCCTTGCTGACCGGTGGTGGGGGCTGGAGTTAGACGGCGGGTGCTGTCTAACTAGGACCAGGCTGGGTGGCCTGGGTGTTGGTTATCTTGCTGGCTGGTGGAGGATAACTGAAGTTATATGTTGTATAAGGGCTCGGGCTAGTTATATTGTTAATAAAGCTCGGCCTTGATGTTTCCCATATCACTGTGTTGTGTACTTAAGGAATAGGATGTGAAAGGGCGGTGAAAGAAGGTGGAGTAAGGTTTTGGCTGTGCCTGTTAATACATACTAAAAAGCAAATTGAACAACAAGAAAAATCATAGAGTAAAGATTATAACATTAGTGGAATGTAATAAATCATATTAATTATCAAGTAGATGGAGGTACTGAGAATAGTCAGTTCAGGTGGACTTAGATTTATCCCTCAAACATGCAATTAGCTGATCAGAAACATGAAAATGAAAATATTTTCCAGATATCTGTTGCAATATTGGCAGTTGCTTTCTCCTGCACCATTTTTGGAAGTTGTCACCGTATTTCCAAGTTTCTGACAGAATAAGCTCAGAGGCTGTCATGGCCACAATTAGCAGGAGATGATCCTTTCAGTAGCTCTTATAATCTCTTCTGAGAAGCTCCTACCCATGGATTCTTGCAAACACATGCCCCTTTGTTGCTGTCTCTCTTCTTGGATGCCATCAGACTGCTGCTTCTTATCCCAGATCCCAACATACTTACTGCTTCCTCTTCTCTGACCTCCAGCTACACGTCTTCTGCTATTCCTCTTGTCTCTGTTGACTCCCAATTCTCTCGCTTTCTGATTGCTCTACCTGGCCTGATCCTCTCTCTTTTAACCATGGCCTGACCACTCTTCTTTCATTGTTCCCTTAATTAACTGACCTGACTAAGAACATTTTCTACATGCTCTTCTCTTCCCTTTGAATATCCTATCCTCTCACCTTTGCTCTATATGACAGTTGCAATTTCAAATAATAAAAAATGAAGCATTTATCCAAGACTGAGGATGGTGCCAAGTTGGGAAGCCTAAAGTTTCAATTCACTATCAGGTTCATATTCTCAATATGTGGAGTCTAGAAGAAGTCAAAGATATATATATTAGGGATGTGCAGACAAAAAGTTTGCATTGATAAGTTGAAGTTGAGGGTCGATTTCGTTCAATATGGACATATGGAGAATTCCATAAGTTGAGGGTCTGTCCATAAGTTCACCGGTTCCCTAAATAAAAATTTAAACCCCTCACCCTCCTTAATTCCCCCCCCCCCAAGACTTACCAAAACTCCCTGGTGGTCCAGCGGGGAGTCAGGAAGCCATCCCTGTATTCCTTTGCGAGGAGCACGTGACGTCGGCGTCACGTCGGAGTGACGCGGACGTCACGTGCTTCTCCGCTCCGGGACCCCCGTTGGACCCAACCGGAACTTTTGGCCAGCTTGGGGGGGTCAGCTGGCCAAAAGTTCCGGTTGGGTCCAACGGGGGTCCCGGAGCGGAGGCGCGGAGAAGCACGTGACGTCCGTGTCACTCCGACGTGACGCCGACATCACGTGCTCCTCGCAAAGAAATACAGGGATGGCTTCCTGACTCCCCGCTGGACCACCAGGGAGTTTTGGTAAGTCTTGGGGGGGTCAGGAGGGTGGGGGGTTTAAGTGTTTATTTAGGTTCAACGTATTCAACATAGCTATGTTGAATAAGTTGAAAATTGCGATGCGTTGCGCATCATCACTTTTTTAAGTTTAAAAAAAAAATAAGTTGCGTTTTACATATGCGTTCAAAACGAATGCACACCCCTAATATATATGACCTATGTTTATGTGAAGTATGAGATTGACAGGATCTGAAATTCTAGATGCCAAAATAAATAGCAGAAAATACTAGTGCCTTTTCTTTTTCTTTCAAGCTGTACCTAACAATGGCATTATGACTAAATATACTTAATATCCCATTGTCTGTATAGAGAGACCTACGGGATCTCTACTAAAGAAGCATACTGATTAGTTAAGCGGGTAGTGAGTTTGGTTTAGTTGAGTTACATTTCCCTCATATGAGAGAATTTAATGGTGGCACCCTGGCCTATAAAAATCCAAGTCATGATATTGTAGGTATGGATTTTGAGTTGCCTTTTTCAGGGGCAGCCTGCTATTATGCTTGCTTCTGGTTTTACTTTTGTTTTGGTAAGAAGGCCTTCGGATTTCTAAGAAAGAAATTTTAGGTATAGACTAGACTAAAAGGTGCTTTCTCACATTTTAAATATTCCACCTCTTGGCTATTTTGTTGTTGGTGAAAAAGCTTATCCATCCCTCGATTCCTCAACTTTGGATTACCTTTTGAAATTGGCTTTATTTTTATCTTACATCTGAGTTCACTTTTGATCCAGGGACTCAAAGAAGGTTGTCTGGAGAGAGTATAGAAGTTTCTCATCGCAACAGGTAGATTTTAAAAGCGTTGCTCACACAAAACTGACCCCATACTAGGGATGTGAATCGTTTTTTGACGATTTAAAATATCGTCCGATATATTTTAAATCATCAAAAATCATTAGGGGCCACAATACAATACCAATTCCCCCCGATTTATCGTCAAAAAATCGTAAATCGGGGGAAGGGGGAGGGCAGGAAAACCGGCACACTAAAACCCCCGAATCGTTTTCCGTACGGAAAATGGCGCCGGCAGGAGATCGACTGCAGGAGGTCGTTCAGCGGGCATTCCGGACCCCCGCTGAACAACCTCCTGCAGTCGATCTCCTGCCAGTGCCATTTTCCGTACGGAAAACGATTCGCGGCAGGAGATCGTTTTCCGGACCCCCGCTGGACCCCCATGGACTTTTGGCCAGCTTGGGGGGGCCTCCTGACCCCCACAAGACTTGCCAATAGTCCAGCGGGGGTCCGGAACAACCTCCTGCAGTCGAATCATGTTGGTCTATGGCCGCCGCCATTTTGCGCCGCCATTTTGAAAAATGGCGCCGGCTGAAGACAACACGATTCAATTGCAAGAGGCCATTCCGGACCGCTGCCATTCCGGACCGCCGCTGGACCCCCAGGTAATTTAAGGCATTTGAGGGGGTTCTGGAGGGTGGGGGATTTAATTTAAAGGGTCGGGTGGGTTTTAGGGGGTTTTAGTGTGCCGGCTCACGATTTTCACGATACTTTAAACACCCAAACGGCAACAATACGATTCCCTCCCCCTCCCAGCCAAAATCGATCATTAAGACGATCGAGGACACGATTCACATCTCTACCCCATACGCACATATGTGGGCTGCACACAAGCAATGCAAATTTTAAGAAGCCGGGAAGTACATGCTACATACCTGTGCACATGTCAAGAATAAGGACTCAGAGAAGGTGGAGCCAAGACTTACATGCATAACCCCCGAATTTTGCAAGGCTTAACATGGCGCCATGTTACCTGTATAACTTTACTATTGGTCCTAATGAGGCACAAATCTGGAGATTTTAAGTCAGAGGGATCCTGAGCACTGAGGGTAGGGTGTGGTGGGGGGAGGGAGAGAGAGAGAGGGAGGGAGAAAGAGAATCTGACACTCTATAAATCTTCCACTGTAAGAGGGGCACTTTCAACTCAGGGTGGGTGGTGTTACATTGGTCTGTCTATGGCACAAGGATCTGTAGACTCTTATAATACAGCGCCCCCCCCCCCCCCCCAACCCATTCTGAGTTGAAAGTGCCCCTCTTATAGTGGGAGATATATAGTGTCAGATAGTCTCTCTAACAGAGTGTCTCTCCTCTCTCACACTCTCTCTCACTCTCTCCTATGGTCACTTTTGTGAGTACATGCATAATGGCCGCAAACATAACTGCAGCAGGGACATTTTAAAAGATACATGTCACAATATAAAATTGAGCGTATATTTTCTCGCCTGCACAATACACACATTTATGTGCACACGCTCCTTTTAAAAGTTTCCTGTAAGAAACTAAATAAACCTTTAGAAGTTACTGAAGAAATGAATTCTCATTCATTCTGGGGAGGAGATTTGAACTTTAGTAGAACAGTAACACCATTCGGGTGAACTTATTTCCCAGTTCAATCTCCTCTCTTCACCTGGATAGTGAAGAGAGGAGATTGAACTGGAAATAAGTAAGTGCATTCTATTTATCTGGAGAAAGATATGCAATATGGGACTTTCAGGTGTATCATATTAACTGAGTTACATCTGCCTGCATTCTGAAATCTGGGAAGGAGCTTCTAAACTACCTGTACAATTGGCAAGGGCCTGGAATGAAAGAAAAGAAAGATGCATTTTTAAGTGTTACAAAGTCATGGATTTATTGAAGATCCAAACATGTAAATGGACTACATTCCATGAGGAGTTGTAAATAGTCATTTTCACTATTCCACAAACAATTGTGAGTAAAGTTAGAAACCACAGCTACCTTCCAGCATACTTATTACTGCCAAATGCTAACACGGTCTTAACAAAGTTCAAGGCCTTTGAGAGAAGTCTCATTCCTAACTGGGAATCTTGGAACACAGAGCAAGAGTGTCTGAATATCTTAAGCCCTTGGAATTCAGGGTGGCTCATATTCTCCTGGGTGAGGACCTCAGCCAGGGGTTACATCTGGTCCTCTCAATCTGACATAAGGTTTAAAATCTAATCTGATAACATATTTATTTCAGTTAGTAGATTTTTTTCAATTTGTTAAAATGGATTATTGAATTGTCAGAAACATTTTTGTCAAGTTTTAGGAATTGTTTATCCATTTAGTATAAATGATCTTTGTAAATTAATATTATTAGGAAGTTAGTTCATAACTAAAACATTAAAGAAGAAAATGTTATCAGTTGACTTCCTATGGTTTTGGCATCTCAAAAATATCCAGTTTTACAACAGTACCTTAATTTCTCTGATGTTTACCTTCTAGAAGAGAAAAATAATTTGGGTGATTGAAGTTCATTTTTTTGTTTAAAGAAAATGTTATTATATATTCTACAAAATGGACCGTATTAGTAAGGGGTTTCTTCCTTTTTGTGCCAGCAGCAAAAAATGTGCAGGAAGAAATCTCATGTCCTTGCATAAAAACAAAATACAAATTTGAATAAGTTAACAATAAATACAAAAATGAAGCATGTCAAGAACTCACATTTATTTGACACATCCAGAGCCTCAAACGAATATATTTTCTTTCCTTTTATAAAATTCAAACATTTGCAATTATAATATAGTACTAAACTATAGATTAACTGTTCAACTGGAACGTTTGATTGTAAAATAGTGGCAATGTTTCAAAGGTATAAGGGAATTATTTATTGCAAAGGAAAAAAAGTAATATATTGCCAACAAAATTACAAGACTTTCTGTGGTACTGCAAGAACTGCAATGTCTATTAATCAAGTTTTAATTAAATGTTTTCCAATAAAGATCTAATTTATTAAGCCATCCATCCATACATCAATTAAGTGACAATTCAACATCATTATAGGATTAATGTAGCTGAGTATGATATCATAGAACAATCACTACAATTTCTTTACATGCTATATGAAATAATATATTTTACTTTGGATATTGTAAATGTAATTTGCAGAATTTAATTGATTCTGAATTCACTTTGATTTACATTGTAGACCTCCTATTTTAACCATATTTACATTTCAGAAAAATCAATATACACTGACCAGGTCTATGGCTCAAGCAACAGTGCTGCCTGTTGCAGTACAGGGAATCTGAGTTCGGATCATGGAGATTGGGCTTGGCTGAACCACAGAGAGAGTGTGCTTCAGCCTAGGAAGGGAGGGAAAACATTTGCTTCTGTAGTGATAGTTCCTGTTAGTAAGTGAATAGTGCTGAGTGTGTACTTCAGAAAAGGTGCTACTTCAGCCCTCAGCCCAGTGTTTGTTCCCAGAGCCACCTGAAGAGAAAGGGGGAAAGAGGGTAAAAATGAAGAGATAAAAAAGGAAAGCAATCAACAACAACCTCCAAAGAATTTTTAAATGTAACTTGTGGGTTTAAAGATTATATTTTTATCCTGCAACGTCAAAAATTTAGTAATTCACTTTACAAGTTTCCAGGAAAGTTAGTTTGAAACCACGTAGACTGCAGGAGGCATCTTATTTCGTTTTCTGCACCAGGATTAAAAAAAACAAAACAGAACATTTTTCAGGTTTCAGGCCAATTAGATTGTGATGGGCCGAAAACAACTTTCCATTTTCAATGTTCAAAAATATAAAAACATAGAAAGTGATGATAGATGTAATCCTCAGGGAATTTCTAGTTACCTATTTCACCTACATGCTGCAATACCACAGAACCTATTTAATAATAATATACAGAAGTAGATGATGGTAGGCAAGGGCAAATTACCTCACCCAGACTGCCCAGTTGTTTTGATATATACTGTTAAAGATATAACCTGACTGTCAATCATACAAACCTTTTGATCGCAGGGTACTTCACCCTATCTAGGTAATTTTTGTTCATTTTGATTAAATGACCATACAAGTTTCCTTATCTAAACTAGTACTCAGGGCCCATTTCCCCTCATCTTTCGTTGAGCCTTTCAATCCTTTGCTTTCCATTGCCCTCTATATTCATTCTGACATACTTTAATAGCACTGACCTCCACCATATCCACCTTTAGGTTATTCTAGGCATTTACCACACTCTTTCGGGCCGATTCAGTAAAGTCTGCGGGAGAGCGGGCGAACTCCCGCTCTCCCGGCGCGTGCACAGGCCACTCGCCTGTGCGCGCGATTCTGTATTTAAATGAGGCCCAGCGGTAAAAACGGGCAAAAGGAGGCGCTAGGGCCACTAGCGGCGCTAGGGCCACTAGCGCATCCCTAGCGCCTCCTTTTGGACCAGAGCGTCGGCTGTCAATGGGTTTGACAGCCGACGCTCAATTTTGCCGGCGTCAGTTCTCAAGCCTGCTGACAGCCACGGGTTCGGAAACCGGACACCGGCAAAATTGAGCGTACAGTTTTCGACCTGACAGCCGCCAGCCGACTTCAATTTTTTTTTCTTTTTTTTTTTTACTTTTGGAAAGTTTCGGGACCTCCAACTTAATACTGCCATGATATTAAGTCGGAGGTTGCACAGAAAAGCAGTTTTTACTGCTTTTCTGTGCACTTTTCCATTGTCCGAAGAAATTAATTTCTGAAAGTAAAATGTGCGGCTCCGTCAAAGCGCACTGTACTGTATCGGCCTGTTTGTAAATAAGTATTTCTTTCCATTTCAACTGAGGGTCTCTATCTTTCTTACCGACTTCATATCAAGACTCCTGGACATTGATTTTGTTTTTTCCTTGAAAATGTTTCTCCTTCAACTTTATTGAAGCCTGCTAAATATTTTTTTTTCCATTTTTATTTGCAATTTACTTAATAACTTGTGAAATACATTGCTTGAAACATAAGTGACTACAAACAATATAGAAGAAAAGTGAAAATTGAAATAATCCTGTCTACTCACATCCATATTCAGTCCTCAAACATGGATAACAAGAATCACAATTTAAAGAAATTATACCCAGAAACAAGTTTGCATTGCATCATAGGAAATGAGAAATCAGAAGTCATGCAAGCAAATAATTAAAAAATTATCAATCAAGCTTAAGAGGCATATCAAAGATGGTGGACATAAGGTGCTGATCTCCACAAGTACTATTAGGCCTACTGCAACACTGACCAGATGGTCAAATGGAAAGGCTAGTCCAAAGTCTTACCTCTGGTCCTGAGAGCAAAGACCATCTCAGACCTCATAGATGCACATGTGTCAAGGCTTCCCTTATCAGTAATTCCTCCCTCGTTATCTACCTGCAATGGATTCCTCAGTGGCTTGAGTCCAATGACAACTTTGGATGGCCTCAGATGCCATTGTTGAGCAAAGCTGGAGCCACTGATAAGGAGTCAGAAAATAGTATTCTACAGCCACAAACAGAAATAAGGAGAGAGATTTATCTGGGGGAAAGGCCTCGATAGAACTTCAGGGAAATTGGCAGAAGGTAGTGCATCCCACAACTGTTCAAAAGATTTTTAGTCTGTTAAGACCTAAGTCTGGAGAAGTTCTAGGAAGCCATAGTCATCTTAGGGAAGTCTCTGCCAGGTCAATTACAGTTGCTTTCCTCTCAATTTCAAGAAATGCCTAGTAGTTAAGAAACTGGAAACAGCAGTAATGGAAAAAAAGAGATTTTTGATGTCATGGAATCTGATTGGGGTAATAAACATTATGTTGTAAATCACCAAGTTTCCTTTAGAATATAAAGGAGGATTTAAAAAATACAATAAGAAATCGGACATTGTGGTTTATTAATTGCCCCCAAATAGCGATATGTCCACCAATGGCTTTGCTTATGAAGTATTTTACTGAAGTTTTGAAGTTTCCTGAAAATGCTTGTCCACTGGTGGCCACAGCAAATTACATATCTCCCTTTGCAAAAAAAGAGGGACAATTTGATACTTCCCAAATTTATTGTGATTTCTTCAATATCACTGCTTCTTGGAAAATCCTGCTGAAGAACTTATTTTGGTTTCAACTTTGTAAGATTTGTGCTTGAACCTGAAAGGAACTGGGTCATGAAACTTTTTTTTTCGATATAGAAATGTTTCTTTTTTGAATTCTAAGATATGTATTTTCACAGATGTGGCCTAGATCACACAAAAGAAAAGAAAGCAATTTCCTTTGATGCATCTTCTGCAATGTTGCTCAGCTTGGGACTATGTTCTGGTTGAATTATCCCTGCAAATGTGTTATCAAATATCAATCAGATATTTTATCTTTGATTCTCCCCTAGCTAACAGTCTTTTTGAGTTCTAGGCAGAGTTTAGTTAGAGAACTGCCAGTGGTATCTTTTTCTGTATCATCTCCTAGTTAGCTGTCTCCTTCTGCTAAATTGCCTGTTTAGAGATTGCTAGTGGTTTGAGCACCTCAGTCTCTTTGGCCCAGTTTTGTTTCTTCTAATTTTTTTTATCGCTCACCCTGTTTGTGACCTGTTTGTAGCAGAAAGTTTATTGTATTACATCTGTATAATGAGTTTTACATTTTCCTTTTCTCTTTTCTTTCTCATTGCTGTTTTCTATGCAAGGAATATATTCTTGTATCTATTATTTGCAATTCAAAAAATAAAAAGTGAAAAAAAAGTTAACATTCTGTCAACCTGTGAACTAAAGTGCATTAACTTTCTCATGGCCATGTAGCTCTGAGAAAATTAATGACACCAAGGTGGGGTAGTCAAGAGGAAAATGGCTACTTTCCAACCCTACATCACAAACTATAGAGTGAATTTTTGAAAAGTTAAGCACATAAATATTAGCATATATGCACATATGTAACTTCTACTCATGTAGTCCATATTTTATAAAAGATGAAATTACACGCATATTTATGGTACATTTTTGTGCACACATGTATGTGCGTAAAATAGTGTGGCCTAGGGGCATTCTGGGGCAGGGCCAAGAATATCAGGCATAAGTTGCTAATTTAAAAGACACTTAAGCACTTATATTTGTCAGTTTATTCATGTATTTTTACACCTGTTAATTATCTGGAGTAAGTGATATTAAATGTGTTTATTGGGTAGTACTGACTGGGTGGAAGGGCTGGGTAAACTGGGGGAGCTCAGGCTAAAGACCCTGAAAAATTTTAAAGACATGGAGAAGAACTGGGGAAACTGGTAAAGTAATCGTCAATCTGGATAATTTCATTTACACGAGTAAGTTCTACTTTACTTTCACCTATAAAATATACATGCATATAGTTTTAAAATAGGTAGGGAAAGTACACACATTTGATGCATCGATATAGGTGGTTTCAATGTGTTCTATGTATTCGCATGAAAGCCTACTTATGTACATATATTGCAGGATAGAAATATGTGTATTTTATAAAACGTGCGTATATCATACAAGCAGGTAATAAAATACTTGCATAGAACGGCTCACCATCATGCGTATTTATTTGAAAGTTATCTTCCCAGTATTCTATCTTCTTTGGCAACCCCTCCGATGTAAAACAAAGCCATCTAGATTCTTAAATGCTGATTGCCCTCCTACTTCCATGACGCAATAAGCAGCCTGCAAAGATCCAAACATCCCTGCTGCTCCCAAAGAAAAAAATATGGCTACCCAGAGTTCTTAGAAGCCTACCTGATCTTCCATGGTCTCTCTGATCCACCATACCCCTGTGTAGGTAGGAGAGGGCATCCGCTCGTACATTCTTAGAAGTTGGTCGATAACACAGGGTGAAGTCGAATTGAGTAAAGAATAATAACCACTGGGCTTGACGGGGGTTCAAACATTGAGCTTGGCCGAGATATTCCAAATTCTTGTGGTCCGTCAAGACCATAGTGGAATGTTGGGCTCCCTCAAGCCACTGGCGCCATTCTTCAAGTGCCATCTTGATGGCAAGGAGCTCTTTGTCCCCGATACTATAGTTCCTTTTGGCTGGGGAGAACCATCATGAAAAGTACGAGAGTGGCAGTAGGGCCCCCTTGATAGAGTACTGGCTTAACACCACCCCCACTGTGGTATTGGAGGTTTCAACCTCCACCACAATGGGGCCACAAAGGGGCGAGAAGGGTCCAGATGTCGAAGATATGTGTCTTGTAGGAAGGCATCTTTCAGGGCCCTGAAGGCCTCAATCACCTCAGGTGGCCAATATTTAGGGACAGCCCCCTTCTTGGTGAGTGCGGTAAGGGGTTGCCACTAGTTTGGAGTACTGGGGAATGAAGGTCCAAAAGAAGTTGGCAAACCCCAAAAACCACTGCAATGCCCGTAGTCCGGATGGTTGTGGCCAGCTCTGGATGCTGGTAGTCTTTTCAGGATCCATGTGGAAGCTAGTGGTTAAGACAATGAAGCCCAAGAAGGGCAAGGATTGTTGTTCGAAGAGGCATTTTTCCAACGTGGCATATAGCCTATGATCCCATAGCCGCTGGAGTACGCACCTTACCACTCGGTGATGGGATAGCAGATCTGGAGAGTAAATTAGTATGTCATCCAGGTATAGGGATGTGAATCGTTTTAGGACGATTAAAATTATCGTCCGATAATTTTAATATCGTCTTAAACCATTATGGAACACAATACAATACAGATTCTAACGATTTATCGTTATAAATCGTTAGAATCGTGAGCCGGCACACTAAAACCCCCTAAAACCCACCCCCGACCCTTTAAATTAAATCCCCCACCCTCCCGAACCCCCCCCCCCATAACTTAAATAACCTGCGGGTCCAGCGGCGGTCCGGAACGGCAGCGGTCCGGAACGGGCTCCTGCTCCTGAATCTTGTCGTCTTCAGCCGGCGCCATTTTCCAAAATGGCGCCGAAAAATGGCGGCGGCCATAGACGAAAAAGATTGGACGGCAGGAGGTCCTTCCGGACCCCCGCTGGACTTTTGGCAAGTCTCGTGGGGGTCAGGAGGCCCCCCACAAGCTGGCCAAAAGTTCCTGGAGGTCCAGCGGGGGTCAGGGAGCGATTTCCCGCCGCGAATCATTTTCGTACGGAAAATGGCGCCGGCAGGAGATCGACTGCAGGAGGTCGTTCAGCGAGGGTTCCGGCGCCTCGCTGAACGACCTCCTGCAGTCGATCTCCTGCCGGCGCCATTTTCCGTACGAAAACGATTCGCGGCGGGAAATCGCTCCCTGACCCCCGCTGGACCTCCAGGAACTTTTGGCCAGCTTGTGGGGGGCCTCCTGACCCCCACGAGACTTGCCAAAAGTCCAGCGGGGGTCCGGAAGGACCTCCTGCCGTCCAATCTTTTTCGTCTATGGCCGCCGCCATTTTTCGGCGCCATTTTGGAAAATGGCGCCGGCTGAAGACGACAAGATTCAGGAGCAGGAGCCCGTTCCGGACCGCCGCTGGACCCGCAGGTTATTTAAGTTATTTGGGGGGGGGGGTTCGGGAGGGTGGGGGATTTAATTTAAAGGGTCGGGGGTGGGTTTTAGGGGGTTTTAATGTGCCGGTTTTTTCGATTTTTTGATTTTTAACGATTTTTTAACGATTTTTCACGATATTTTACCCCCCCCAAACGGCAACAATACGATTCCCTCCCCCTCCCAGCCGAAATCGATCGTTAAGACGATCGAGGACACGATTCACATCCCTATCCAGGTATATGATGACGCTGGAGTGGAGCATATCCCGGAAAACCTCATTCATAAGGTGTTGGAAGACCACAGGGACTTGCATAACCTGAATGGCATCACCAAGTATTCTTAGTGACCATCCCTGGTGTTAAAAGCAGTCTTCCATTCGTCACCTGGTCTTATTCATATGAGGTTGTAAGCCCCTCAGAGGTCAAATTTTGTGATTACCTGGACCCCCTGAAGATGATCCTGTAGTTCTGGAATGAGGGGCAATGGGTAGCGATCTCTCCTGGTAATGGCATTGAGCCTGCAGTAGTCTATACAGGGCTAAGATGGGATATGATGGAGGTCTTTAAGATCATGAGAGGTCTTGAATGAGTAGATGTGACTCGGTTATTTACACTTTCGAATAATAGAAGGACTAGGGGGCATTCCATGAAGTTACCAAGTAGCACATTTAAGACTAATCAGAGAAAGTTCTTTTTCACTCAATGCACAATAAAGCTCTGGAATTTGTTGCCAGAGGATGTGGTTGGTATAGTTAGTGTAGCTGGGTTCAAAAAAGGTTTAGATAAGTTCTTGGAGGAGAAGTCCATTAACTGCTATTAATCAAGTTTACTTAGGGAATACCCACTACTATTAATTGCATCAGTAGCATGGGATCTTCTTAGTGTTTGGGTAATTGCCAGGTTCTTGTGGCCTAGTTTGGCCTCTGTTGGAAACAGGATGCTGGGCTTGATGGACCCTTGGTCTGACCCAGCATGGCAATTTCTTATGTTTTTATGGTCACAGGAATGGAGCACTGGGGAGTAGGAGTGGTGTAGCCCAAGATCATCTCCACACTGATGCCTAGGCGTTGGAGTTTCCTGGCCTCTCGGGGCATTGTACCAGCATGTGCCCCTTGCCAGTGCAGTATAGGCACAGTCCAAGAGAGTGCCTTCACAGTTTTTCCTCGGGTGTGAGTCTGCATTGGCTCCTCTCCACAGTTCTGACCTGGGTCAGTAGCTGGCGGCGGCATCCGGAACCGTGCTAGGGGCACGGTCCTCCAGATAGGTCAAACCTCATGGAGTTATTGCTGAATCCAGCAGTCACTATGCCCAGAGAGATTGATGAGGCTCACCAAGTCATCGGGGAGCTCTCGGGTGACCAGTTCATCCTTTATCTTGGGAGCCAGACCCTGCAAGATGATGTTCCTTAGGCTGTCTTCTTGCCACCCTAGTTCTGATGCTAGGCTGTGGAATTTCACCTTGTACTCTGCCAACAGCCATGGCCCCTGGCGAAGATGAAGGAGGTTGGAGGCAGCCATGCTCTGTCGCCCGGGCTCATCGAAGACCTGTTTGAAGGTCTGTACAAACCGTGAAAGCAGTGGGTCTCCATGTTCCCACAGAGGGAGGCTCAGGCCAGGGCCTTCCCATCCAGGAGGAATAGGATGAAGACGGTCTTGATACTGTAACTAGCAAACTGGGATGGCTGCAGGGTAAAATGCATAAAGCAGTGATTTAGAAATCTCCGACACTGCCGTGGCTCCCCTGCATAGTGCGGAGGAGCAGGTAAGTGGAGGGCAGTCAAGGGCATAGGCGGCACCGCTGAAACAGGAGGCTGAAAGTTGGGTGCCGGGACAGTGTCCACTCGGTTTACCAGCCGCTCAACTGTAGAGGCCAACATATCCATATATTGTTGCTGCTGATGCAGTCTCTGAGCTAGTCTGGGGATGGCTTGCAGACTGGACGGATCCATTGGGTCCATGGCCTCAGCAAACTGTAAGGGAAGTGGACCCTTGAGCCGCGACAAGGTTGGTACTTCCGCTAGGAGAGGTCCCCTTGTGGTTCTTGTCGACAGAAGGTGGAACAGGTATAGATGGCCCACAGGAGCTTCAGCTATACTAGCCCTCATTCCCCGCAGGTTAAGCCCTTAGGTACCAGGTCCAGCAGGATTTAGGTGTGGGCATCTCACAGATAGAGTCCTGAGAAAGAGGCAGAGACGGCATCGGACTAGCTGGAGTCATGGCGGATGGAGAACAGGTGGAGTCAGGAACAGGCCAGAGGTCAGGACAGACAGCAGGCAGGAAGAAGATGAAGAAACTGGCTGGAGGTCTGGGCAGGCGGAGGTCACTCGGAGTCAGATTACCATGCAGAGGTCAGGCAGGCAGAGGTCACTCAGAATCGGATTACCAGGTGGAGGTCAGGCAGGCGGAGGTCACTTAGATTCGGAATACCAGGCGGAGATCAGGCAGGCAGAAAGTAGTCTGGCAGGACAAGGAGCAGGAAGACAGGCATGGAAGGCAAGGAGCAGGCAGGGATGCTGGAACAGGAATCAGGCAGAAATGCTGGAACCAGAATCAAGCAAGAACACACTCTCATGGAACAGGACCCATTGCTGAGGCAAAGTGGACAAGGCAGGGCCGGGTATAAGTACCCGAGGCATCTGATGTCATCACTGCATGCCGAGGGGACTCTTCCCACCATTGGGCCTTTAAATCTGGCAGCGTGGTATGCGCATGCCTAGGGAGTCAGCCCGGAGTGGCACTTCGGCAGCATGGGATCGCCGTGAGAGCAAGCCATGGCCATGGCCTCCGCCAGGGAAAGGCTGCATAGGTCAGTGCAGGGCTACCGGTGGTGAGGGGGCCCAGCCGGGGTTCTCTATGGGTGGGGATCCTAACATGGTGTCTGTTATTATATCCTAGAAAGTTAAAAACTTGTGATTAGGAAGTCACATACTTGGTAGGCATCTCTTTAGCTTAAACCTTAAATGTAATAATTCTGAATGTGATGTATAAATAAATATTATACTTTCTTTTATTGCCTGATATCACTATATGCTTATGATGGATGTGCTTCATCTGATTATGTAACATTCTGTCTGCATCTAATAGAAATATAGCATTATCCTGGATTAGCCTGTTTGATTGACCTGGGGGAGATGGGAACCCAATCATTCTTCTGCCTGTCACTTATTACCTCCCAGCTGTCCAGCCCTAATCTTTAGTTGTTTTCACCTTCTTTCCCAGCCTTTGTCTGTAGCTGTTTCACACCCTTGTTCTGACCCAAGTGCTCTCCCCCAGCTAAGCATTGACAAAGGCCCCAACCAATTAATCTCACTCAGTAGAGAACAGCCCTTTGCTTGCTGCTCCAACCCCTCCCCGGCAGCAAATGCAGGGAACAGGAGGGGAAGAAGTGAGGCTAAGGCTGGTGCAGACAGAGTAGACAAGAGAAAAGCCACTCTGTTCCCTAATAATCTAGTCCCTTCCCTCCTGTTGTTTCTCCTCCCTGCCAGGCAGCTTGTGGGAACAGGTGGGGAGGGGCTGGCATCTGGTGGTTTCATTTATTTATTTATTTGATTTAAATCTTTTTTTTTATACCGTCGTTAAGTTATATACCATCACAATGATTTACATATGGGCACGTATAGAAATGTGAAAATTGTATTGGGTAATACTTCTATCAGAGTGCCAGTAAAGGTCCGGTTACATAGTTTCAAATATAAAGAATCTTAGATAAATGTCATGAATCTTGTCCAATTATACGTGGAAAGATTTACCTTATATGTATACTCTTTTGTACTGTATATTTTATATAAATTAGCGGTGAAATAGTAACAAAACAAATATGCATATATTTTAATTACGTGCTGTGCATTGATAATCTGCTGCCTGCTTTATTTATTTTCCTTTTCTCCGTTCTCTTTGTAAAACACTTGTTTGAAAAGCCAGGTTTTTAAACTTTTTTTAAAAAAGTTTGAAATTTTTCTGCAATCTAATTTCAAGGGGCATGGTGTTCCATAGTATGGGTCCCATCTTGCTGTCCTAACTGAAGGGATAGTTAGGAGGGCTTTGTTGGCCAATCTGAGATTTCTCTGAGGGACATGCACGCGCAGAGCTGTGTTCAGCCACTCCACTTTTTCTTCATTAATTAGTTTGTGTATTGTGCATAATGTTTTGTAATCTATCCTTTGATCTATGGGTAGCCAGTGTAATTCTGCTAGTGTTTCAGTAATGTGATCACTTTTTCTTTTTACCAGTAATGAAGAATGGGTGGCTCGCGGGGAATGACGGCTACTACCCTGGAGATAATACCCTTATTCAATAAACATACACGGTTAATGCAACTCCAACATTGCTCTAAGCTTCAACGGCAAGAGGAAATGTGGAAAAAAAGGATGTGCATTCACAAAAAAGTGGGGAGTAGCTTGCTTATTACAGCGGTTACTACCCCAAACCAAATAAGCCTGATACTTCACTTTCAATGCATATCCAGCATAGCTTTTTGCTTCAACGGCAGGGGAAAGACTGATACTTCACGCATATCCAGCATAGGTCTTCTGCTTCAATGTTAGGGAGAAGAAAGACTGATACTTCACTTTCAATGCATATGCAGCGTAGCTCTCTGCTTCAACTGCAGGGGAGAAAGACTGAAACTTCACTTTCAATGCATATCCAGCACAGCTCTCTTCTTCAACGGCAGGGGAGAAAGACTGAAACTTCACTTTCAATGCATATCCAGCGTAGCTCTCTGCTTCAACGGCAGGGGAGAAAGACTGAAACTTCACTTTCAATGCATATCCAGCATAGCTCTCTGCTTCAATGGCAGGGGGGATGAAGAAAAGTGGATTTATATACAGACAACAACCAACAAGGACTGAATGGGTGTTGTAGCTTGCTTATTGCGGCAGGTTACTACCCCTAACTAATTAAGCTAGATATTTCACTTATTTTATTTATTTATTTATGCAGTTTTTATATACCGTGGCACAGAAAAACTAGTTTCTATCTCTACGGTTTACATTATAAATAAAACAATTATAAATAATTTAAAAAAAACAGAAGAAAGAAAAAAAAAACCAGAAAAAAATGCATTTCAAAATCCAATATCAACTCTATTTTATATCATGATAATAAAAACTTCTATTATTAAAAGTTAACATAACTAAAAATGAGTATACTAAAAATTCTTAAACCCAAAGAATAATAAAAGATAAGAGTAAAAACAGATCAAGAAAGTTTAGGTACCTTGACATGATCCTCAATTATCCTCTTAGATGCAGTTCCAATACTGCTCTCTACATTAATGGTGGGGATGGAAGGGAAATAGAACTAAAAGGTTACGAAGGGCCAAGAGTAACAGATAAGTATGAGAAAAAAAAATTGTGAAAGCTTGCTGGGCAGACTGGATAGACCGTTTGGTCTTCTTCTGCTATCCATTTCTATGTTTCTATGTCTTATAGTTGTATATGGTAATCCCAAAAACAGTGTGTTGCAGTAGTCTGTGCTAGCAAATATTAGTGCTTGTAAGACTGTTCGAAAATTTGTTGGTGTTAATAATGGTATTAGTCTCCTGATGGACCATAAGTTTGGCGTAGCCTTCTTTTACTTTAGAGATACATGTTATTTCAGGCTTAGTTCTATGTCAATCATTACACCTAGTTTCCGTACTTTCTCGGCTAGTCTACTTTCTGATTATTTTTTAGCATAATTGGATTTTGGATATCTCAATGTTTTTTCATTCTAAATGTAGGAATTCAGTTTTTTCGATATTAATAACTAGATCCATTTGGTTTAGTAGTTGTTTGATATATCTAAGTACATGTTTGCTATATTTAAAGTTTTTTCAGTCGAGTCATCAATGGGTTAGAATTAGTTGTATGTCATCAGCATATATGTAATGTATGATTCCCAGGCGGCCAGTAGGTGGCACAAAGGAAGTAAATAAATGTTAAAGAGTGTTGCCGACAGAGCTGATCTCTGTGGTACTCCTGTTTGTAGACTAATTTTCTCTGATATCACATTTTTAATCTGTACTTGAAAAAAATCTGTTATTTAGATAAGATATTAAACCAGGCAATTGTGTTGTTCTGTAGTCCTATTTCTTCTAATCTTTGTAATAGTATCTCATGATTTACTGTGTCAAAAGCTGATGACATTGAAATTCTTGAGTCTTCATGTCAAAACTCAGACAGTTCACAGGGTATCTGGGAAATAAGCATTAACAGAGACTAAAAACTCATAATCTCCCCCTCTCCTCCCCATCCCTGCTCAGAATATAATTTAAAGAGTTGCATTTTCTCCTGCCTTAGACTTCCACCCCTCCCCCTGCAATCAGAAGTCACAAGTTGGTAGGTCTCAGAATATGAGTGTTCCTTATAAAATGTATCTGCATTCAATACTGAAGAGAATATATAGAGCAGGTGAATTTCTCTGGATATATTGTGGAATCAATATGTCATAAGCAATGAAAAATAGAAACATAGAATATAATAACAGATAAGGGCTTTAAGACCCATCTAGTCTGCTTAATTTTATTCCTGAAATGGAAACTAGGATTGGAATGTCACCTTTCAGGCTGTGTAATCTCTTCAGAAGAAACAGAATAGAAAAAAAATAGGAGGAGTAGCCCATGAAATAAAGAAAGAGCAAGAGAAAGTTGAATTACTGTGCAATTCACTGAAAAAGTGTAATAGACATTTTATGAACATGGGAGAATGAACATGGGAGAATTATATAAATCTCCAATACAAGAAAAGGAAATTTATTCAGATATGTTAAGAAGCACAAGGATTGTGTGCAAATTGGAGATCCTTCTAATAGGTTTTTTCAGTCTATCATGTGAAGTGTAGCCTACCTTCAGTAACATCAGCCAGAATTCGAGAAATTCTTGATAGTTGTATGTGTACACCCAGCGCAAAGAGTTCCAGGGTTTCAGAGAATGAATTTGATAGAGTGGCATAAGAACACAAGACTGGATATACTGGGTCAGACCAAGAGTCCATGAAGCCCAGTATCCTGTTTCCAACAGTGGCCAATCTTGGTCAAAAGCATATGATATGATCCCAATGAGTAGATAGATTAAAAGCTGCTTATCCCAGAATAAGCAGCAACTATACCTTAATAATGGTTTATGGAGTTTTTCTCCAGAAATTTGTCCAAACCATTTTTACATAAGAACATAAGAAAATGCCATACTGGGTCAGTCCAAGGGTCCATCAAGCCCAGCAACCTGTTTCCAACAGTGGCCAATCCAGGCCATAAGAACCTGGCAAGTACCCAAAAAACTAAGTCTATTCCATGTTACCATTGCTAATGGCAGTGGCTTGTTCTCTAAATGAACTTAATAGCAGGGTAATGGACTTCTCCTCCAAGAACTTATCCAATCCTTTTTTAAACACCGCTATACTAACTGCACTAACCACATCCTCTGGCAACAAATTCCAGAGTTTAATTGTGCATTGAGTAAAAAAGAATTTCTCCGATTAGTTTTTAAATGTGCCCCATGCTAACTTCTGGAGTGCCCCCTAGTCTTTTCTACTATCCGAAAGAGTAAATAACCGATCACATCTACCCATTCTAGACCTCTCATAATTTTAAACATCTCATCATATCCCCACCTCAGCTGTCTCTTCTCCAAGCTGAAAAGTCCTAACCTCTTAGTCTTTCCTCATATGGGGAGCTGTTCCATTCCCCTTATCATTTTGGTAGCCCTTCTCTGTATCTTCTCCCATCACAATTATATCTTTTTTGGAGATGCGGCGACCAGAATTGTACACAGTATTCATGGAGAGATACAGAGGCTTATGACATGAATTGTACACAGTATTCAAGGTGCGGTCTCACCATGGAGCGATACAGAGGCATCATGACATTTTCCGTTTTATTCACCATTCCCTTTCTAATAATTCCCAACATTCTGTTTGCTTTTTTGACTGCCTGCAGCACACTGAACCGACGATTTTCAGCACACTACACTTAATTTCAGACCTGAAGGAGCGAGGACAGCAAGAGAGGTACATAGAGAAGACCTTCAGAGACATAGTAGAGTGATCCCAATTTCATTCAAGCAGCCCCTGTGCAGCTTTGGAGGAGCAAGGTTAGCTGACCGGGAGACTATCACCTTGGTGAGGCCAGGAAGTAATCCTGTAGCTAGGATCTACTCTCTAGGTGATGCTTTATCCTTTCACAGTGAGGATGTGTCTCTAGGGTTGTATTTAGAGAAGGCAAAAGTTAAGGTGGCTGTTACAAATGGTGTTCGATCATTAGAATGTAGATAACTGAGTGGACATGAAGATTAGAAGATGTGAATCCGAAACAGGAATCAATTCTGATTCCGGTTCCGATTCACATCGTGTTTTTTTTTTGTCCGGCCCGATCGCGGTTTTGTTTATCGGCTGCGTCCGAACCAATAAACAAAAACCCACCCCGACCCTTAAAATTAATGATGATGCCAGCCATCCAGTGTTCCCTCCATGTGACAGGGGCCAGCCAATGGCTATGGATACCCTGTCACATGGTAAGGGCAAAGGGCCATCGGCGCCATTTTGATTAGTGGCAGCCGATGGCCCGGGAGCGGGAGATCAATCCCGGGACCCCCACTGCGACCACCAGGTACCTGTAAAAATTTTATTGGGGGGTTGGGAGGGTGGGGGAAGCTAAGGGATTATTTTTAAAGGATCAGGGTGGGTTTAGGAGTTATTTTTGTGTGCCGTTTTTCCTGCCCTCCCCCAAAACGATAAGAGAACCCCCACGAACAATTTTGTTGGGGTTTTTCCTATCGTTTTGGGGGGAGCTCCCGATTTCTGATGATTTTGAAAATATCGTACGATATTTTACAGTCGTCAGAAGCCCGATTCACATCCCTAATGAAGATCATTTGCTAAATTGCCTGCCCTGGTGTGAAAATAGCAGCTTTCATACTCCAGTTAGATAAGATTTTAGAGAGTGTTAGGAGGAGCTGACTGTCATAGTATGTTAATCACATAGGAAGATGTAGTAGGAAGCTTCTGAAGGCTAAATTTAGGCTTTCAATTGAAGACAGAAATCCAGAACCTCTAGGGTTGCATCCTCAGAAATGTTTCCCGTTCATATGCAGGACCACAGAGGCAGACTCAGCTACATGGATGAGACGATGGTGCAGGAAAGAGGGTTTAGATTTGTTAGGGACTGGGGAAACATTCTGGGGAAAGGGAAGCCTGCTTCCATCAGGATCGGTTCCACCTTAACCAGAGTGGAACCTGGTTGCTTGTGCAAACATTTAAAATGGAAATGGAGCAGCTTTTAAATTAGGCCATGGAGGAAAGCTGACAGTCACTTAGAAGAGCATTGTTCAGAGGATGTATCTTCCAAAGATACTAGAAAAACAGAGTCGTTAGAATATCTCAGTGGAGAGATTGTGTTTAAGGCAGAAATAATTGAGATGGTTGTAGACAAAGAGCATCCAGATGTGAATGTAAACTGCCTGTATTATTTGCCAGCAGCAGGTTTTGAATACAAAGAGAAATGAATGTACAAATACAAACCAGACTTGAAAATGTCGGTATGCAAATGCCAGAAGTCTGAAAAGTAAGATTGGTGAGATAAAATATATGGTGCTATATGAGGATATAGCCATTATATGCATTTCAGAAACATTCAGAAGAAAATAAACCAATTCAGAAGAAAATAACCACTGATACAAGGGTCTAAATTATATCAAAATGATAGGGTAGATCAAATTGTGGAGGAGTGGCACTATATAGAAAAGATGGCATGTAGTCAAGCAAGTCACAAATCCTGCAGGAGACAAATACATTGCAGAATTCTTTTGGATAGAAATTCCATGTATGACGAGTAAGGATATAGCAATGGGAGTATGCTATTGGCCACCTGGCTAAATAAATAAGAAACAAATTGTGAAATGACAGCTGAAATGTAAAAGCAATACATTTGGCAACACAATAATAAAGGACGTTTCACTTAACTCAGTATTTTTTTTTTACTTTATGTTTATTATATTTTAACAAATACAAAGAATAAACCTTTGCACAGAAACAATAAATGCTAATATAATATATGATAAAACTAACACAACAAAAGAAACTAAACTAACTTATTCAAGACAATCTCAAATCTCAATATGCAGACTTCAAAATAAAGGGGGGAAACGGGTCTAATTTAAATGAAAATGGCCATTTTCAACAAAATTTCCTAATTCATCCAGGTTTGGCCCACCCTGAAAAATGAAGGGAATTTTCCCAAAATTTCGAGGAACATTCATTTTTCAGGGTTAGTGCGGCTAACCACGAAATTGGGGCAGCCGAAAAAAAAAGGCCCGAACCACGGGAAAACAATATTTTCCATGGTGGGCCGATAATGAAGGCCAAACCAAAACATTTGGCCGAATCACATCCCTACTATCTGCTAACATTTTTCTGGAACAGACATCTCAGGGCCAGCTACTATCAATCATAACAGCTTTATACCATGTAGCACGTATACTTTTCAGTTTCTCTCTTCAACTCCAGAATCATCGCAGAAAGGTACATTAGCAGTCAATTATAGGCAAGCCCAATTTCCCAGAACCATAAGAACATAAGAACATAAGATATGCCTTATTGGGTCAGACCAAGGGTCCATCAAGCACACTATCCTGTTTTCCAACAGTGTCCAATGCAAGTCACAAGTACCTGGCAAGTACCCAAACATTAAATAATCACAAGCTACTATTGCTTATTAATTAATAGCAGTTTATGGATTTGTCCTTTTGGAACTTATCCAATCCTTTTTTAAACCCAGTTACACTAACTGCCTGTAACCACATCCTCTGGCCAAAGTCCTCTTGCAATTCATCACAATCTGTTAACTTCCTATGAGTACATTTTGCAGATTTAAAGCCCTATCCAAAGATAGATCTGAGTGAAAAAGAATTTTCTTCAATTTCATGACATGCCCCTTAGTCCTTCTATTATCTGAAGGAGTAACTAACCGATTTACATTAACTTGTTCTAAGTCCTTTCATGATTTTGTAGACCTCTATTATATCCCCCTCAATCGTCTCTTTCCAAAATTGAACAGCCCTAACTTCTTTAGCCTTTCCTCATATGGCAGCCGATCCATGCCCCTTATCATTTTGATCATCCTTCTCTGCACTTTCTCTAGTTCAACTAATCCTTTTTGAGATGCGGCGACTAGAATGCATATAGTATTTACGATGTGGTCTCACCAAGTTGCTATGCAGAGTCATTATGACATCCATCCTTTTCTTTGCCATTCCCTTCCTAATGATTCCAAACATTCTGTTTGCTTTTTTTGATCACCACAAAACACTGAGTCCAACATGTCGCCTAGAATCTTTTTCTGGGTGGTAGCTCCTAAGATAGAACCTAACATTGTGTAACTACAGCAAGGGTTATTTTTCCCTATATGCATCACTTTGCACTTGTCCACATTAAAATTAATTTGCCATTTGGAAACCCAGTCTTCCAGTCTCACAAAGTCCTCTTGCAATTCATCACAATCTGCTAACTTCCTATGAGTACATTTGCAGATTTTAAAAGCCCTATCCCAAAGACTGCAGGCCTCGGATTCAGGGTCCAGTTTAGCCTTCACTCTTGGCCCCCCATTTAGTTCTGTTTTTCTTCTTCCAGTCTGTTCCTGCTTCTTATTTCCTCCAATCTGTTTCATCCTGCCAGAAACAGAGCTCACCTAGGGGGTCATTTACTAAAGTGATCGCGCGCGATCACTAAATGAGGGCGGGCATTGAGACAGGAAGAGGAGGAGTCGGGGCGGCACCAGGGCGGACTCCGCGAAGGCGGCGCTGATGGCGAAATGATAAGCTTCCATATAGCTGCCTATCTCGCACCAAATAACTACACCTTTTATGGTGTAGTTATTCGGCACAACGCCGGCAGTGATCGCACCTTGGAGGTGCGATTGCTGCCGGCTATCACAGGACGGCCCCCTCATTTTGCCCCCGCCCCCCTGTACCATGGAATTCAGAGAGCCTGGCAGTGTTAGTAAATCCAGGGCCCATGTTAGCCAGATAATATTTAAAATCATTGTTTATCAGATAGCCAACTCACAAGGAATACTCTCACCCTGACCCCAAGGTAGCTGAAAAACATTTAAATGGAATAAAAAGTTATCCAGCTACCTTGAGACCAGTCAGCGTAATAGGATTTTCAAATCCTGTCATTTGTCTGGTTAAGTCCAAACTTAGGCATAGATTTATCAATATGATATAAATATAGCGAAAATAGCACTAGCAATAAAAAAAAATGCATGGTTAGTCTAATTTCTTGCCTACCACAACACATAGGTAAGTGATGCATGGCGTGTTGTGTCAGCGCATGGCGCGTTGCATCAGCACATCACGCATTGCGTCAGCACGTACCACGTCATTTTATGTGGCTAGTATTGATTAGTGCATGTATGTTATTTTTACAGTTTATATAGCCCGGCTTCCTGAAGCTGCCTCTTTAAGGGTTGTGTCAAGCATGGAAGAGAGAGGAGAGAAGAGGTGCTGAGTTGGATAGTGGGAGTAGGAGCTTTTTCAGATTTGATTACCTGAGTGCATTGTCTAGTCTTCTGTTACCATCTAGAGAAGTGCATTTGTTTATCACTTCAGGAAAAATTTGTTTTTTGGGTTAGTGCGGGGGGGAGGGGCACATTCATTAAAAAAAAACCAAAACACCCCAATCCTTCAAACTTACAACCCCCCCACATCCCGATCCCTCCCCAAGACTTACTAAAAGCCCTGGTGGTCCAGCGGGGGTCCCGAGAGCGATCTCTCCCTCTCCGGCCGTCTGGCCGTCGGGCCTGCCAGGAATCAAAATGACGCCGGTGGCCCTTTGCCCTTACCACGTGGACAGGGGCTACCGGTGCCATTGGTCGGCCCCTGTGACATGGAAGGAACAATGGATGGCCCGCGCCATTTTCTATGTTAAATGAGACATGTCTCTACAGGCAGATTGAGAACAGAGTTGGAACAGATTAACTCTGGCAGTATAGGAATAACTAGTATAAAAATGAATGGAGCTAAAATAATACAAAGTTGCACTAAACTAAAAAGTTTCAGATGCAGCAAACAACCCCTGGGCATCCTCTGTTTTAAATTAATTATTTTATGCATGGTTTTTTTATAATGTTTTTAATTATAAATAAATACAGCTTACAACCATTGAATTAACATATTACAATATAATATAGATACCCTCTTCTTCCCTATTACCCTCATATGTTTCAGACAATCTGAGCAATATAAGTATAATATCTGAGTTTAAACCATAACCTACACAGTCTGAAATCAACTGGGGTTTTTGTGTTGTTGCAAACCAATAGTGCAAACTATTTTCCAAAACCAAAACTATACCAAAAAACAAAGAAACTGTAAACAAAAATTAAAACAATCAAACAAAATGACATAGAAAAACTAAACAAACTTTATTGCTGTGCACATCTCTATATGAGAGGAATATTTTCTCACTTGAAAGGTAAATTGGGACCTATACAAACTCAATTTTCTAAATCTGAGCTCAAGTAAATTTAAATTTAGTTATCATAATTGTAACCCCCACTTTCATACGAACAGAACAGTACTCTCTTGTGAAGATTTGATGACCCTCGGAGTGAGGAAACTCACTCAAAGATGAGATTTGTGCAATGTTCTCTCAACCTAGCTTGATGTTACCCAGGTAGAGAGTCCATCAAGCTAGGTTGAGAGAACATTGCACAAATCTCATCTTTGAGTGAGTTTCCTCACTACGAAGGTCATCAAATCTTCACAGGAGAGCACTGTTCTGTTCGTACATCTCACTTTGAATGTCAAAGTGACCCCTAACCCCTACACTAATACCTAAACCTCAACTCAAGTTACTAGGTGGGCCTCCCATAGAGATATAAATACCTATCTAGGGTGAGGGTATTATGGCTATGGTGATTTCTCTCTCTCTTTTTCTCTCTCAGTTTGGCTGGTGCTCCGCGAGCCTCAAAAGTACTAAAACAGGCATTGGAGAATACATCACAAAATGCAATCAAGCTACCATATGGCTTAACACTACTGAAAAAGGTGTAGCTAAAATCGGCATTAAAGTTGTGCGATAGGGCTTCGCAAAATGGTAAACCCTAACTTCTCCTCTTTTTCGGATTTGCAATCTCAACAGACGATATGTACTATCACATGTCATTAAAGGCATTTTCGCATGTGTTAATGTGCTTTTCGCATGCGATAAGCCCTTAACGCATGCAAAACACCTTAGCACATTTTGATAAATGACCCTAATAGTTGGAGTCTCTGATTTTCATAACGAATGCCTTGGACTTAAGTATATAGATCTGTCACAGAAATTTATAGTAAAACTCTTTCAGAATCACATTCTCAGATATGGTTAGTAAGGTGAGATATATTTTTTTTAAAATCTTGGAGTGATATCGCAAAAGGGACCATTCTGACCATTTATCATATATCGTTTGGAGGCATTGCATTTCAGTGTGTTTGATAAGTTCTCTATGGATGACCGATTATAGGCGGACAGTTAGATTCCCCAACCTTCAAGACCTCTTGGAGTCTTCTAGATATCTGTACATTTGCAAGCCAAGTGGATTACTCTGGATATAGTGTTGTATTTGTAGTAATGCAAAGTAGTCAAGTAGGGTATATGAAACTAGAGATTGTGATTCGGAACCGGAATCTGATCGGTTCCAGTTCCGATCCAAATCCTAAAATTTTATCGCCCAGCCCGATTTGAGTTCTGATTATCGGCTGCGCCCGATCAGATAATCAAAAAACCCTCCCCCACCCTCCCAAACACCCAAAAAAGGTTTTAAAATTATCTGGTGGTCCAGCGGGAGTGCGGGGAGCGATCTCCCGCTCTCAGGCCATCGGCTGCGTTAATAAAAATGGCGCCGATGGCCCTTTGCCCTTACCATGTGACAGGGCAAAGGTAGCGCGCGCCATTTTGAATACTGGCAATACGGCCCGAGTGCAGGAGGTTGCTCCCGGACCCCCGCTGCACTTTTGGCAAGTCTTGTGGGGGTCAGGAGGCCCCCCCAAGCTGGCCAAAAGTCCCTGGGGGTCCAGCGGGGGTCCGGGAGCGATCTCCTGCACTCAGGTCATATTGCCAATATTCAAAATGGCGCCGGCGCTACCTTTGCCCTGTCACATAGTAAGGGCAAAGGGCCATCGGTGCCATTTTTATTAATGCAGCCGATGGCCTGAGAGTGGGAGATTGTTCCCCGCACTCCCGCTGGACCACCAGGTAATTTTAAAAGGTTTTTTTTTGGGGGGGGGGTTGGGAGGGGGGGGGAGGCTAAAGGGGTCATTTTAAAGGGTCGGGTGGGGTTTTTTTTTATCAGGCCATTGGCACCATTTATATTAGTGGCAGCCAAAATGGCGCCGATGGCCCGAGAGCGGGAGATCGCGCCAGGAACCCCCACTGGACCACCAGGTAATTTAAAACATTTTGGGGGGGTTCGGGAGGGTGGGGGATTTGTTTTAAAGGGTTGGGGTGGGTTTAGGGGTTTGTTTTGGTGTGCCGGTTTTCCTGCCCTCCCCCGATTTACGATTTTTCACGATAAATCTGGGGGAATTTCTATTGTATTGCGACTCTAACAATTTTTGACGATTTAAAAAATATCTGATGATTTTTTTAAATCGTCAAAAAATGATTCACATCCCTATCTGAAACTGATGTTTTAATTCTGCTGGAGTTAACAATGTCCCTGTTTTGGAATCATATATCTGATATACATGAGTAAGGCCTTCTTTCTGCCATTTCAAAAAAGAGCCACTGTCTGTACCAGGGAAGAAAAGAGGGTTATGCACTATTGTGATCAATAGGGTCAACCGTAACTTGAGCAGACCATAGGCACAGAGCTTCATCCAAGCTTTCCTACATGTGTATAGCAGTAGGTGGGATTTTAAATGTCCCATTATTAGCTTTATGCTAATTTGGAGGAGAGGGTTTAAAGAGGCCACTCCGTACCATTCTAGCAGTGTCTGGTGAGGTGTAACATGCGATTGGGATAGTACCAGTCTCGGACGTATCGAAGACAGCACGCTAGGTTATATAAGTGTAAATTGGGCAATCTCATCTCACTCTCTTCTAGCAGCCGCATCACAACTGACAGAGGCATTCGGGCGCGCCTACCCTGCCACAAATAAAGCTGCAAAGCTTTATTTAGAACCTTATGATCATGCTGGTTGAGCCACAATGGAATCATCTGCATAAGATCTGCCACAGATCTGTGGCAGATCTCCTCCCATAGAGTGGCCTCCTTCCTTAAACCCTCTCCTCCATTGCCTCAGATACAAAAACTTAGATTGTAAGCCCTCTGGAGATAGAGAAATACCTACAGTACCTGAATGTAAACCAATGTGATATTTCGATCGAATGTCGGTATATAAAATAATAAATAAAATAAAATAAATAAAATAAGATATAGCCACTTGGGAAGTAGTATCATTTTGAAAAGTTGGATACGACCCATAAGTGACAATGCAAGAGCGGTTTTACATTGGCCTTGTATATATCCTGTATACATAAGGGGATTTTAATTCCTAAATATTTAAGTTCTCAGGTTACCAACTTCAAGGGGAACACCCCTGGCATGCAGTCTGTACCGTGCCAGTCATATCCATGGCCTCTGATTTATCTTTATTGATTTTTAAGCCTGCAAAGCGGCCAAAATGATATTGTAAAGAGAGGACCGCTGGTAAAGACACTAGGGAATTTGTCAAGAAGACCAACACGTCATCCGCAAATGCTGCCACTTTGAAAATATGGTGAGGGCCCCCAAACCCTCTCACTTCTGAGGATGCTTCTAAACACCTGAGTAATGTCAATTGATAGTATGCAAAGTAGGGGCGATAGTGGACAACCCTGACGAACCCCTCGCTAGTAATCACTATATAGGTATGTCTCCTGACAAAAAACTGTTATATACTATACGGGATATGGAGCAATTATACAGAAGTAAAATATATTGCAAGAATTCATCTCGGATTCTGAATCTTCCTAAAACAGAAAACTAGGTTATGACCAAGACACCCCTGTCAAAATGCTTTCTCTGAATCAAACCCAATAGCTAGGGCTGGAAATATTTGGGACTTACAAATTGTATATGCTGTAATACGTTTGACAATTCGCATTTGGCTTCCTCCCCTTGGGACAAAGTCAACCTGAGATGGAGAAGAACTATGCAAGGTAAGACTATGGTAAGCCTCTCTGCTAAAACTTTAGCTAGTCTATTTAAGTCACAATTCAGTAGATAAATTGGGCTACTATGAGGCCAAGAGGTAAGGGGTCTTTGCCCGGTTTAGGCAAACTGTAATATAAAGCCATATTGAAAGACTCCGGGAATATTCACCATTCAAGGCCCTCTAATAGAAATTTGTCAGTGGGGAAAGCAGGTGGTGAACTGAGAATTTATAAAAATCATATGAAAATCCATTAGGCCTGGGGATTTACCTGACTGGGTGGAATTAATTGCCTGCAAAACCTCAATGGGTTGAATGGGCCTGTTTAGAAATGTGAGTTGTGCCTCCGAGAGTTTAGGAAGGGGCATCCCTTGAAAAAAAAACTTTCTAACCCTCCCGCCACATCAGGTTCTATCCTATATAGTTCTTCATAAAAGCTTCGAAAGATTTCGCTGATATCGTTTTGCTTTGTGGTAATAGCACCTTGCTATGTTTTCATCTGGAGGATGTGTGACTTCTGCCTTGCAGTCCATACAAGGTTTGCCATAAGTTTCCCTGGCTTGTTCCCATATTTAAATAAGAGTGTCTCCCCTCTTTGAAGAGCACAATGGGCTCTGAAGTTTAGAAGGTGTTTAACCGGCCTAAATGCTGATAAAAGATTTTTCTATTGGCTATAGTGGGATTTTTGTTTAAGTCTCTCTTAGCTTTTTTTAGTTCTTCTTCTAAAAGAAGAATATTTTTGTTCAATTTTTTAATGCGTGCGTGTACATATGCAATTATTTCTCCTCGTACTACTGCCTTCACTGCTTCCCAAAACAATTGGGGTTCACTTGCATGTTGTTGATCAGTGGTCAAGAAGCCTTTCAATTTGTCTTTAAGAAAGGTTTGGAAAGAGATATCATTTTTAAGGTATGCTGGAAATCTCCACCTTGGGGGTGGATTGGCTTCTGATCTCAAACTTATCAGAGCAGTTCCGGGGCATGATCAGATATCACAAAGCTTTCTATTTCTGCTGTTTGAATTCTCAGGAAAAAATCTTTGGATACCAAAATATAATCAATCCTAGACAAGGAGAGATGAGACCTTGATATGAGTATAATCCCTTTCCTCGGGTGTGTAAAAGTCATCATACTTAGACTAGGTTAAGGTGGTGGTTAAGAAACGCAATGCCTTTTTCCTGAATTTTGACATATGACCCTTGTGTGGTATTGGACGGTGTGTTTTATCTAGTACTGGGTCAGCCAGGCAATTAAAATCGCCAACCAAAAGGAGTGCACCATGAAAATGGGTTGTGATTAGATTTGATAGGTGAACAAAAAAAGAGTGTGAGTATGCGTTCGGCGCATATATGTTACCAATGGTGACTGATGTTCCACACCACTCACCCATAGCGAGCACGAACCACCCATTGGGATCTGCTGTGCTAAACTTTAATTGAAAATTGATGGCTTTATTAATTAATCAGTATCGCAACTCCTGCTTTCCTGTTTGTGGCTTCTGCATAAACGCACAGTCCAACCCATTCTCGTTTTAAGCTTCTGACTTTCAAAAGAAGTTAAATGAGTTTCCTGTAGACAAGCTATGCCTGTCACAGAAAGAAACACGTCCACCTGGCTCACCACATCACATGATTCCCCCCCCTGACCTTTGTTTTTAATTAAGTATGTTAAACATTGTAAACCACTTAGACCTAGTTTTTGGGTACTTGCCAGGTTCTTATGGCCTTGCATTGGCCACTGTTGGAAACAGGATGCTGGGCTTGATGGACCTTGGTCTGACCCAGCATGGCATGTTCTTATGTTCTTATGACCTACTTTGTATAGGCGGGGATAGAAGAACTTTCCAATAAAAATAAATTAATCTTGGTCTTTGTCTTCTTTGTTGGAGTGAAAGTTTTAATTGATTAGTCCAGTTTGTCTGTCTGTCTTTTCATGTAGAGGAGTGGTTTGTAGAGGAGTGGAGGAGTGAGGAAGAGTGGTATGAGTGGGAAATGAGAAAGAGTGGTGTTGGTGGAGGAGTGGCGCAGTGAGGAGGAGTGGTAGTTGTGGTTGTTGTGGGAGCGCTAGGGAGCAGTCCCGATTCTGGGGAGATTGATGTGCCCTTAGACCATGGCATGACTGCAGAGGAGCTCTGTAGAAGCACCGAGGCAGTCAAGATGTGTCCAAGCATGGGCAGATAGGCTGAAGACCAGGGGCCCTGACTTCTGCCGAACCCAAACACACCAGATGAGACCCAACAATGCAAATGCTGGGTCTCTGGGGTAGCCCTCTGGCCACTCAATAGACCTTTGGACCCGCCGTCTTGGGCACGGCAGGTGCAACAGGATAGACAGAGGTCGAGGACAGGTGATGGTAACTGAAACAAGAACAAGACATTGATACTTGGAGACTTGGACAAGACAAGCTTCTTGGAGACTTGGACGAGACAAGGCACTCGGAGACTTGGATGAAACAAGACACTTGGAGACTTAGACGAGACAAGGCACTTGGAGACTTGGACGAGACAAGGCACTTTGAGACTTAGATAAGACAAGGCACTTAGAGACTTGGAGAAGGATTCAGGATGCTCAGATGTGGACGAGGATTCAGGATGCTCAGATGTGGATAAAGATACAGGATGCTCAGTAGAGATGAGCTTCATTTTTTTTTCTACCGGGTCTTTTTTGAGTCGGACGCTTTGGGATAAAGTTCGTTTTTCCTCAGTTAGTTTTTTGGAAAAAATGAACAAAAACTAAACGGGGAACGAAAAACGAAACCGGCCCAAAAAACGACGCGGGAAAACGAAGCTCAAAAAAACCCACCCCAAGCATTAAAATTCACTTTAATACATTAAATACAACCCCCCCACACCATCCTGATCCCTCCCCAAGACTTAATAACATCCCTGGTGGTCCAGCAGGGTCCCGCGAGGGATTTCTCCCTCCGTGCCATCGGGCTTGCCTCGATCAAAATGACACCGATAGCTTTGACCTACTATGTCACAGGGGCTACCGGTGCCATTGGTCAGCCCCTGTCACATGACCATTGGCGCCATCTTGTGCTCCTACCATGTGACATGTCACCTTAGAGGTGACTGAAAGGCACTGAAAGGCACCGGCCTTCCATTGCTTCTACCATTCTGACCAATGACACCGGTAGCCCGTGTGACATAGTATGGGCGAAGGCTATCGGCGCCATTTTGATTACTGGCAGCCGACGGTCCGAGTGCAGGAGGTCACTCCCAGACCCCCGTTGGACCACCAGGGACTTTTTGGCAAGTCTTGGGGGGACCCTCCTGACCCCCACAAGACTTGCCAAAAGTCCCAGCGGTGGTCCGGGAGCAACCTCCTGCACGTGGACCGTCGGTTGCCAGTAATCAAAATGGTGCCGATAGCCTTTGCCCTTACTATGTCACTGGGGCTACCGGTGCCATTGGTCGACCCCTGTCACATGGTGGGAGCACAAGATGGCATCGGCCTTCCATTGCTTCTACCATGTGACAGGGGCTGACCAATGGCACCTGTAGCCCCTGTGACATAGAAAGGGCAAAGGCTATCGGCGCCAGTCTGAGTGCAGAGGCTTCAGTTCCTCTGTTCCTGTGAAGAGATGGTCAAGACGCCGTGTCCATTTTGAGACGGTAGTCTTTGATACTGAGATAAGTACTTTTTCATCTTCATTATTATCTTACATTTTTGTAAAAAAAAGCGTTGTTATCATTCTCAGGTTAAGACTCTCTGTTTAATTGTTTTCGCATGCCCCTGAGGAAGCTTTACTGTGAAACACCAGCGGACCCCCGCTGGACTTTTGGCAAGTCTTGTGGGGGTCAGGAGGGTCCCCTAAGACTTGCCAAATGTCCCTGGTGGCCCAGCGGGGGTCCGGGAGCGACCTCCTGCACTCAGACCGTCGGCTGCCAGTAATCAAAATGGCACCTATAGCCTTTGCCCTTACTATGTCACAGGGGCTACCGGTGCCATTGGTCAGCCCCTGTCACATGGTAGAAGCAATGGAAGGCCGGTGCCTTTCAGTGCCTTTCAGTCACCTCTAAGGATCACTTTTTCGCAAGCTACAAATTTGAGAAACATGATGGTAAAATCTGACTGTTCTTTTTCTCCTGGCTCAGATGATGTAACTACAGGATCACACAATCCGTGTCCATAGTTGTTCAGTAAGTGTCACTTCCATGTCGATTCAGGATTCACTGTTTTTGAAAAACAGGCTACAAGATTTTTTCTGAAATATAAAATTTACATGCATTTCTACAATGGTGATTTATCTGATCTGATGCCCTTGTGACCTGCTTTACACTGGAAAGACTAAGTGTCTTTTAAAACTCAGAAGATTGAGCATTGGTCAAACATAAAACATGCCAAAGTGATAAACCTATGGTATCACATTGTATGGAATTTGGACATTGTTTCAATGATCTTTCATTTTGTGCTATTGATCACATACCTCAACGCTGGTGTGGAGGGTGATTAGGAAACTAGGGATGTGAATCTTTTTTTGACGATTTAAAACATTCGTCAGATATATTTTAAATCGTCAAAATCATTAGAGCCGCGATACAATAACATTTTGAATATTGGCAATACGGCCTGCGTGCAGGAGGTCGCTCCCAGACCCCCACTGGACTTTTGGCAAGTCTTGTGGGGGTCAGGAGGCCCCCCCAAGCTGGCCAAAAGTCCCTGGGGGTCCAGCGGGGGTCCGGGAGCAATCTCCTGCACTCGTGACATCGGGTGACAGGAAACAAAATGGCGCCGGCGCTACCTTTGCCCTGTCATATGGTAAGGGCAAAGGGCCACCGGCGCCATTTCTTTTAACGCAGCCATTGGCCCGAGAGCGGGAGATCGTGCCGGGACCCCCCCACTGGACCCCAGGTAATTTAAACATTTTGGGGGGCTTCGGGAGGGTGGGGGATTTATTTTAAAGGGTCAGGGTGGGTTTTAGGGTGCGGTTTTCCTGCCCTCCCCCGATTTATGATTTTTACGATTTAAAAAAACAAAAACCATGACGATCAGATTTCCCTCCCCCCCCAGCCAAAATCGATCGTTAAGACGATCGATCACCCGATTCACATCCCTATTGGGAACTATTATTGCTAAAATCTGAGCAACGAAGGATTACAGATTGAATACTGTCATTCCTTACAGGCCTGAACACTGAGCTGGATTTACATGTGTTCTTAGGATGATTTATTATTTTTTACTTTTTATTTCTACTTTTCTGCCTGTTATTCTGACCTTATAACATTATCTATGCATAAAGGAGGATGTAGCATCATCGATATTTTGCATTTCAGTCACATCATACGAGAGTTGGATATTTAAAGAGATGCGAGCGTTGGCTTCAGTTCCTCTGTTCCTGTGAAGAGATGGTCTAAGACGCCGTGTCCATTTTGAGACGGTAGTCTTTGATACTGAGATAAGTACTTTTTCATCTTCATTATTATCTTACATTTTGTAAAAAAAGCGTTGTTATCATTCTCAGGTTAAGACTCTCTGTTTAATAGTTTTCGCATGCCCCTGAGGAAGCTTTACTGTGGAAACACCGGCCATGTTGTGCTGTCTGTATAATATTAAAGAGTCTACTACTGGCATACTCTGAGGATCGAGGACATTTTATAAAAATCAGAAATGAAAGAAAAAAAGAAGAAAGATAATTGTTTGAATAAATGAAAACATTTTTTGAAGGTGAATGATTAAAAGACAGTTTGGTTTCCTTGAAGTTACACAATGTCAGGCTTGCTGACAACTTCATTTAGGCTTTTTTGTATGCAAAGATTTTTGGTTCCCATTTGATGTGGACAGTGACTAGTGTGGGTAATTATTCTGACTCCCTTTTCTAAGTTTAGATTTCAATTACCCCAATATTGATTGGGTAAATGTAACATCAGGACATGCTAGAGCCATAAAGTTCCTGGATGTAATAAATGACTGATTCATGGAGCAACTGGTTCAGGGAACCAACGAAAGAGGGAGCTACTTTAGTAGAATTGGAGAGCAAGGTAACGGTGTTAGGCCACTTGGCAATAGTGAACATAACATGATCAAATTTAAACTAATAACTGGAAAGGGGAAAATAGTAAATCTACAGCTCTAACACTAAATAGAAAAAAACTGAAAGGTGCAGCTGCAAAGGTGAAGTGTTCAACAGGCATGGACATTGTTTTAAAAATACAGTTCTAGATTGCACAGTCCAGATGTATTCCACACATTAAGATAGGTGGAAGGAAGGCAAAACGATTACCAGCATGGTTAAAAGGTGAGGTGAAAGAGGCTATTTTAGCCAAAAAATTCATCCTTCAAAAATTGGAAGAAGGATCCATCTGAAGAAAATAAGAATAAGCATAAGCATTGTCAACTTAAGTGTAAACATTGATAGGACAGGCAAAGAGAGAATTTGAAATGAAGTTGGCCATAGAGGCAAAAACTCATAATAAAATATTTTTAAAATATATCCAAAGCAATAAACCTGTGATGGAGTCGGTTGGACTGTTAGATGACCAAGGGGTTAAAGAGGCTCTTAGGGAAGATAAGGCCATTGCAGAAAAGACTAAATTAATTCTTTGCTTCTGTGTTTACTAATGAGGATGTTGGGGAGATACCAGTTCCGGAGATGGTTTTCAAGGGTGATGAGTCAGATGAACTAAACCAAATCACTGTGAACCTGGAAGTTGTAGTAGGCCAGATTGACAAACTAAAGAGTAGTAAATCACCTGGGCCAGACTGTATGCATCCTAGGGTTCTGAAGGAAATAAAAATGAAATTTCAGATCTATTAGTTAATTTTTATAACGTATCATTAAAATCATCCATTCTACCTGAAGACTGGAGGGTGGCCAATGTAACCCCAATATTTAAAAAGAGCTCCAGGGGTCATCCTGGAAACTGTAGACCAGTGAGCCTGACTTCAGTGCCGGGAAAAATAGTAGAAACTATTCTAAAGATCAAATCACAGAGAAAATAGAAAGACATGGTTTAATGGAATACAGTCAACATGGATTTACCCAAGGAAACTCTTGCCTCACAAATCTGCTTCATTTTTTTGAAGGGGTTAATAAACATGTGGATAAAGGTGAACTGGTAGTTGTAGTGTATTTTGATTTTCAGAAGGCATTTGACAAAGTCCCTCATGAGAGGCTTCTAAGAAAACTAAAAAGTCATGGGAAAGGAGGCAATGTCCTTTCATGGATTAGAAACTGGTTAAAAGACAGGAAACAGAGAGTAGGATTAAATGGTCAATTTTCCCAGTGGAAAAGAGTAACAGTAGAATGCCTCATGGATCTGTACTTGGACCGGTGCTTTTCAATATATTTATAAATGATCTGGAAAAGAATATGATGAGTGACTTTATCAAATTTGTAGATGATACAAAATTATTCAGAGTAGTTAAATCACAAGCAGATTGTAATAAATTGCAGGAGGACCTTACGAGACTGGAAGATTTGGCATCCAAATGGCAGATTAAATTTAATATGGACAAGTGCAAGCTGTTACAGCAAGGGAAAAATAACCCTTGCTGTAGCTACACAATGTTAGGTTCCATATTAGGATCTAACACCCAGGAAAAGATCTAGGCATCATAGTGGATAATACTTTGAAATTGTTTGCTCGGTGTGCTGCAGCAGTCAAAAAAGCAAACAAAATGTTAGCAATTATTAGGAAGGGAATGGTTAACAAAACAGAAAATGTCATAATGCCTCTGTATCGCTCCATGGGGAGACCGCACCTTGAATACTGTGCACAATTCTGGTCGCAGCATCTCAAAAAATATATAGTTACAATGGGGAAGGTACAGAGAAGGGCGACCAAAATGATGATGGGGATGGAACAGCTCCCCTATGAGGAAAGGCTGAAGAGGTTAGGGCTGTTCAGCTTGGAGAAAAGACGGCTGAGGGGAGATATGATAGAGGTCTTTAAAATCATTAGAGGTCTTGAATGAGTAGATGTGAATCGATTATTTACACTTTCGGATAATAGAAGGACTAGGGGGGCACTCCACGAAATTAGCAAGTAGCACATTTAAGACTAATCGGAGAAAATTATTTTTCACTCAACACACAATTATTCTGGAATTTGTTGCCAGAGGATATAGTTAGTGCAGTTAGTGTAGCTGGATTTAAAAAAGGTTTGGATAAGTTCTTGGAGGAGAAGTCCATTAACTGCTATTAATCAAGCTGACTTAGGGAATGGCCTCTGCTATTACTGGCATCAGTAGCATGGGATCTTCTTAATGTCTGGGTATTTTCCAGGTTTTTGTGGCCTGGTTTGGCCTCTGAAGGAAATAGGTTGCTGGGCTTGATGGACTATTGGTCTGACCCAGCATGGAAATTTCTTATGTTCCTATGTTCTTATATCAGTTTGGCCAGTGATTGAATAGCTGGCCTCCTTGGTCCCTTCATAGCCTGCCAGTAATACGGTTTACATCGTAACTAACATTCTGTTAGTTACGATGTAAACCGGTATGATGTTTGCATACTAATGCCGGTATATAAAAGTTTTAAATAAATAAATAAATAAATAAATAATACCCAGCTACTCATTTGCCTGCATTTCATCTATAAGTTCTAGTTATTACGGTATTGGCAGCCTGCTCAACAGACCCAGCTATTGTATACCTCTGCAGCCTAATCTAAATATCCATCCATACTAGAATGGATATTGTCAAGTTATCTGTCCTTCTAGGTCCTCTGCCAGCCAGACACACCAAGCTAATTCTCCTCTGGCACTTCTTGTTATTACTCAACTTGTAGCTTGCTCATCAGATCCAACTGTTAGTCAATTATATCATTGAGGTAGTGCTTAAATTTGTGACAGTCGATGACTATAGATGCAGGGTTTGGAAGGGGGGCTTCAATTTTTAATAATTTTTCTTTAATTTTTATGAAACTGTTTTTTCTGTTCAAGTCTTATAGCTATTGATTCTGGAAGCATTCTCATTTTTATGTTTTTTTAGGGATACATGTGGAGGTGAAAGGGAACAAGGAGACATTTTGGCCATCATCTAAATGTGTCCTACACTGTAAAAGAAATCATTTTAAAAGTAAAATGTTTATCAACTTTTTTGAAGCCTCTCAATTGCTTGTTTAATTCAATTTAATCTTGTCAGTGAATATTTTTGCATCTGGCACTTTGTGCACATTTATGAAGAGAAATGAGCAAAAATAACTATTTCTACAGTTTGCACCCAAAAATATTGTATCCAATACATTTTCTATGCCTTGTTAGAGGCTGAGAAAATTATCTGTAAAAGAAAATCTCAGCACGAGATTAGTATAAGCACTTTTCACTTTTTTTTTTAACATTTACAAAGTGGCAGCACAGCTCTGAGTCACATTTAATCAAGAATACCTGCTGAGACATCTGCAGTGCTGAAGCATGGAATGAGAAGGTGCTAAGAAAATACATCAAAGGTTGCTGGCAATGCATGTTCCTATCAGTTTAACACAGTGCAAGCTTTACTGAAAAATATTAAGGTCATCAAAAATATGAGTGGGATAGACACAGACTTTAAAAAAACTTATTTGATAACATTGAAACTTCTTTTTGGTAAACTAGGTCACCAAGCTAATTAATTTAAATCCCCTCATTGTTTCACAGTGCACTGTTAAATCTGGTATTTAAAAAGAGGAAGATATTCTTGTATCGGAACAAAAGAAAAATACATTAGTATATTGCTTAGTTTGGTTTAATTTTATTGTTAGCACTTGACAATCCAGTTCGTATTAAAATAATAACAGTTGATAAGGCTTTTTTACATCTGAGCTTAAAGAAAATGTAGAATTAGAAGAATAGCAAAAACGATAGCTGGTGTGATTCTGCAAAATTTCTGAGTCACATAAATGCCTGACTACCTAGAGATATTTATCCTTCTGCATATTTTCCCATTATAATTGGTCTGATTTATGAGCTAGTGTATTTGATTCTATCCCATGTAGGTTTATTCCTGTTATATAGTGTATGTGACACACACACATCCCAAGGCATTTCAGAATGAAACCCCTTCGAGATGCACAAGCTCTTCCAATCTGAACAAGTGAACTTTTGTCTCATGTAACAGTAAGTCAGCTGAGGTACTGTTTATATTATGTTCCATTTTCCTCTGTAATATTATCCCCTCTCAGATTGTCAACCCACCCAATCACCCATAATGCTATCCAGTATCCTCCACAGTTTCCTTTTTTTATGTCTTTCATGTAGTTTCTCCTTTATCCCCATACATTTTTCCATTTTTCCAAACGTTACCTAACTTCAGTGTATTAATGCAGCTCCACAGATAGTCTCCTTTCTGTCCCACATACTTGCCTAACACATTTACACTCACTCACTATATCTAATATGCATCCCTGTGTATGCATTTTCCCCATTGTGTATGTCTGTATTTTCTCCAAATCTTGTTCATATTTACCATCACTTGTTGACTGAATGCCCATCCCTTCATCAGAAACGAGATATTCCATGTTGCTGCTCCATATTACGTAGAATATAACATGTAAGGAAAAACATATAAGACATTGTAGGGTTATGCAGTAATGTGTCACCAGATTTATCAATATAACAACAGACAACAACTTTTCCAATGTGGTGACAAACCAGTCAAAAAAATCAAAATCACACGTAATAGGACTTACAAGCCTATTGTTAAACTGAGACCTTCATATCAGACAGCGAGCTTTCAATACGTCACTTATATATTCTTAGAGGAGTAAAGAATTGTTCTCATAGCCATTAAGATGAACAGAGCCTGATTTTTGTAATCATAGGTCTCTTAAATTATTTTTGTAACTTTTTTTGTAAATAAAATATTTTAATTGTAAGATGCCACAGACACTTTTCTTTAAAAACTATGCATAAATTCTTATATCACTAAATCAAGAGCCCAGACACTTATCTTAGAATGCTGTATTTAAATTCTTATATCGCCAATAGAGAGCCCGACATGGCTCGTGTTTCTGGATTCTCCTTCCTCAGGGGCTATTGTTAAAGTGAAAAAGTTCAATAGTTTTCCTAGAAAAATATTTAAATACTGTGAATATATGGAAGAAAACATTCAAAAGCACATCATATATTTGAAAACCTTACGTGTCTAGGTCATAGAGTTCAGTTCATCTTACAGTATTACAGGCAGCTTCAGCATCCTACATCATTTATTGTGCTGGAGGATGTGTGCACAAGTCCATTGGTGCACACCCGCCCCTGACTTGCAAATATTCATGAATGATTGGCTAGCTCCGTTATATTCTCAAATATTATTGGCTATGGCTACTTTTATTTTGAAAGTAGTATAAGAAGTTGTTAACAAAATGGCAGATCCAAATGTAGGATGCTGAATCTGCCTGTAATACTATAAGATGAATTGCATTCTTTGACCTAGACATGTAAGGTTTTCAAATATATGATGTGCTTTTGAATGTTTTCTTTTATATATTCACAGTATTTAAATATTTTTCTAGGAAAACTATTGAATGTTTTTGCCATAACAAAAGCTGTTGAGGAAGGAGAAACCAGAAACTTGAGCTGTGTCAGGCTTCCTATAGGCAATATAAGAAATATATACAGCATTCCAAGATAAGTGTCTGTGCTCTCTGTTTGGCAAATAAGAATGTATGCATAGATTTTTAAGAAAAGTGTCTATAATATCTTACAACTAAAAATATTTTATTTGCAAAAAATGTTACAAAAATAGTATGAGGCCTATGATTACAAAAGTCGGGCTCTGCTCATCTTAATTTATTTATTTATTTATTTATTTAAAACTTTTTTATACCGGCATTCGTAGGACACATCATGTCGGTTTACAAATAACTGAGAAAGGAAAGGAAAGGAAATTACAATAAACAGGGGAGGGGTTAACTGGGTGATATACAAAGTAGAGGAGAGGAGAGTCAGACAGGCAGCGTTACAAAAAGAACCAATATACAAGGTTAGTTGGCATGTGCACTTGGGATATTTAGTATATGAAACTTATTTACAGTAGGACATGGGCAGGTGCACGTAGGAACGATTAAGGGGGGGGGGGTAGGGAGGGAGGGGGGGCGAGACGGGGGTGGTGGTTAATTAACTGTATGGTTAATGGTTATGAGAAGAATTTTACTCCTCTAACCAAACTTATCAAGGCATCAACATGAGATTTTTAAATACCAAAAATCCTTTCAATGTCTAACCTGGGCCTCTTCAAGAGTTTGAGGATAAGAAATTGGAGTCATTAGTTCTTCAAGGGATAGCCATTATCACATTTGAAGAAGAAAATATACCTGAGAAGTGCAGACCGTGGAAGCATGTCTTCTACTCAATGAGGGGAAGTAACACCCTTAAGTGGGAATAATAAATCTAGGAACTGATATACTAAGAACACCACATTTTACTAAGTCTGCTTTGTGGGTAAAAACAGGAACTTGTGTATGCAGATTGGTCTTAGGAGCACAGTTATGCATTTTTTAATCATGAAATTGACTTTGTGAATTTTTTTGGTGTCTCATATAGTAAACCTATGTGCATCCATTTACATGTTAAATTTTATGTAAAATCAAGTGTAATGAGATTTTATGTTGCAGTTCTATGCAAAGCATTTCGTTATCTATGTTCACAGTGCTAAAATATGCACAAGAAGACCTTTGCAAGCTGGTTTTCACTAAACAGATACCTAGACCTAATGAAACTTCTGTATGTACGTTTTCTACCAAAATTATTTGTATACAAGTACCAGTAGAAATCTTACACATATGAATTTGCAACTTGCATGCATATTTTTGTTCAATTTAGTACACAGGCTTCCTAAAGATTAGACTATTCATTTAATAAGTGGCTAAAGGCTACAAGTATTATAAGATGATTAATTGAAAGCATATATAATATACTGTATACTTAGCTATAAGCCATAAAACTTTAATTTCACCACTCAAAAAGAGCTGATTTAGCCCTAACTGTATAGATGAAAGAATAATGGCATGAACCAGTAACTGAGCTATTACCTGAATAATGAGACATTTTCAATTGCACACTATCAACATATTGAGAAAGTGGAGTTATTTCTTATTCCAGTAACTCTTCTTACTGTTAGATAGTGGTCTGTTTGCAATACAAGTACAATCAATTGTTTTCCAGACTAAAGGAAAATCAGCTATTACATTAAACCCTCTCATGATTTTCCAGGGGTTTTGTGTTTCTTAATGAAACGTACTAATTGGTTTTACTGAAGAAAAGCATGAAAAAATGGTTCAATACCATCTGGCTAATCCCAATAGTGTCACCAACAGTAATTTTGACACTATCTATAGCTAAGAATACAGATCTGAGGTGACTTTTAAATCCACAGGCAAAACATTACTTCTGAATACTGAACACTAAAATTCTTCTTTTAAATCCTAACAGAGATATAAAATGATTAGTTTATCAAACCTATATCTAATGAACACTTGCTCATTAGATACATAAACAAAAACAAAAAGCATAGTCTGGGTCCATAAACCCTTTCTGGATACTATATCTTCTTTCTTGCTGCCTCTGCCTTCTCTTATGCTACAGCATAAGAGGCTATAGCAAGACAGAAAGAAGTTCAGGAAATAATTTAAAACATGGTTGTTTTGTCAGGCATATGAGAGTGACACAAATAAGGAAACTGAGATCCATATATTTTAGTTTGATGTGTTAGTTTTTATTTGTGTTTTTAGGAATAATTTTAAGATTTTATAACTGTTTGTATTAAGTACATTTTAATAATATGAGTTAAGTTTTTAATATTCTTTGTAATAATTGTATGCTTATCTCATGTAAACTGTAGCGATGGAATATTACTGTGCAATGGTATATAAAAATTGTACAAATAAATAAATAAAATAAAATATGCACTTTCAGTACACCAAAACCCACATATAAGAAATTATTCAGGGCACATGCAATGAACCTAACACCTCATAAACGGGAAAGAAGACTAGTATGGAAAAGTTTGTTTACACTTACCATTAAATATCTGGTGCAAAGGAATGTGATAATGCTAAATAATGTGGGGTAGATTTTAAAAGTGTTATGCGCATATATAATGCGCGTAACCACGAAAACTGGCTCCTGCCGCCGAGCCTATTTCGCATAGGCCCGATGACACACGCAAGCCCCGGGTCGCGTGTATATTTCCCGGGGCTTGAAAAAAGGGGCGGGGAGTGGGCGGGGTGGTCCGGGGGCGGGGCAGGGCATGGCGGGACTGAGGCCTCCGACACAGCGGCCGTGCCAGGGGATCGCACACTGGCATTTGGCCGGCGCGTGCAACCTACACCTGACTGGAGGCAGGTACAACTTATTTAACAAAGGTCAGGGGTGGGGTTTACATAGGGCTGGGGGCGGGTTAGGTAGGGGAAGGGAGGGCGGAAGGAAAGTTCCCTCCAAGGCCGCTCCGATTTCAGAGCGGCCTCGGAGGGTACGGGGAAAGCCATCAGGGCTCCCCTAGGGCTCAGCGCGTGCAAGGTGCACAAGTGTGCACCCCCTTACACGTGCCAACCCCGGGTTTTATAACGTGCGCGCGGCTGCGCACATATGTTATAAAATCAGGCGTAGATTTGTGCACACCAGGTTGCGCGCACAAATCTACGCCCGCGTGTACTTCTTAAAATCCGGCCCTGTATGTGCAGATTATATTTTGAAAATGTGTATTGTGTACTTCTTGTACATACCTGAAACACTTGATATGTCCCACTTTGTGTGCATGCACTTAGTCGCTGTATAGTTGTATGTGGGCTCTTTTTCCCCCAAAAAGATTCACCTATGTGTGAGTTAGGCTGAATTATGCACATTAGTCCTATTTTTAAACGTGAAAGTCTTGATTAAGCTTTTGAAAATTATCCTTTAGGAAGAATAATTTTCATGGGAAATCTGTGGGTAAACAAGTGCTTTTTTTGGAGAAATAGCGCTTTGTAAAATTGTGCAACTGATTCAAATGTAAAATAGCATGCATATACACTGCATATATGTGCTATTATATACATAGAGGCGAGGCATTCCAGGGGGGAAAGGGCATTGACAGGTTTGGGGCTTTCAAGCATACCTTTTGATTTTAAAAGGTATGCTTGAAATCAAGCAAGTTCATTTTGAAAAATTTCCCAGCACAATTCCACACAATTGCAACTGCTATTTTGTGCTTGTAATTTTACCTCCAGAATTTACACACATGGGGTGAATTTTAAAAGCCTGGCACGCGCCATAACTGGGAGATACACAAGTATGTCTGGCTGGCACGTGCCAAGCAGTGCCAGGCTTGAAAGGTATGCTTGAAATCAAGCAAGTTCATTTTGAAAAATTTCCCAGCACAATTCCACACAATTGCAACTGCTATTTTGTGCTTGTAATTTTACCTCCAGAATTTACACACATGGGGTGAATTTTAAAAGCCTGGCACGCGCCATAACTGGGAGATACACAAGTATGTCTGGCTGGCACGTGCCAAGCAGATTTTAAAAGCTGCCTGTGTATGCGCATATTTCCAGGTATGCGCCCAAATACGTCGCAAAAAAGGGGCGAGGAGTGGGTAACTTTGATACCGGCATGCGGGCACACATATACACGCATATGCCACCTCTACCATGTAAACGGGAGGATTTTAGTAAAACACACGCTGATACAATTACCAGTTTCCCCAGTTCGCTCCCAGTTTGCCCAGGTAAGGGATTAGACTTCCTAACACCCTGCCTCCAGTTAAATAGCCTCCCTTTTTGTTAATACCAACCCTTAAAACCCCGCTGCCTAGCCTAGAATTTTGTATTTTATTACATACAGGCCATCCATAGCAGTAGTAAAGTTACCCAGCAGGGTCCCCAGCAAGCACTTGTGCACCTAAATACTTATGCACACATTTCATGTTAAAGGCCCGGAATGCCCATGTCCCGCCCAGACCATGCCCACTCCTCGCCCCTTTTTTGCGACGTATTTGGGCGCATACCTGGAAATATGCGCATACACAGGCAGCTTTTAAAATCTGCTTGGCACGTGCCAGCCAGACATACTTGTGTATCTCCCAGTTATGGCGCGTGCCAGGCTTTTAAAATTCACCCCATGTGTGTAAATTCTGGAGGTAAAATTACAAGCACAAAATAGCAGTTGCAATTGTGTGGAATTGTGCTGGGAAATTTTTCAAAATGAACTTACACTCATAAATTTGCCTTAAAAATTGGTGCAATTTGGGCACATAATAGCACACAAATGTTTTTGGCCTGTTATAAAATTACCCCTACAGAGCACTGACATGTTTGCATGCTTAAAAATCTCTTCCCTAATTTTTGGTTTTTATTTGCAGGAAGCAAACATGCTTTTAAGATTTTTAACTAGCAAAGGTCAATCAGCCAGTGGATATTCTTAAATTTATTGGACTGATAAGGGCCTTCATTCAGGAAAAAATATTTAGTTATGAAAGCTTATTAATGGCTTGTCTACAGACAATGAAATATGTACTCTGTTCAGCTTATGTTATTCCATTTATACTTCTTTACATCAATGTAGGTTATACAATCTTAACAATAGAGAGGATACTGTTTCACTTTCATGAAAAATCATAATGTGATTTATACAGTATATTCCTCTTTTACCCTCTGGAAGAGAAGAACTTTAATACCTAAGCTAACATAGATTAATCTTTGGATATATATATCAAGGCATATCTTACTATTATTTTAATATTTTTGGGTAACCTGTGGTTATCTGCTTTTCATCTAAGCAGTTCTCACAAGCTGGCAGCTAATTCAGGTCAGGTCTCTCTGAACTAGATACTGGATAAATGGAAATCTAAAATTAGCACATTTATTGAAAGATCATGATCTTTCTAACTTCTTCTGACATTCTACTGCAAATCTTTTGCAGTTTATGCTCCTTGGCTTTGGATTCTATATAAAAAGTAAGAGGTAGATATTTAAAAGAAAATATCTATGTAACAGGATCACTCATCAAATTGCGATAGGCCATAACGCACATGATAACAGCCTATCGCAAATTGCATATGCAAATTCTAAAATGTATATTCAAGTGGGAGGAGTTGGTGGCGGGATAAATGTAAAGTAGGGGTTGGTAGCACCGCATGCAATAGGTATTGCACGTTATCACGGTCAATAACGTGGGTAATACCTGCACCTTTTTATCTTGGCGGTACAGTCCGAAAAGTGTTTATCGCGGGTAGTATCACGGACCGTGGTATTATCGCGGTACGTATTGCACGATAATAACTCTAAACATTACCGACACACCTGCCAAGCAGAGGGAGGAGACAAACTGCAACAGAAAGCTCTTACACTTCATCAACGTGCAAGTGGTCTGCGATAGGGATGTGAATCGTGTCCTCGATCGTCTTAACGATCGATTTCGGCTGGGAGGGGGAGGGAATCGTATTGTTGCCGTTTGGGGGGGTAAAATATCGTGAAAAAATCGTGAAAAATCAAAAAATCGAAAAAATCGCAAAACTGGCACATTAAAACCCCCTAAAACCCACCCCCGACCCTTTAAATTAAATCCCCCACCCTCCCGAACCCCCCCCAAATGACTTAAATAACCTGCGGGTCCAGCGGCGGTCCGGAACGGCAGCGGTCCGGAACGGGCTCCTGCTCCTGAATCTTGTTGTCTTCAGCCGGCGCCATTTTCCAAAATGGCGCCGAAAATGGCGGCGGCCATAGACAAACACGATTGGACGGCAGGAGGTCCTTCCGGACCCCCGCTGGACTTTTGGCAAGTCTCGTGGGAGTCAGGAGGCCCCCCACAAGCTGGCCAAAAGTTCCTGGAGGTCCAGCGGGGGTCAGGGAGCGATTTCCCGCCGCGAATCGTTTTCGTACGGAAAATGGCGCCGGCAGGAGATCGACTGCAGGAGGTCGTTCAGCGAGGGTTCCGGCGCCTCGCTGAACAACCTCCTGCAGTCGATCTCCTGCCGGCGCCATTTTCCGTACGAAAACGATTCGCGGCGGGAAATCGCTCCCTGACCCCCGCTGGACCTCCAGGAACTTTTGGCCAACTTGTGGGGGGCCTCCTGACCCCCACGAGACTTGCCAAAAGTCCAGTGGGGGTTCGGAAGGACCTCCTGCCGTCCAATCGTGTTCGTCTATGGCCGCCGCCATTTTTCGGCGCCATTTTGGAAAATGGCGCCGGCTGAAGACAACAAGATTCAGGAGCAGGAGCCCGTTCTGGACCGCTGCCGTTCCGGACCGCCGCTGGACCCGCAGGTTATTTAAGTCATTGGGGGGGGTTCGGGAGGGTGGGGGATTTAATTTAAAGGGTCGGGGGTGGGTTTTAGGGGGTTTTAGTGTGCCGGCTCACGATTCTAACGATTTATAACAATAAATCGTTAGAATCTCTATTGTATTGTGTTCCATAACGGTTTAAGACGATATTAAAATTATCGGACGATAATTTTAATCGTCCTAAAACGATTCACATCCCTAGTCTGCGATGCTGGAATGCGCATCCTGGATATGGTGGCCAGGAACCTGGGAGCTGTACACGATTCCTTTATACTAAGGCAATCAGGCCTGTTTGACAATTTTGAGGCCAGCCTGTATGGTGATGCTTGGCTCGAAGGTAAGGCACACTTTTCTTTCTCAATTCCATCTCTGCCTATGGGTATGTGGCTAATGGCAGCCAAATGTATGGGGTCTGTGATGGAGGACACGATAGGTGGCATCATAACTGCCTTGTGCGATCATGAATTCAGGTCATTGGCCAAGGGCATGCCTTTTTCCGCCCATGTTTCCCATGCCACCCAAAATAGTGTGGACAAACAACGCATAGGACCTAAAGGTTGGTGAGTGAGGAACCACTATATAAGTAATACATCTTTATAACATGAAAGGCCATGCTCCTCTCCTCTTCTTGGGAGCTGTTACAATGTGTCAGATAAATCGGAACCATGCACTGTCCACACTGCTGGCACAGCACCATCCCATGTGTGCTGTTACAAAGGCATCAGGAAGATAGTCTCGTACAATTTCTGTACAGCCCCAGACACCTGTACCATGAGCAATCTGCAGTGCATGTTGCTGGCCTGCCATATTCCCTGTGTATGAGCTCACTAATGGGTTTCTTTGCAGGACAGACTGTACAGCTGCCATGGACATTCGCCTGCACAGCATGAGGTACAGCATCTGCTGGTAGCACAGGTGTGTCACTTCTTTTATATGTGTTCAAGGTTGGCAGGCAGCTACACACCAGTAGCCTTTGCTGGGTTGCGAGGGCCTGTCATGCAACACTTCTAATAGCCATATCAGATGCTGCAGTCAAGAACAGATGAGCTCCTTTGGGCAACTGTTTTCCTGCATATATAGTAGCCAACAGCAATGTTAAATCCTTTTAGGAAACGCTAATCAGGTTTTAAGGCTCAGCAAAGGTACAGGCTACCTTAAACAATCTTACTGGATGCTGTGATTAGCTACTCGCATCAGCAAGTGAGAATGCTGTCATTCATGCCTTTCTTCTGTCATTGCTGCAGGACTCTCAGGGTACGGCTGCAGGCCCTGGCTTCTCACCTCCATACACATCAAACATGCCAGCAGAGATGAGATGCAACGAGGCCTTATGTGCTACCTGCTGTGTCATAGAATGGACCTTCAGCCTTCTGAAAAGTCACATTCACTGTTTGGATAAGACGGGTGGAGCTTTATTATATGTCCCACCCAAAGTTGCTAAGATTGTGTTGCTATGCTGTGTATTCCATAATGTGGCTGTAAGCCACTGACTACCAATGGACCTACATTCCGATCTACCATGGAATCCCCCAAATCTCCTTGAATGAGCCCAGGAGACCACACTGAGTGGCAGTCAGATTCGGCAAAACCTTATACGAACACACTTTGCCTGATAGGCTTCACGTACCAATTACCTTTCCAGGAGAGGTCCACCTCAAGCCTCTTAGCTGCTGCTATTCTCGCTATCCCTTTTCTTTCTCTTACTTCTTGGCTGTGTAGGTCATCATGTAGCATAAAACACATATGGCTGCTCAGGATTTGTGTTGACAATGCACCATTGCAGTTTACTTGAAATAAAGTTTTCACAGTAAACATTACATGATAGATTAGGAATGTGGCCACCACCATGTGCTCTGCCTGATAGTGACAGTAAATGAGGCACGTGTGGTATTACACTTGATGTGTCTTGTGAGCCCTCAGCAGTGGACCTCATTGTCCTGTGAGCCCTTAGCAGTGGACCTCATTGTCCCGCTCACATGTGGATGCCATAGTGGCATAAGTGTGCTGGTGCCCCACATGGTCCTGGATCCTGGAGTGTTGCAGCTATACAAATGCTGTAAATCAGAAATAACACTGAAGGTACAACTTGTATGGCTAAGTAAGAAGAAACACACTTAAATGTTGTACTGAGTGATACCAAATATTAGACCCTCATTCGGAAGTTCTTAAAGGTGTGCAAGGTGAAGTAATACCTCTGTAATGGGTGTGCTTACAGTGACATGCATTCCCACACCAACGTCACACCAGTGCCTGATCACTTAAAGAGTGAGGTTACACTAGGATTAATAACAGCATACGATGTTGCAGCATATGGACATGTAGCCATCGTGTAACTGCCATGTCTGCAAGTATAGAGAGTCTTGGCGTTGCTTCCATTACATTTAGGGAGATGTCATGAAATGGCCGCATGTATATTCTTCACATTCAGGACAGGTAGCCACAATACTGCGCACATCACACTGTTTTGGGATCACACCTTCCATTACAGCCTGGCTGAAAGCAACAGTGCTTCCTGGTGCATTTTTTACTTTGTACACAGCTGACAGCTCCTTTAAAGGTAGCATTCCACTTTCTCAATGCATGCAGCCATACATGCATGCACCCTACTACAGCAAGCTAGGAAATGTATCACAATTGATGTGCAAAAGGTGAGTGTCTTGCCTGTCATGATGTCATGTAGGTTGTATCCCCTTCTTGGGAAAAATACGGAAAGAAGCACTTGGAGGTGAGTGAAGGCAGGATTGTGAATCTGCTACTGACCAGCCTTCACTTGTAATTTCTTCTGATCTCTGACATGTCATCATGACAGTATAGTTAATAATCACTCTTACCGCAGTTACATCTATCCTCATAAAATGTTCACATCATATAGGCCAAGGATTTACATGCCTTAAACTGCCGTGTCACACATAGGCTCACTATCATCTGGAGATGGCAGGTTGCTGGAAGGTAATAGTGTGTTATGCGTCACAGATAGTCATGTGGTGCAGCAGTACGCACATATGTTTGTACCCTCAACATATGCACAATCTTTACCATTAACGTACATCTACACCTGTAACACTTCAGGTGTGATGTCACAGGCCTGTTAAAGCACCTTGACTCAGCACTCCTGTCCAAAACACTTTGCTTATAGTACCGTAATCAACATCAGTGCTCACATTTTCATGCTTTCATGTTGCATGGCATTGCTGATGCACATGCATGTGACCACGCCTGTGGACTGCTGAACAGCTGCTATGCTGTAGGGTCAGCAGTAAGTGGTTTTACACACTTCTACTCTTATTTGTGAGGTGGCCTGCTCTGGTCTTACACAGTCCATGTAATCCTCTGTGTATTGCATTCTGTTTTGTCCTAGAATGGTCAGCAGAACAGGTTATGAGGGTACAGGCTGCCTCCATAGTAACCAGCACATCATGCTCATTGTAATGTCCTACTGTTCCAACACATGTCATGTGGTTGCCTTGACTGATGATGGCCTTTATGTGTTGCCATCTTGACAAAAGCATTTTGTGCAACAGACACTGTAAAGGAGTATGTAATTCTATGCCTTTAGGGAGGATTCAGATGAGTGCTTACCATCATGCAGCTTAACACACTGTATCTACCGAGAAACCTGGTGCATGGGTTTCTGTGTGAGTGGGTGTGTGTGTGGGGGGGAGGGGGGTAGCTGGTGATTGCCTTACTTCGTCACATAGGCGTTGGGAACATCCTATTACAGAGGCCCATTTTTGTGGCACTGTTGTTTGTTAGCACCTCTCAATTTTTCATATCATGCACAGTTGACATACTGCTTGCCACACCAGCATCCCTTTGTTATAACTCCCTCTTCATCTTTTCCTCTTAGGGGATCTGTTCCATACCCTTTATCATTTTGGTCGCCCTTCTCTGTACCTTCTCCAGTGCAACTATATCTTTTTTGAGATGCGGTGACCAGAACTGTACACACTATACAAGGCACAGTCTCACCATGGAGCGATACAGGGGTATTATGACATTTTACATTTTATTAACCATTCCCTTCCTAATAATTTCTAACATTTTGTTTGCTTTTTGGACTGCTGTAGCACACTGAGCTGACAATTTCAATGTATTATCCACTATGATGCCTAGATATTTTTCCTGGGTGGTAGCTCCTAATATGGAACCTAACATTGTGTAAGTACAGCATGGGTTATTTTTCCCTATATGCACCATGCACTTGTCCACATTAAATTTCATCTGCCATTTGAATGTCTAATCTTTCAGTCTCACAAGGTACTCCTGCAATTTATCATAATCCACTTGTGATTTAACTACTCTGCATAATTTTCTAACATCTGCAAATTTTATTTCCTCACTCGTCGTATTCCTTTCCATATCATTTATAAATATATTGAAAAGCACAAGTCCAAGTACAGATCCCTGAAGCACTCCACTGTTTACCCTTTTCCACTGAGAAAATTGACCATTTAATCCTACTCTCTGTTTCTTGTCTTTTAACCAGTTTGTAATCTACAAAAGGATATTGCCTCCTATCCCGTGACATTTTTGTTTTCATAGAAGCCTCTCATGAGGGACTTTGTCAAATGCCTTCTGATGGTATTCCCTCACTGATCATCCCTACTTGTGAGGCAGCAGTTGAGAGTGTGTATTAAGACTCCGTAAGTACACGTCTTTTTTTGTTTACAATGTAAGATACAAATATATGTGGTCACATACTCTTGCACTCCTGACAGAAGTAAGGGGACAGAAAAAAAACTTCTGGGTCATGAAGATTCCAAGTTCCCCCTTCACACCACCCAAGCAGTACATGCACACTATACAATGTGTTGACCATGAAGATACAGAGCAGTTCACAGACAGGTACATGAAAGCAGGATTTATCAAACAGTATGTTATGTGAAGAAGGCAACAAGAGGCAATAGTAAAGGTTCACAGAAAGTAGCTTCATCTTTACCCCTAGCTGTCTTGCTTAGAAGTATACACACACGGGTGGATTTTAAATGCCCTGCCCGCGTAAATCCGTTCGGATTTACGCCTACCGGAGGCAGACGCGCCGGGACTTACGGCGCACGCAGAGCCCCGGGATGCGCGTAAGTCCCGGGGCTTTTAAAAAGGGGCGTGCCGAGGGCGTCACCAAAAGGCGCGGTGTTTCGGGGGCGTGATGCTGCGTTTGGGGGGCGGGCCCAGGGGCGTGGCGCCAGCCCAGGGGCGTTCCGGGGGCGTGGCCGCGCCCTCCGAAACAGCCCCCGGGTCGGGTCTTGGCGCTCCAGCAGCCCGCTGGCGTGCGCGGATTTACGTCTGCCTCCGGTAGGCGTAAATCCATGGATAAAGGTGTGGGGGGGTTAGATATGGCCGGGGGGGTGGGTTAGGTAGGGGAAGGGAGGGGAAGGTGAGGGGAGGGCGAAAGAAAGTTCCCTCCGAGGCAGGCTGCGCGGCTCGGCGCGCTCAGGCTGCCCAAAATTGGCAGCCTTGCGCGTGCCGTTCCCGAATTTTATAAGATACGCGCGGCTACACGCGTATCTTTTAAAATCCAGCATACTTTTGTTTGCGCCTGGTGCGTGAACAAAAGTACGCGATCGCGCTATTTTTTAAAATCTACCCCACAGCTTTCATTATAATGCCAAACCCCATATGGTCTTGCATGCTCACCAACTGCAGAAAAGGAAAGAGGCAGAGCATTGGAACATGCAAGGTCATATCAAGAGCAAAGCTTTAACCTTCGGTACCATAAACACAAAAAGCACATAATGAAAGGATACTACCAGAAATTTTATATTTCCAAACAGTGAGCACTTTAGTAGCAAACACATGTAGTGCACTTTGTGAAATTAAGGCAATATCTTAGGTAATCACATTCTGCAAGGACAATATACTAATTAGCAAAAAACTATGTAGATTTCATGAACAACACATTCAGTGTACACCTGTATATTAATAGATTTAAATAGCATCATTCCATATACATCTTATCCTTAAAGCACTAGCCTGATTACAACTAAGCATATAGAAAGAGGAAGTGGCACCCCAAAACATATAGGTGCCATTGCAAAACGAATAAGCCAAAAGTAGGCATTGAGTGTTCCGCACCTGCTTTCCTAACATGCTCCCAGGCACATCTCCTGGGGGAGCCATGCAGTATTTAAATTAGGGGTCATGCTCTTAAGGGTCAATTGCGTGCCCCTAGCATCTCTTGACAACAATAGCCCAGGAGAGGTAAGCTGTCCGCAGCTGTCTGCTGGTTAAAAAAACAGATGTTGAATTTATTGGCGTCTGTTTTCCTAATTGGCGCACAGCCACAGGTTTGGAAAATGGACGCTGGTTAACTAGAGTCCATTTCTCGAACCTGACCACCAGCATATTTTTTTTAAAAAAATAATTAATTAATGCCTGCTCTGGGCAGGCATTAATTTCTGAGTACAAAAATGTGCGTACTGCACGCACATTTTTTTGCATTTGGGATGTCTAACTAATAGCCTCATCAACATGCATTTGCATATGATGAGCGCTATTAGTTTTGCGGTGCATTGGACGTGCATTGTAGAGGCACTTAGGCCTTCCTACTGATCTTATTGGATCTATCGGCAGCGTTCGATACTGTGAACCATGCCATATTACTAAATCAACTAGCGAACATCGGTATTGCAGGATCAGCACTAACATGGTTCAAAACATTCCTAGAAAACAGAGGTTTCAAAGTTAAAATCCACAACAAAGAATCCTCCAGATACCCATCATCACAAGGAGTTCCTCAGGGTTCCTCTCTCTCACCAACACTTTTCAACTTATACCTTCTCCCGCTTTGCCAACTGCTAAACAAATTGAACCTAAAACATTTCATTTTTGCCGACGACGTCCAGATTGTGATCCCCTTCAAAGAATCCATCACTAAAGCGCTAGAACTTTGGGAAAATTGCTTTCAAGAAATTAACGAGCTCTTATCCAGCTTAAATCTAATCCTAAACCAATCAAAAAGTGAATTCATTCTAATCTCTCCAGATAATTGCAAAATCACTACAAACCCGCCAGCCAACTTGCAAACCTCAAAAGTAAGAGATTTAGGAGTCTCCATAGACAACCGGCTAAATTTGAAATCGTTTATCAACCAAACAACCAAAGACTGCTTCCACAAACTGCATGTATTAAAAAGAATAAAACCCCTATTTCACTTCCATGATTATAGAACAGTGCTCCAAGCAATAATATTGCGAAAATTGATTACTGCAACTCGATCCTACTAGGCCTCCCATCATCACATACCAAACCACTCCAAATGATACAGAACACCGCAGCAAGAATTCTAACAAACAAAAGAAGAAGAAATCACATTACACCAGTCCTTAAAGACCTACACTGGTTACCAATCCACTACAGAATAATTCATAAATCCCTCACCACAATCTACAAGAATATCCATGGACTGGCTCCACTCCATCTACAAATAGCTCTTAAAAAACACTCCTCCAACAGACCCATCAGAGAAGCATATAGAGAATATTTACAGGTACCACACAACAATACCACCCAACATATAACATTGAGAGATCGGGTCTTCTCCACAGCAGGTCCCCCACTGTGGAACTCCATCCCCCTAGAACTAAGACAGGAACCATGTCTTCCAACCTTCAGGAAAAGACTGAAAACATGGCTGTTCATGAAAGCATTTCCGGACCCTTAAAGATTCACTACCATCAAATGCAGCATTACTGAACATTTCCTATTAAACTGAAACAGTCACTATCTACCAATCACTACAATGTTTTACTTCTTGTTAAACTTTTTATCTTTCCTCTAACTCTAATCCCAGTTAGAATGACCCCCGTTTTATTGTAACTTTTTCTTCCGTGCACTTGTTTTACTTTTAATGTATACTCTTATGTTATTAGTTATTTACGTTATAATGTATTTCTCACCCCTTGTTTTATGTAAACCGACATGATACGAACTCCGTGAATGCCGGTATAGAAAAATACAAATAAATAAATAAACGAATCCCCTTATAGCATAAAGGGCTGTAGATGCGCCTACATAACCCACATCTAACTACAGGTTAAATAGTGTGCTCAGCTGAGGGCACTGTATTGCATTGGCTCCACAGTAGTGCTGTAAAGTAACAGCTACATGCAGCACTACTATGTGTCTAAAAGTAAAGACCCCAGACAGTCCATGTTTAATGAGTGCACTCAAAGGGACAGCCTAAGGGCCATGACAGCAAAGTTCAAGGTAAGGCAGCAGGACCAGGACAGTAGAGTGCAGCATGGAAACAGGAATCCCAGGTGAAGACACTGCAGCCTGAAGACAAGAGCCTCAGGTGATGATACAGCATCATGGATACAGGAGCCCCAGGTGAAGACACAGTAGCATGGAGAAAGGAAACCCAGGTAAAGATGCAGCAGCATGGAGACAGGAGCCCCAGGTGAAGATGCAGCAGCATGGAGACAGAAGCATCACTAGGAGCTGAGATGAGATACCAGCATCCAGAGAAGGAACTGAGACATGATGAGAAGAGACAGCAGCTGCTACATCACTGGATAATGCTTTAAGGAAGATGGAATATGAGCAGAGCATGGAGAAGGGTTGTACAGTTAGTCTGCAGGACCTAAAAAACGAACAGTTAAAACTCCCTTCTGCATGCCAACACAGGAACTCTGCAGTGAGGATGGGCCCAGAAGGCTTCTTCCATCTAGCTGGATCAGGTACTCTGTGCAGATCCCAGGCCAGGTTTGTCCTATAAGTGTGGTAGTTTTACCTTAGAGGCCAGGTGGTTATGTATTTCATGGCCTTTTGCCATGTCATGGCCGGCCAGTTGGGGGAGGGGGGAATAGTTTTGGGGGAACTACCCCTTGCACATCTACCATCACAGGGATTGCTCTGTGGTGTCGAGCCCACTGATGCCTGTGACAATTCAGAAGCCAACTCTGGCATCCTTTGTAGGATCTGCGGGAGCACATTGGTAAGGGTGTTAATTTCTCCCATCAATGTTGTTACATTGCAGGTTTGGGCTGCCATTTTCTGTTGCAGGATCCTGTTTTGTCTGTTTACAGCCCTCCTTAGCCCAACTAGCTCTGCCCGTATGTGACTCTGGTATTTAACATGCCTCCTTTGCACCTAGTACAGCTGCTCATGCATGGACTCTTAAGGTGGGGGTGATGCTGACTGTGCTGGTGCTGGTGGCGGTGGCTGTGTTGTTGGTGATGCTGGGCTTTGTGGATGCAAAATTGGCTTAACCAGCCTTGTGGCCTCCTCCTGGCAGACTAGTGGTGGTTCCGGATGGTGCTGTGGTGAGCAGGCTCGACCTTCAGCTGATCCTGAAGGTACCCACTCCAGGCTATGCTCCTCAATTAACTGGGAGAGGCTGAGGGAGACATTTAGTTGGTTGAGAGACCCCAGGGGTTCCAGCATAACAAATGCATCAGCAGTCTGTTACTGCTCCTGCTGCTGTTCTTTCTCTTCTTCAGCACTGACCTGTGGTCTAGGCATCCATGACAATAGGCTTTTCAAAACCTGGTGGTGGCTGGTTAGTCCCTGGAGCATCCTGGCTGATCCCTGGGCATCATGTCTGTGACTGGTAGCTTGATGGGTGAGAGCTATGGAAATAAAGCATACGACATAAGTACCAATGGGAGTAAGCCCCTTTTTTCTTTTGGCATCAGAGGTGCACTTTGCTTCTTTGCATTGTGAGCATCTGATGCCAAATGATTTGCACACTGTTGCTGTCTACCATTTTAGAGGTGAGATGAAATTACCAGTTGCACCTCTTGTGATGTCCAGTGCTCATCTATTCCCTTGAGTACATCTGGTACCAGCCTTTGGATTATTCGATTCTCCATTTCGGTGATGACTATGAGACATGTGGCACCTCCTTCCTTCATTTGTTGGTGTTTGTTTTCGACCACCACCTTGGCTTTAAGCTGCGACTTTATATTTATTTATTTATTTAGAAATTTTATATACCAATAATCGTTTGGAACATCTAATCGGTTTACAAAAAAACATCTAATCAGTTTACAAAAAAAAAAAAAACATCGAATATTGAATAATAATACAAATGCGAGAATAAAAAGAGCAAGGGAAGGAACTAGCTATGGGTAAAATTATAGATAACTAAAGGAAAATCATAATTAACTAAAGCAAAGTCAAAATCAAGATTTTACATAAAATCAAGGTTTATATCTCTGTACCTGTGGGTGACCTGCTCCCAGTTTCTTGGTATGCCACTGCACCTAGTGATGGTCTTGACTAGCTTTCACCAGATCTGGCCCTTGGCTACCTTTGATGTTTATGCAGCCCAGTTGCCAAACAGCTTGGCATAGTTTTGCAGGACTCCTGCAATTACTATTTCATTCTCCATGATGCTGAACTTAATGGCATGGAGACAAGCGCATCCTGCTACCTAGCTGTGTTATGGTTATTGATGTTTGGGTGGATCCTTGGACACTGTGGCAGCTGACCACGCCCAAGGGGGGCAGTCCCGTGAGGGACCACGGTGTCAGGCTAGACTCTGGACAAACAAACACAGATTTGAATCTTTATTTAAACAGTTTTGGAAACCACCAGAGGTGGCAGTAGTGAGTAGTAGATGTTGAGCCTGGCTGAGCGAGTATCCCACAGGACACTGGAACAGCAAATCCTCTGCTTGGCTGTGCTGTAGTGGAAAGAGACTGAGAGTTATGAGTACACAGTGAGAAACATACAGAGTCCCAGGTAGAATAGGAGAAGCTCTGAGACAGGGAGAGCAGGCCCTCGAGGAGCGAGTACCTGATCCCTTAGAGCAGAGAGACTCTGGTATTGTACTCACACAGCATTTCCATTAGACGAGAGGTCTGGAACTGAAACAGAGAGCAGGCCCTCGAGGAGCAAGTACCTGGTTCCAGGGAAGCAGTACTGTGGAATAGATGGTAGTTGTACTCACAGATGGAAACTGTTAGTAAAGTCTTCCACGTGGAAAAGGGTTGCAGATGCAGGCAGCGACTCAGGGAATGTGGGCCCTCGAGGAGCGAGTACCGGTTTCCTGATAGCACCTGAAAGAAGCAGAAGAGGCCCCCCGAGAAGCAGGTACCCCATTAACAAGAGTTCCAGATAATGCTGGAGTGGCAGAGTTGCTTCGGTACGGAGAGTGAATCCCATCCTTAGAGTTCCGGTTGCTAACTAGATTAGCTAGCAAACATTGTAGGCTTAAATATCCGGCAGCGTGACGTCATCTCAGGGGGACGCCCCTGAGGTTCGCGCCAACGAGGAAATAAAGATGAGGGTGGTGTGCGCGTGCGCACCCTATGGTACCTTGGAGGAGCATGGCGGGAAACAGCACCAAAGCCGGTCTGGGGACGCCGGAGAGGTCAGCTTACAGATGCCGCGGCAGCCAGTAGTCCGAGGTAAGTGGGAAGAGCCGCAAGAAGAGTGAGGTAGGCGGAGCGAAGCCATCGCAGACCGACGGTCACAACAGTACCCTCCTTCAAAGGGCGGACTCCAACTCTTGTACCAGGCCTTGGTTTCTGAGGATGCATCTGGTGAAACTGATGAAGCATCTCTTTAACTAGGATATTAGCCATCAGCTCCCAAGAATTGTCTTCAGGGACGTAACCTTCCCAGGACAGAAGGTCCTGGGAAGGTTACGTCTTCTTACATTTAGAATGGCTTCTACCTTGTATTCTAGGTCTTCTTATGCATTGATAGAAGATGGTTCAGGAGACTTGGATGAGAACTCACTGAGAATGAGTGGTTTCAGAAGTGAAACGTGGAATGCGTTGTGGATTTTCAATCCAGGCGGTAGCTTCGGACTGTATGTAATGTTGCCAAGATGTTGGAGAATTGGAAATGGTCCAACGTAGCGAGGAGAAAATCGAGTGGAGGGTAACTTTAGTCTCAGATGCTTAGTTGATAGCAAGACTTTGTCACCAGGTTGAAACACAGGCGCTTTAGAATCGTGAGCATCATATGACTACTTTGCTCAATCACCCGCTTTAATTAGCATTTCTTTAGTCTGAGTCCATAGTTGATGAATATCATCAGCAGTGGATTGAGCTGCTGGGGACGACACTGAGAGCTTCAGTGGAAGTGGCGGTGAAGGTAAGTGTCCATATACCACTTCAAATGGTGTTGATCCAGTGGATGATGCTGGATGTGAATTAATGGCGAATTCAGCCCATGGTAACAGCTCAGCCCAGTTAATCTGACGGCAACTCACATTGACCCAAATGAACTGTTTCAGGGTCCTTTTCATCCTTTCAGTTTGGCCATTTGATTGTGGATAATAGGCAGATGTATAATCCAGAGAGATGTCAAATAGCTTGCAGAAAGCCTTCCAGAAGTTTGCCGTGAATTGAGATCCTCTGTCCGAGACTATGTGCTTCGGTAGGCCGTGAAGGCGAAAGATGTGTGCGATGAAGAGCTTCGCAAGTCTAAGGCTGAGGGTAAGCCAGGCAGCACCATGAAATGAGCCATCTTTCTGAAACGGTCAACTGTGACCCAGATCGTATTCATTCCTCCAGAAAGAGGTAGATCAACTACAAAGTCAGTAGCAATGTGAGTCCATGGCTGTTCCGGAGCTGGCAGCGGTTGAGCAATCCCCAAGGCTGACCAGAAGTAGGCTTATGTTTGGCACAGTTGGAGCATGATCCTACATAGGAGTATGTGTCTTCCTTGATAGTAGGCCACCAATAGTACTTCTGTAATTTCAGCAGGTACGGCATTGACCAGGATGGCCAGCCAGCTTGGAATCATGAGCCCAGTATAGAAGTTTCTTTCTGAGGTGCTTTGGCACAATTGTTTTACCGGCAGGCACAGAATGGGTAGCCGCCAAGATGACTTTCTTCGGGTCAATGATGTGCTGAGGTTCTTCAGGAACATCCTCAGAGAGGAAAGAGCATGACAGGGCATCAGCTCTGGTATTCTTGTCCTCAGGGTGATATTTGAGCATGAAGTCAAAGCGATTAAAAACAAGGACCATCTGGCTTGTCTGTGGTTAAGCCGTTGCGCATTACAAAGATACTCTAGATTCTTGTGGTCTGTGAATATGGTAATTTGATGTTGGGCACCTTCGAGCCAAGGCCGCCATTTCTCAAATGCCAGTTTAATAGCCAGGAGCTCTTTATCTCCAATCCCATAGTTCTTCTCTGCAGGAGAGAAGCATCGCGAGAAGAAAGAGCAGGGATGTAAGGCCTTAGAATCTCCAGTTTGGCTTAACATGGCTCCTACTCCAACATCTGAAGCGTCAACCTCCACGATGAAGGGTTTATTGGGGTCCAGGTGATGAAGACATGGCTCAGTGGAAAAGGCAGTCTTTAAATCCTCGAACGTGGAAATGGCCTCTGCAGACCATTTAGAAGCGTTGGCCCCTTTCCGTGTCATTGCAGTTAAGGGCACAGTTAAAGAAGAGTAGTTCTTTATAAAGATTCTATAGTAATTTGTGAACCCAAAAAATCATCTCAGGGCATTCAGACTGGTAGGTTGAGACCAGTTCTTGATATTCTCAAATTTTTGGGGATCCCTCCGGAAGCCTTGTTTTGATACGATATAGCCAAGGAAAGGCACAGAATCTTTATGAAATTCACACTTTGACAGCTTGGCGTAGAGGCGGTGTTCTCAAAGTCTCAGTAATACTTGCTTCACATCTGCTAGATGAGTAGGCATATCCTGTGAGAATATCAGGATGTTATCTAGGTAAACAATGACATTTTTGTACAGCAGGTCCCACAGAATGTCATTCATCATATTCTGAAACACAGCGGGAGCATTGCACAGACCGAAGGGCATTACCAAATATTCGAAATGGACATCTCGAGTGTTGAAGGCTGATTTCCACTCGTCACCGTCGCGGATGCGAACCAAGTTATAGGCTCCCTTTAGGTTAAGTTTTGAGAATATCTTGGCTCCTTGAAGTCGATCAAACAGCTCTGAGATCAGAGGTAAGGGGTATCGGTCTTTAATCGTGATCTCGTTTAGACCTCGATAGTCGATACAAGGATGCAGAGTACCGTCCTTCTTCCCCACGAAGAAGAAGCCTGCACCCGCAGGAGACTTAGATGGCCTAATAAAACCTTTTTGCAAGTTTCCCTCAATTAACACGGACATGGCCTTGTTCTCTACCACTGACAGTGGGTAGACACGTCCCTTAGGAGGTTCAGCATTAAGTTTCAGTCTTATGGCACAGTCATTAGATCTATGTGGCAGAAGGATGTCAGCAGCTTCTTTGGAGAAAACATCATGGGATGATGCATACTGAGGTGGCAGTCCTGGCATCACTGGAGTTGTAGGCATGCAGAGAATAGGAGAGAAATCCTTTAGGCATTTGCCATGACATTCTGGGCCCCAACGGGAGAGTTCCAATGTAGCCCAGTTGAATTGTGGCATGTGCAGCTGCAACCAGGGTAAGCCCAGAATGATAGGATGCATGGCCTTCTCTAACACAAAGAAGGAAATTGACTCAGTATGGAGAGCTCTGGTGCGGACGACTACCGGTTCGGTACAACAGGTAACATCACCCGGTAATGGCTCTCCATGAATAGACGATAGGAGTAGTGGAATCTTCAAAGTGGTGAGGGGAATACTCAAATTTCCACAAGTCGTTGTAGAATAAAATTACCTCCTGCCCCTGAGTCCACCAGGGCAAGGGTTTTGAATTCCAACAGTCCGCAGATCAGAGAGACAGGGAGAGAGATTGGAGGAGAGGGCGTAGTAAGGCCTAAGATAAGTCCTCCCACAGGACTTAGGCCCATCCATTTCCCGGACAGATGGGGCATGTTTGGACTGCATGACCAGCTTGACAACAGTACATGCACAAACCTTTCCTCTTCCGAAGTTTTCTCTCTTTGGATGTCAGGTTACTGCAACCAAGTTGCATCGGTTCTTCACCACTGGAAACAGGCATTACAGGGACCATCCTGAGTGCAGGCTTTGCACAAACGTCTTTTTGAACAGGTCCTATACCAGGCTTGAGTTCTTTCACCTTATCACGAAGCCGGTGATCAATTCTAGTAGCTAAGGTCACTAGCTCATCCAGCGAGTCAGGTGTCTCACGAGCGGCCAGTTCGTCCTTCAAGTGGGAATCCAAACCTCTGAAGAAGAGAGTTTTCAGGCATCTAGGGTCCCAAAATAATTAAGTAGCAAGAGTCTTGAACACTATAGCAAAATCAGCCAGTGGTCGGTTGCCTTGCTTCAGGTTCACCAAGGCAGAACCAGCAACAGTGTGTCAGGCAGGATCATCAGAAACGGATTTGAACAGTCCATAAATCCGTCAATATCCTGGAGTATAGGATCTATGCGTTCCCACAGCATGGAAGCCCAAGACAAGGCACTTCCATCAAGATAAGATAGAATGTAAGTAGCCTTGTCATAGGCTGTAGGGAAGTGAGAGGGTTGTAATACACTGGTTCTCCCCAGAGAAACAAACTGGAGCAGCAAGAGGCACAGTAGTCTTTACAGTTACCTCAGGTAACTGAACTTCATTACTGGAAGTAGAGCCTTGTTGCTTCTGTGCATGTAGTAGGGGTGTGCATTCGTTTTCGCAGTATTGGCGATCCGCAACGTATATTGCACTATTCGTAGTATTCGTGGAGAAGCGAAACGTATCGCGATTCCCCACAAATACACAAATCTTTGCCGAATTATACGGCCACCTAAATAAAAATTTAAACAAACCCCCCCACCCTCCTGAACTCCCCCCCCCCCCCAAGGCTTACCAAAACTCCCTGGTTGTCCAGTGGGGGGTCCAGGAGCCATCCCCTGCACTCACACCCTCGGTGCCAGTTTCATCATGGCGCCGATAGCCTTTGTCACAGGGGCTACCGGTGCCATTGGTCAGCCCCTGTCACATGGCCATCGGCGCCATCTTGTGCTCCTACCATGTGACAGGGGCTGTCCAATGGCACCGGTAGCCCCTGTGACATAGTATGGGCAAAGGCTATCGGCGCCATTTTGAGTACTTGCATCGGATGGCCGGAGTGCAGGAGGTCACTCCAGCACCCCCGTTGGACACCCAAGGACTTTTGGCCAGCTTGGGAGGCCTCCTGACCCCCACAAGACTTGCCAAAAGTCCAGTGGGGGTCCGGGAGCGACCTCCTGCATGCCGGCCGTCTGATGCCAGTACTCAAAATGGTGCCGATCACCTTTGCTCTCACTATGTCACAGGTACTGACGGTCGGCCCCTGTGACATAGTGAGGGCAAAGGCGATCGGCGCCATTTTGAATACTGGCAGCTGATCGCCTTTGCCCTCACCATGTCACAGGGGGCCGACCGTCGGCCCCTATGACATAGTGAGGGCAAAGGTAGCGCCGGCGCCATTTTGAATACTGGCAATACGGCCCGAGTGCAGGAGGTCGCTCCCGGACCCCCGCTGGACTTTTGGCAAGTCTTGTGGGGGTCAGGAGGCCCCCCCAAGCTGGCCAAAAGTCCCTGAGGGTCCAGCAGGGGTCCGGGAGCGATCTCTTACACTCAGGCCGTATTGCCAGTAATCAAATTGGCGCCGGCGCTACCTTTGTCCAGTCACATGGTAAGGGCAAAGGGCCATTGGAACCATTTTTATTAATGCAGCCGATGGCCTGAGAGCGGGAGATCACTCCCCGCGCTCCCGCTGGACCACCAGGTAATTTTAAAACCTTTTTTGGGGGTTCGGGAGGGTGGGGGAGGGTTTTTTGATTATCGGATCAGGCACAGCCGATAATCAAAACTCAAATCGGGCTGGGCGATAAAAATTTTAAGATTTGGATCGGAACCAGAACCGATCAGATTTCAGTTCCGATTCACATCTCTAGAAATTGTTAGTCCTTTTTGTTTTACATTGCTTTTGCTGAAACTAGCAAGTTCTAATATGCATTGGTTTTCTTCATTCTGTTTTTTCTTTTTTTTTAATGGTTTTATTAGCACATACTCAGGGGGTCATTCATCAAATCACGTTAAGGCCTTATCATGGGCATTAGGACACTAACACTTGTGATAATTAATGCATCATGAGATGCATATGCAAATTTTGTCAAATGGGAGGAGTTTATGAAAACGACAGCTGCTTAATATTGCATGCGATAGCATAACACACACTATTGTGAGATTTAATGCAGGAAATAACTACTATCACAGGATTTAACACCAGAAATAACTGCACCTTTTTTCCTGGCGTTATGCCCGAAACAAGATTTGTGATATTTATCACAAATCCCATTTCAGGAGGGAAAGAGAGAGATAGAGAGACAGAAGCATGCATATTAGGAAACTTTTATATCACTGTAAGAGGGGCCCATTCTGAACTTGGTGTGAGGTTTGGTGGTGGCCTAGGTTTTGGGGGCAGTTTTACATGCATGTTCAGAGGTACAAATAGCGCAGTCGACATCAATGAAGATTTTATGTGATTTGGAGTGATGAAAGGAACACAAAGATGAGATTTGTACATTGTACTCTCAGTATCAAGTCTCTCTCCTTTTCTCCTTGTGATGTGAAAATATCACAGGTGTAATAAATTTTAAGGATGTGAATCGATTTTCTGACGATTGAAAATATCATATGATATTTTCCAAGTCGTCAGAAATCGGGGGCTCCCCGAAACCAATAGGAAAACCCCACGAAATTGTTTGTGGGGGTTCTCTTATTGTTTTGGGGAAGGTGGGAAAAACGGCACACAAAAACTTCCCCTAAACCCACCCCGACCCTTTAAAACAGATCCCTTAGCTTCCCCCACCCTCCCGACCTCCCAAAAAACTTTTTAAAAGTACCTGGTAGTCCAGCGGTGGTCCCGGGAGTGATTTCCTGCTCCTGGGCCGTCGGCTGCCACTAATAAAAATGGCGCTGATGTCCTTTGCCCTTACCATGTGATAGGGTATCCGTGCCATTGGCTGGCCCCTGTCACATGGTAGGAGTAATGGACGGCAGTGCCATCTTTAAAAATGGCGCAGGCCATCCAGTGCTCCTACCATGTGACCGGGGCCGGCCAATGGCACGGATACCTTGTCACATGGTAAGGGCCATTGGCGTCATTTTTATTAGTGGCAACCAATGGCCCGAGAGCGGGAGACCACTCCCGGGACGCCTGCTGGACTGAGTGCACTATATTTCATCAGCCTCTTTTTTTGTCTGAAAAAAATACCCCCAAATAATTGTAACTTACAAAATGAATATAAAAAAACAAAACAAAAAATTTTGCCTGTGCATATACCTAATATCCAGCAATAAGTTATAATTTGCAATTATACACAAAGATTATACATAAATATAAAACATGACTTTCTTGCATACAAATATTCTTTGTCTTTAGTGGTTTACCATAACTTGTCAGTATCTAGGCTGTGGCCATGGGCTTTTTAATTTTAGAACTGACATGAACTGAAAACTTGACTTCTCAAAGCCGGTAATGCTGGATTGTATCCTATAGAACAATATTATACAATTCACAAAATAGCTGTAGCATAGTTTAAATAGTAGACATATGGAATGGGAACAAAACAGTCCACTGGGCAATGTGGGATTGCTGCCAAGAGAATTTTAGAGAAGAGTGTTTCATTGTCACCTTCACTTCATAGAGTTAAAAGCTTAACAGGAAACACGTGAGTAGTTCTGGCACTGATTACATAATGTAAGATAAGCTCCTAGAGGGAGGCTATAAAAATAGTTGATTGGAGGTCCTAAGTGACACTTTGCTAATTTGGAAGCTTTCATCCTCTGTCTAAATTTCATTATTAATGACACCACTGTGAGTAATGTGTTTGTGCTAGGAAATGTCTTTGTCTGAATACAGAACATTGGAAACTCAATTACCCTCTGCATTAATATGGGCTGATTAGTTTCTGGCCTTTAACAGGAGTGTGATGGCCTTGGTCATTTGTAACAATATTTGAGGATGGAAGCGTGCAGTGTGTATGTGAGCATACACTAAAAAAAATTATCTCAGTCATGTTCATAATAATTAAATACCATAGTTATTTATGATAAGTTCTGTAGGGCAATATATAAAATTAAAAAGTTTGCTTCCTTAAAAGAAAGATGTATCATGATATTTTGCATATTTGTCTATTGTAGTAAAAAATGACCCATCGGAGATCATTACCAATAGTGCCCTTAACTCTTTTAGTTAATATGGACAGAGAGGTAGAGATTGTGGGGAGGCACAATTTGGTATAGCCCTCCCTGTGAAGGTTTTGGGATGTCCATGCCCCTGACATAATAAAAGCAGCTCTCTCCTGAGAGCTTTGGAGGTAATGCAAATTGAGTTGAGAGTTTAGAGGAAGTGTAGGTGTTTCCTTCATTGGATTTTTGGGCCTACTTGGAGGACTCAAGCAAAACTGCCTGGTGTCACTGAGGCAGGTCAGGACACTGCTCATCCAGTTAACTCACTGGCTGGTTGAGTTTGCTTCTAGGGTTGTTTTGGGATTTCGGAGATTGTTGTTTGTGTTGCCTGGAGAGAGGTCCTGGGGAAACCTTTCTCTGGGGAGTCCAACATAGGGAAAACCTTCCCCTCTACTACCTCCTGGAGAACAGAGGAATGGTGGTGACCCACAGCCGAGAACTTCTGGTGATTTTTGGACTCAGTTTGAGAAGAGAATTTTGGTTGAAAGAGTTGAGAGGAAGAGCTTTTCTGACTCTTCCAACCCTGAAGAGAAACATCTTAGAGCTGGATTTGAGAAAAACATCTGGAGAAATGTGAATATATCAAACTAAAACTAAAGTCTGAGGGCATCCACTTGGAGTCTTCACTCCTGGGGAGAGAGCAAATTGGAATTCTCTGTGCTTAGACTGTTTTACTATTTTTACCACTATTGGAGGGGGTTTTCTGCCCACACAAGGATACCTTGTCCACTTCGGAACCATATTTTATCCATGCCCTGGAGGATATTTCCTCTGCACTGCTAGTAAAATACGCTCACACAAATAGAAGAAGGACTGTGAACAGCAAAGATCAGTCGGTGGTGTTAAGAACTATTTGAATTGTTAAATTTACTTATCCGATTCATCTTCAGTAAAGTTTAGTTATGGACACTCAAATCCAAGTCTTCTGTGTGTTACTGGTATCTACAGAACTCTCAGGGGCCAATGCAATAAAGTGCATTCAGCCGGGCGCACTGTATAACCCACAGTCGGATGCAGGTTAAATGGGCGCTAATCCACCCCCTAATGCAATAGGGATATTAGCACCTATTTAACCTGCGTCTGATGCAGAGTGAATGAGTTAGCGCTCATCCCATGCAAATGCATGTGAATGAGGCTATTAAGCCTATTACTCATTCACTCCAAATGCAAAAAAATAAATGTGCGCCTCAGACACACATTTATCGCTCAGCTGTTAACGCCTGCCTGGAGCAGGCGTTAATAGCTGAGCGCATTGAAAAAAAGTACAGAAAAGCAGAAAAAAATGCTTTTCTTTGCTTTTTTAAAAGTTAAAATAAAAGAAAAACCCCCCTCTGCCAGCCTCTTTGCGGTCTTGATTACTTTTTTGATAGTTGGGAATTTGATCTTTGCTACTTCTGTATTGATGGCTGTCCAGGAGGTCGTTGCAGTGTTTGCATCGTTCATGTTGAGGTCTTTCAGTTTAATTGGTAGAATATCGGTGAGTTTGTTGATTGGGCATAGTTTGGTGAATTCGATGATTTTGTTGGTTCGGTTTGCTTCCGTGGGTGGGTGATTTACTTGTAGGTTGGTGTGGATGAGTTTATGGTCTGACCAGGGGATGGTAGAGGCTGTTGGGGGGTGGGGGTGGTCTATGTGATTGTTAATGAATATTAGGTCGAAGGTGTGTCCGGAGTTATGGGTGGGGGTGTTGATTATTTGTTTGAATCCAATGGCTGTCATAGTTTCTAGGAGGAGTTCACCAGTTGGTGGGAGTGGGGTTTTGTCCATGTGTAGGTTGAAGTCCCCTAAAACGATCGCTGGTATGGCCATGTCAATGTTTGTGGCGATGGTTTCAATCAGGATGGATATATTGTGTTGTGTTCCCCGTGGTGCATATAGGAAGATGATTTGTAGTGATTTTGATTTGAACAGGTTGATTTCTATGGGGGGTGGGGGTTGATGGGGTGGACTATGATGTTGAGTTTCTTTAGGGCCATGAGGAGTAACTGCCACCTTTCATTTTTGGTCTTGGTGTGGAGTAAATGTTGTAGGTTGGTTTGGGTAATTGATTGATGAGGATGGTGTCTGTGTTTTTGAGCCATGACCCCGTTATGCAGAGTATGTCGGGGTGCGCATCAATTAGGAGGTCGAGTTTTAATGGTATTTTTTTGGTGATGGATTGTGCATTGAGTAGGAGCAGAGATATTAGAGTGAGGGTTGTGATCAGCTTGTTTGGGCGCATGGGGGTAGTGGTGAGTTTACGTGTTTTGGAGGTGCGTGTTGCAATTGTGTTACTGGAGGCTATTGTGTTACTGGAGGCATCGTGTTGGTTTAAAGTTGGGGGGTGTTTTGGGTTCATGTTGGTGTGGGGAGAGGTATAGGTATAGGGTGGGGTAGGGAGGTTTTGTGAGTAGATGTGTGGTGAGGGGTGATGTGTCAGGTAGGGGAGTTGTGTGGGTGGAATGTGTGCATGTGTGGTGTATTTGCAATTGCTGTTTGGGCTGGATTTGGTGGGCTGAGTTGACATTGGGGGTTGAGTGCTGGGGGTTGCTGAAGTGGTGGGGTTTAGGTGCAGGTTGTTGAGGTGTGGGTTGGGGAAGGGGGGTTGTTGTGAGTTGGGAAGGTAATGGGGGGATGGGGATTTTCGGGCTTTGCGTAGGGACGCATAGGGGTGCACACAGGGGTAGGATCCTTGGTTGTGCTCCTTGGGGTGGCGTGTTGTTAGGGGTCAGAGTTGGAGGACCTGGCGTAGTCTGGGGTTGGCTGAGAGGTTGGTTCTGGGGTTGGCTCTTTCCCCGGTGGGTTTGCGCCGATCGCGCGAGCACCATGTGTGGGCTCCGCTTGTCAGAACATCATTCGGAAATGGGTTGTAGGTTGGTTCTGGCGCTAGCTGGCTAGGTCGTCGGTTGGTTCAGGTTTCAGTGGGGGTCCACTGGTTGACTTGGGCATCCGTGGGTGGGTCGAACGACGGGTTTGGAAGGGCTTTGTGGAAGCCAGTGGCCGAGAAGCACAGTGGCAGCACAAAGGGGCACACTAAGGGACAGGTCCCTTAGTTGCGCTCCTTAAGCACGTGATGCCAGGCACATGGCGCCAGAGGTAGGAGGGTTTTAAACTCCTTACCCGGCGCTTTTTGTGATGTTGGCGTCAGGGCAGGCCACGAGGCACTTTGTGGGGCGGGCCTTGAGTCGGTGGTCATAGTCAGTGGCCTGGTCTCAGCGTCTCCATCCAGCCTTCAATGACCCCGATGGGTCTCTGCCGGCCGTGATGGAGGTGCGAAGTGAGTCGACTGTGAAAGGAGAGATCGCCAGAGGTAGGAAGGTTTTTAACTCCTTACCCAGCGTTTTTGGTGACGTTGGCGTCAGGGCGGGCCATGAGGCGCTTTGTGGGGTGGGCCTTGCATCGGAGGTCGCAGTCGGCAGCCTGTCTCGGTGTCTCCATCTGGCCTCCAATGACCCCGATGGGTCTCCGCTGGCCGCGATGGAGGGGTGAAGCGAGTCGGCCGTGAAAGGAGAGAGCGCCAGAGGTAGGAGGGGTACATGTACAGATGGTGAGGACCTTGGTCTTTGGGCTGTCACATTGGTTATGTTAGCTGCTTGGGGAGGTTAGACAAAGATGCTTATATGACTCTCTAAAGGTTGGATTGAGAAATGGATGTTGTCATGCCTTCATCTGTAGTTGAAACTCACCTCAGAAATGTAAAGGTCAGTGTATATTTAGTGATGACTACAATAGCACCCACATGTCACCTAACAAAAGGTTCACCTCATTGAACCCCAGTCAAAGCTGTGATACAAACTAATAACCTAGCCTGACATAACACAGGTAGCCATTGGGAAATATTGAAATGTCAGGGCACAGCGAGACCCTTGGCCTGTCCAGTTCAGGGCTAGTCATGTTGTCCTACTTTATGTAGGTACATAGATAATAGGCAGAGAAGTTTGTATGTTCCAGTTGGTAGCAGCAATTCCATTGAGGACCCTGGTGATCAGCATGTCATTGTCCTTGATGCTGAACTTTAAGGTCCTTAGACAAGTCCACCCTGCTGTTGAGCTGCTGGATAATTGAGTTGTCACTTCCACTTCTGGAGTGATGTCACTATCCTCACTCTCACTCTCACTCCCACTTCCCAATCCCCATCCTTCCTCTTTCCTTCTGCACCTGTACTGCCAACTCTCCTCCACTCTCCCCTCCCTCTCTATCCCTAGCCTTCCATCCTCCTCCCACCATAGTCACCTGCCTATCCCCTTCCCCTTCCCACCTTCTCCTATCCCTTTCCTATTTCATATTTCTTCTCTTGTCCCTGTCCCTACTTCTACTGCTCCTCCTTCTATCACTCATTACCACCTCCTCCCTCCTCTTCTCCTCCATCCTCCCTCCTCTCCTATCCTCCTCTTCTCATGCCTCTCACACTCCATCCTCTGCAGATCCTCACCACCACCACTCAACATCACCACTCCTCACCACCACCACAACCTCTTCTCACCACCACTGCTCCTTACCACCATCACCATCACCACCTCTCATCACCACCATCATTACCATCACTCCTCCTCCAACACACAAAGACAGACAGACAAATTTGACAAACTAACAAAATATTTCACACACAGATACAGACAAGAGATAAAGGGACAGATGAGAAACAATAAACAGAACACCTTACTCAGAACTCACAAAAATCCTCTACTGACTTCTAACCAACTACCAACTCACTTCCTCTCCTCACTCCCATGCCTGCCACCCTCAAAGAGGCAGCTGCAGGAAGCCTATATATATAAATTAATTAATTAATGTGCAATGCATAACATGACACGCAATGCACTACTGTATGACGAGTTGCGCAAAATTGCTACGCAATGCATTTGATATGAAATTTGCTTAAGCATGCCCTTTTTTTATTGCAGATGGTAGCACACCATATTTCTATTTTATTTATTGCAATTTGTAGGGGTGTACATTCGTTTTCGCTGTATTGGCGATACACAACATATCTTGTAAAATTCTTTATATACGTGGGGAGGCGAAACGCATCACGACTCCCCACGTATTTAACTTATTATCCGTTTAATTCAGTGTGCCCCGCGGCGCACACTTTTCTTCGCTGACTCACAGGAAAGGGTCAGACAGGTTGGCATGGATACTGGAATGCAGCGTATCCGCGCTGAAATTTTGTGAAATGCACTGAATGCAGCCAATCGTGCTGTCATTCTGTGCTCTCTGTCGATTTTACTGATGATCCAGCACTTTATAAAGATCAGCACGAGGAGAGCCACGCATTTTCTTTCCAACGATGCTGTGGGGAGGTGGGCTTGGTGTAAGAGGAGGCTGCACTGAGAGATAGGCTAGTTAGTAAAGGGAAAGAAAAAGCTAATTATTCTTTATTTTGCTGCAGTGCCAGTGCCAGCTAGTCCTGTTTCTTTCAAGCTGTTTATTTAGGTGATCTGACTGAGATGCTGTGCCAGGGAGAGAAGCAGCTAGCACTCACCATTAGGGTGTTGTGGCTGGCTGGGAGAGATAGATAATTTTCATCCATTATTCTGGAGTGACAGAAATTCCAGCTTTTTTAAACTGAGTTTTTGTAATTCAAGTCACTTAGTCTCTCTGTGCACTGGGTTTCAGTGGGTAGTGGGTATTTTTAACAGACTGAACCTTATTATTGGGTGGGTCTGTGCAGTCAAGTGCCCAGGGAGTCTGGCTCTTTTGTGCTTACAAGCAAGCAGCATCTGTGTGCACATCACACACATTAGTGCATAGCCAGGCACCATGATAGTGGGCAGTGGGTAGTTTTAACATACTGAACCTTATTATTGGGTGGGTCAGTGCAGTCAAGTACCCAGGGAGTCTGGCTCTTTTGTGCTTACAAGCAAGCAGCGTCTGTGTGCACACCACACACATTAGTGCACAGCCAGGTACCGTGACAGTGGGCAGTGGGTATTTTTAACAGACTGAACCTTATTATTGGGTGGGTCTGTGCAGTCAATTGCCCAGGGAGTCTGGCTCTTTTGTGCTTACAAGCAAGCAGCGTCTGTGTGCACATCACACACATTAGTACATAGCCAGGCACCGTGACAGTGGGAGGTGGTAGGCACTACTCAGTGACATTAAATCCATAATGTCAGGGAAAGCTAGATGTAGTCGAGTGATTGGGACTGGTAGAGGAGGCACTTCAAAAGACACTAGTGCAACACCACTAGTACAGTTAACAAGGCACCTGTCACAATCTAAACTCTTTGTAGGGGCTGGCAGTTCCATCCCAAAAAAAATGAAATCTGACCATGATGCATCGCCATCGCCACCACATGTTTCTGGCCCTGTAGTTTTGGAGGTGAGGGAAGGGGAGGCAGAGTCATGCCAGACAAAATGTTGACACCCAAAAGCAGCAGGGGGACAGACATCTCAACTAACACTTAGCATTGACAAGGTAGCACAGTCACTGTTTGCGTCTGATTCAGATGAAGAATCTTCTTGTGTGGGATTCTCATCAGAAACGGAAGAAGTAATATGTGAAGAATCTTTGGGAGGATCAGTTAGTCCTGTCTTAGCCTCCACTTCAGTGCAGCAGGGAAGAGATCAAAAGTTATGAGGAGGAGGAGGAAGTGCAGTCAGCAAAGGCACAGAGGGTGACTGAGCCCCTGGCATTGCTTCTCAGGGTGCACCCACTACCTCAGTTCCAGTGGCAGCTTCCACCCCCAAGGCTTTAGAGAGGGGAGGATCACGAAAGACATCTGCAATCTGGAGCCACTTAACAGTGATGGAAGACTCGTGTTTTGCTCAGTGTAATTACCGTGCCAGGGATATTAGCAGAGGCAAGCAAATGGGACATTTATCTAATTTTGGCATGAACCATCATATGAAGAGGCAACACCCAACAAGATTACTGCCATCTGGGGATGGTGGCAGTACCAGTCGGGGGATCCCTTCCAAGCAGTGTGCAGTGGTTCAAAAGCAGCAGAGTCAGCCAGCGCCCTCATCCCCTTCTAGCAGTCATGTGGCAGGCCAGCAACCCCCTGACATGTGTTAGAAGCGACAACCCACCATGGAGAAAATGGGGTGGAATGCGGTAATGCTATCCAGGGGTAGGAGGCAGGCAGCTTCAAAAGTTGTAACCAGAACCATTGGGGAAATGATTGCCCTTGATGACCAGCCCTTGCAGTTAGTGGAGAATGTGGGTTTCAAGCGTTTTCTGAAGGTCGTACTTCCAAATTACAAAGTCCCCTCCAGAACCACATTTAGTAGAAAGGTCATCCCCAGCTTGTACAAGAGTGTCGCAGTCGCATGCAAGCGCTACTAGCTAAGGCAGAGGGGAGAGTGCATTTCACCTGCGATATCTAGACTGCCATGAATGCTGCACACTCTAACCTCTCTCTGACAGCACACTGGTGGGACCTGGCTGATGCAGGGGCAGCCAGCAGCTCTATTACTGAAGAAATATCAGGGTAGAGGTGGGCTTTACTGCACACCTACCTGAAGGACCAGGCCCATACCGCAGCCAATATTCTAGCATGCATCAGACAGATGCTGGAGAGCTGGCAACTACACCAGCGAGACAAGAAAACTCAGGCAGGGTTCTTTGTCACAGACAATGGTGCAAACATGGTTAAGTCAATAAATGATGGGCGCTTTAAGATCATCCAATGTTTTGCACACACTCTGCACCTGGTAGTGAAGTCAGCTCTGGGCTTGGATTCCAATGACAAAGAGAATCAGTACCTGCATAGGTTAATACAGAAGTGTGGGACATAGCAGCGCTCTTCCACAGAAGTCTCAAGGCGGGGCAGGTTCTCCGACAAAAGCAGACTGATATGGAGATGCCTCACAAGCATCTCATTCAAGACACTGCCACCCACTGGAATTCCACCTTTATGATGTTGGAGAGGTTAGTGGAGCTGCAGACACCCCTTCATGAACTTTCTGGTACAGTGGACATAGGTGTGCAGAATCCCCTAGGGCATCATGATTGGTTAGTCATGAGTTAGCTGGTAAAATTCCTGCAGCCCTTCAAGGATGTCACGGAAGAGCTGAGTTCCAGAAGTGCCACCTTGGCTGACATCATCCCTATAGTTCATCTCCTGGATGAACATTTGAAGGCCTTTAAACAGGAAGATGGAATGACAGTTGAGGTGCTGGATTGTCTGGACGTTTTGCAGCAGCAGGTGAAAGAGAGATTAATGCCTTTAACACAAGACTGCACATACATGCTCGCCACAGTCTGTTATCCCCGTGTGAAAGGGAAACTCGCCTTACAGTACAATTGTCTCATATTGGTGAAGGAACTTCTGTTAGCAAAGGTCCGTGAACAGGAGTGCCATAGGCAGAGACAGATTAGGCTTGAAGTAGAGGTGGAAACAGTGGGCACTTCAGAGAGTTGTGCTGCTAGCCCAAGCTGGAGCAGCAGTGCTGTGTCAGCGACAGTTAGTACCTCCTCCTCCACTTCAGAACGCCCAAGGCATGTTGCCCCTAAAAATTCATCTGTTGTGTGATGGGCAAGAGAGAAAGCAGCTGGCTTGAGTGACTCTCAGCCCGCCCAAGCAAAGGAGACACCAGCTCAGCTGTCAGTGTCACGTTATCTCTCAGAGCCGATAGAGAACATGCAGACAGATCCGCTGGCATATTGGGCACACAGGTCCACTCTCTGGCCACACCTAGCCAATGTGGCTCAGCGATATCTGTCATGTCCACCAACCAGTATGCCCAGTGAACATGTCTTTTCAATGATAGGGGATATCATGAGCCCTCACCGCTCAAGGCTGGCACCAGAGTTGATGGAAATGCTAGTGTTTTTTAAAATGAACCTGCCTTTGCTTGGGTTTTCAAATTTTCCCTGTGAATGGCAAGATGAATAAAAGTAATTGAAAGCCTTGCAGCAGCTCCAACTGCCTCCTATGCTCCAGATAATATAAGCACTGCAGCAAATGTACCTGACCTCAAATGCTGTGCCTTACCATCCACTGTCTAGGCCTTATGTTTCTACAAGGGTTCGACTTAAATTGTAAGCCCTCTGGGGATAGGGAAATACCGACAGTACCTGAGTGTAATTGACTATGAAGTGCTGGAAATGTTTGAAAATAGCAAGATAAATAAATAACTACAAAAAACCTGCTGTGCCTGTCCATCCAGGGCTTGTGTCCCTACAAGGGTGTGACCTTGACTGCTTTGCCTGTCCATCCAGGCCTTGTGTTCCTACAAGGATTCGACCTAGATTGTAAGCCCTCTGGGGATAGGGAAATACCGACAGTACCTGAGTGTAATTGACGATGAAGTGCTGGAAACGTTTGAAAATAGCAAGATAAATAAATTTAAAAAACAAAAAACTGCTGTGCTGTCCATCCATGGCTTGTGTCCCTACAAGGGTGTGACCTCGACTGCTTTGCCTGTCCATCCAGGCCTTGTGTTCCTACAAGGGTTCGACCTAGATTGTAAGCCCTCTGGGGATAGGGAAATACCGACAGTATCTTAGTGTAATCGACTATGAAGTGCTGAAACGTTTGAAAATAGCAAGATAAATAAATTTAAAAAACAAAAAACTGCTGTGCTATCCATCCAGGGCTTGTGTCCCTACAAGGGTGTGACCTCGTCTGCGTTGCCTGCACGTCCAGGCCCTGTGTTCCTACAAGGGTTCGACTTAGATTGTAAGCCCTCTGGGGATAGGGAAATACTGACAGTACCTGAGTGTAATCGACTATGAAGTGCTGGAAACTTTTGAAAATAGCAAGATAAATAAATAAAGCCAAAAACCTGCTGTGCATGTCCATCCAGGGCTTATGTCCCTACAAGGGTGTGATCTCGACTGCTTTGCCTGTCCGCCCAGGCCTTGTGTTTCTACAAGGGTTCGACTTAGATTGCAAGCCCTCTGGGGATAGGGAAATACTGACAGTACCTTAGTATAATCAACTATGAAGTGATGGAAACATTTGAAAATAGCAAGATAAATAAATAAAGACAAAAAAGCTGCTGTGCCTGTCAAACCAGGGCTGTGTCCCTAGGTGGGATTGACTCTGTCCTCGATTGCTGTGCCTGTCTGTCTAGGCCTTATATCCCTAGGTGGGATTGACCTCTGTCCTCTATTGCTGTGCCTGTCCGTCCAGGCCTGATGTCCCTACAAGTGTTTGACCTCAATTGATTTATATGTTTGTCCAGGCCTTGTGTTCCTAGGTGGGATTGACCTCTGTCCTCGACTACTGTGCTTGTCCGTCCAGGCCTTAAGTTCCTACAAGTGTTTGACCTCGATTGCTCTGCCTGTCTGTCCAGGCCTTATGTCCCTAGGTGGGATTGACCTATGTCCTCTATTGCTGTGCCTGTCCATCCAGGCCTTATGTCCCTACAAGTGTTTGACCTCGATTGCTTTGCCTGTCTGTCCAGGCCTTATGTCCCTAGGTGGGATTGATCTCTATCGCGACTGCTGTGCTTGTCCGTCTAGGCCTTATGTCCCTACAAATGTTTGACCTCGATTGCTTTGCCTGTTCATCCAGGCCTTGTGTTCCTAGGAGGGATTGACCTCTGTCCTCGACTACTGTGCCTGTCCATCCAAGCCTTATGTTCCTACAAGTGTTTGACCTCAATTGCTGTGCCTGTCCGTCCAGGCCTTATGTACCTACAAGTGTTTGACCTCGATTACTTTGCCTGTTCGTCCAGGCCCTATGTCCCTAGGTGGGATTTACCTCTGTCCTCTATTGCTGTGCCTGTCTGTCCAGGCCTTAAATTCCTACAAGTGTTTGACCTCAATTGCTGTGCCTGTCCGTCCAGACCTTATGTTCCTACAAGTGTTTGACCTCGATTACTTTGCCTGTTTGTCCAGGCCTTATGTCCCTAGGTGGGATTGACCTCTGTCCTCTAGTGCTATGCCTGTCCGTCCAGGCCTTATGTCCCTAGGTGGGATTCACCTCTGTTCTCTATTGCTGTGCCTGTCCATCCAAGCCTTATGTTCCTACAAGTGTTTGACCTCAATTGCTTTACCTGTTCGTCCAGGCCTTATGCCCCTAGGTGGGATTGACCTCTGTCCTGGACTGCTGTGCCTGTCTGTCTAGGCCTTATGTCACTACAAGTGTTTGACCTCTATTGCTTTGCCTGTTCTTCCAGGCCTTGTGTTGCTAGATGGGATTGACCTCTGTCCTCGACTACTGTGCATGTCCGTCCAGGCCTTATGTTCCTACAAGTGTTTGACCTCGATTGCTTTGCCTGTCCATCCAGGCGTTATGTCCCTAGGTGGGATTGACCTCTGTCCTCTATTGCTGTGCCTGTCCGTCCAGGCCTTATTTCCCTAGGTGGGATTGACCTCTGTCCTCTATTGCTGTGCCTGTTTATCCAGGCCTTATGTCCCTACAAGTGTTTGACCTTGATTGCTTTGCCTGTCAGTCCAAGCCTTATGTCCCTAGGTGGGATTGACCTCTGTCCTCAACTGCTGTGCCTGTTCGTCCAGGCCTTATGTCCCTAGGTGGGATTGACCTCTGTCTTCGACTGTTGTGCCTGTCCGTCCTGGACTTGTGTTCCTAAAAGTGTTTGACTTCGAGAGTTATAATCATATCTGGTAAGTATTTTTGTGTTTTCTTCTATAATATCTTGGTTTGTCTGTGTCTATCTATTCTTTGTGGGGCAGATTTTCAAAGCCCTACGCATGTAAATCCAAGAGGATTTACGCGCGTAGCCCCAGGGATGCACATATGTCCCGGGGCTTTTCTGAATGGGCAGGCAGAGGCCGGGATGGGGGTGGGGCAGATGGTCCGGGGGCATGGTGGGGCAGTCCGCGGGTGTGGCGTGGCAGTCCAGGGGTGGTTCGGGAGGCATGACCGAGGACTCCGGCACAGTGGCCCTTTGCCGCTGTGCCGGGGGATCACGCGCCAGCACTTGGCCGGCATGCAAGTTACGCCTGCCTCTGGCAGGCGTAACTTGTGAAATAAAGGTATGGGGGGTTTCGGGCTAGGGGAGGGACAGGTAGGGGAAAGGAGGTGAAGGTGAGGGTGAGGGGGGAAAGGAAAGTTCCCTCCGAGGCCGCTCCGATTTCGGAGCGGCCTCAGAGGGAACGGGGAAAGCCAGCTGGTTTCCCCAAGGGCTCGGCACGCGCAAGGTGCACTAGTGTGCACCCCCTTGCACACGCCAACCCCTGATTTTATAACATTCATGCAGCTACCAGCGCATGTTATAAAATCGGGCGTACATTTGTGCGCGCCGGGTAATGTGCACAAATGTAGGCCACATGCGTAACTTTTAAAATCTGCCCCTGTATGTATATTTTCTTTTTTTTTATCCTTTTTTGTTTGTCTCAAAATCTCAAATAACTCTTACTATATAATTTCTATTTCTAATTTCTCAATTTGTGTGTGCCCTTAACTCTTTTTTACTTAGATACAGCTCTTTGTTGGTGGGGCTTGTAAATGCTGCTTGGGAGTGATGATTCTGTAGAAATCTTAAAAATGAAAAGCTTTGGGTGAACTGAAACTGAAGCTAGTTAGCATGAATGACAATGTGATAAGAGACAAAAAACTATGAATTGGAATTGAGATTCAAGACAATTAGGAATGAGGTACAACATCACAATCTATTCACCCACATCCATTCCTTGTTTTATCTCTTTTTCTTTTATAACACCATCTGATTTTTATATAAATCATCAAAGATTAAGAATGAATTAAATAATTTCTTTTAAATTGCTATTCTGCAATAATAATTACAGTAATAAATGATTGAAATGATTTTATTTTTATTTTTTGAATTCTCTTTCAGAATTCTAAGAATTATTTAAATCCAGTAGAAACAAATTGACATTAATTTCCAAAATTTGGTTTGAAATTACTATAGTTGTCATAGTTCAACCAGTGTTCTTTTCATCTTGGTTTTATTATAGAGAATCTTTAGATTATAGGCCACTGTGGGATGACTGAGTGGTGACAGAAATCATGCTGACTCCAGCCTTTTTCATGCAACTTAACTTTATTTTTCCATTCAATCAGCAAACAAGAGTAGACTACCTATCTTCTTCTAGCAATGTTCTCTTACATGCTTATCCTGCCGATGCAGGGTTCCATCCATAGAGTTCTCACTCCCTATAGGATTTATGTTGGACAAGGCTAAATGCCAGGTCCAGCACATTTTAAGGAGGGGAAGTAGGGCCACTCCTTCACATAGCCTTCCCTTCAGCTTGGACCCTTGGTACAAGTGTCTTCACTAGGGATGTGCAGAGGGACACCATACGTTGCATTCGTGATTCAGATTCGTCGGGGAGCAGATACATTGCATTCAGCCGTATGGCGCCCCGATGTGTTAATACGGCGATTTCTATTCGTGTCCCAGCTAAAATTCAAATTAACTAAAACCCCCCACCCTCCTGACCCCCCCAAGACTTACCAAAACTCCCTGGTCCAGCGGAGGGTCCAGGAGCCATCCCCTGCACTCACACCCTCGGTGCCAGTTTCATCATGACGCCGATAGCCTTTGGCACAGGAGCTACCGGTGCCATTGGTCAGCCCCTGTCACATGGCCATCGGCGCCATCTTGTGCTCCTACCATGTGACAGGGGCTGACCAATGACACCGGTAGCCCCTGTGACATAGTATGGGCAAAGGCTATCGGCGCCATTTTAAATACTGGCAATATGGCCCGAGTGCAGGAGGTCACTCCCGGACCCCTGCTGGACTTTTGGCAAGTCTTGTGGGGGTCAGGAAGCCCCCCCAAGCAGGCCAAAAGTCCCTGGGGGTCCAGCGGGAGTCCGGTAGCGATCTCCTGCATTCGTGCCGTCGGGTGCCAGGAACCAAAATGGTGCCGATAGCCTTGCCCTTACTATGTCACAGGGGCTACCGGTGACATTGGTCAGCCCCTGTCACACGGTAGGAGCACAAGATGGTGCCAGCCATCCAGTGCTCCTACCATGTGACAGGATCCGGCCAATGGCACGGAAACCCTGTCACAAGGTAAGGGCAAAGGATGGCCCGGTAGCCGGAGGGTGGCCCGGAGCGGGAGATTGCTCCCCGGACCCCCACTGGACCACCAGATACCTGTAAAAAGGTTTTGGGCGGGGGGGTCGGGAGGGTGGGGGAAGCTAAGGGGTTACTTTTAAAGGGTCGTGGTGGGTTTAGGGGTTATTTTTGTGTGCCGTTTTTCGCACCCTCCCCCAAAATGATAAGGGAAGCCCCACGATCAATAGCGTGGGGTTTTCCTATTGTTTTGGGAGAGCCCCTGATTTCTGACAATTTTGAAAATACCAACGATATTTTCAATCATCCGAAGCCCGATTCACATCCCTAGTGACTTGTATGGTGTTGCAGATGCTACCATTATGGGGTAGACTGGATGGACTGTTTGGTCCTTTTCTGCCATCATTTCTATGTTTCTATGTTTCTATATACTGTATGGACCAATAGGTCTGTATCTGCCATCATCTACTCAGGAGACATGGTCATCAGGATAAACAGCACCCCAGGCAGAAATACCATAACTAGAAGACCTAACATTGCAGGTGCTAACATTGTTACCCTGCCTGCCAGACTTTCATTCTAGAGTTATAATCAACTGGGTCTTTCTAGTAAGCTGCATGTACTGTGATAACTAAAGGTTCTAGCAGCAACACAGGTACTAATGTAGAAACAATCTGGCATCCTATTCATTCCTTGAGGTTTGCATATCGATGTAGCAGGTTGGTGACAGCGGAATGTCATCTGCAAAGACCACAAGACCACTGGTACCTAGAAGGCTGGATGTTTGGACAACAGCCATTTGGTGTTGGCTGATTGGATTATTGTGGGACTTGATGGTTTGGTGGGAGGAGGGAGTTTGCTGAATTTGAACCAACTAGGTGATCTTGCATGTTCATCTTCCTGAGGGGAAGGGGAATACAAATATGTTAGAGAAAAACTGACATGGACAATTTGGACATAGAGTTGCACTCTATGGTTGGCAGTTGGGATATATCCTTGATTGTGTGGATAGGAATAACTGGGCAAACTGGATGGGCCAATTGGTCTTTTTCTGCCATCACGGACTATGTTACTAATTCTTTGGAATGTCAAACTAGAAACATTTTTTAAACAGAAGAGATTACCAAATAATTTCAGTTTATTAGCTTTAAATACAATATATACTATTTTAGAGGAGGGGGGATATTCACATTTTGTTCCCCAACTCTCTCAAGTCAGAAATGCAAACTTCAACTGTCTGCTTGTGCTTATGCCAGCTGCAATCAGAAGGAAATATATTTGTTTTTGAAGGTTACTAAAGATGAATAAAAGGTACACATATTTGGCTGAATATGTAGCTTTGATGGTTCCTCCTCTTGCATACTCTGATTCTTTTTTTTTTTCAGGCTTGACAAGTTTTTTTTTTTTTTTTTGCCAAATATCATTTTCAGTTTTTTTTTTTAATTACTGCTACAATTCAAGATTTTTTGGATATTCAGTCTCTAGAGGCCCAAATCATTTTGGATATACCTTTCCTAATACAGGTTTAGAGATTGACAGGGGAATAGTGATTCAGGCTGTGGGACTTGCAGCCTCATGGGTATTTTGAAAATAAGAGCTGGTGTGTACAATGAGGTTACTAAGTATCCATGTACTTTGTATCTGAATATGAGCAGGTGCATAGTACACAAGATTTGAAAATATAGTTTCCACATATATTTTGACTCCCTGACTTGCTTCCACCATTTTTATAGAGGCAAAATTATGTATATTTGGTCAAATTTTATATCAGCCATGCTCGCAAATATTGTCACTTACACACATGACTGGGCCCTGCGTGAGCTGAGAGCATTTTCAAAAGGGTCCGGCCATGCGCATTAGTGACGATACGCGCATAATTGCCAGGCCCTGAAAAGGGGGTGGGCCACGGGGCATGTTCTGGACAGGGAGGGGCAGGGTGGGATGGAGGTCAGCCGGGACAGCGGCCATTACTGTCCTGGGGAAGCGCATGCCGGCAGTTGGCCGGCACACAAACTTCTTCTGCTCCAGGGGAGCAGTGACCAGTAAAATGAAAAAATTGTAAGTTTTGGGGAATGGGTTAAGGGGATAGAGAGGAGAGAGGGGAAGAGGGAGGGGTTTTAGGTAGGGGATAGGGAGCAGACTGGGAGGGAACAGGGGAAGGCGCAATTTCATCACAGGACGTACTTTTACAAAATTTGCCCCCCCCCCCCCCCCCCGCGCACGCCTCCCGCATACGCGCACGTGGATTATAAAATCCAGTGCGTGCACGTTTTAAAATCTACCCCACTGTAGGTAGTGTGCATATTTTTACACACATTTACAGAGAACAATAATAATAATAATGCATAAAACAATTTGTTATTGCCTCCAAAAGTTTTTGTTTGATTAGTGTGAACTATGTAGCTAACTTTTTCTTTTGATGGATACATTTCAAAATAGTGAAACAAAAGACCTCATTCTGCCTTCCTCCAGCATCAGGGATGCCCGCTCTAAAATATCATATTGTTAGGCTGGAGTTTTATGGCTCGTTAGGTTAGTTCAATGAAAAAAAAATCTGATTTATTTGAGGAGGCTTCAATCACAAAAAATGAAAAACAGTACCATAGAAAGCCTGTATTAAAAAAATGTTCACCTGACCTGATGAGACAAATCAAGACCATGGGAGTGATTTAATAAAGCAATCAGCAGCATGTCAAGTCTGATTGATGTTCCTCTTAAAAAATCTGAAAGGTGATTTGATCCCCACTGGTGCAGACAAATCTTCTGTGGAGGACCCCATTGCTAGCATAAGCTGTGGAGGGATTTTTTTTTTCTAGCCAGCTGTCTTGTTTTGTCCTTGAATCTAGGTGATTTTTTTTGTTCAACCTCTTTGCTGTAATTTGAATACCACTCTACTGACCTAAAGATGTTATTTATGATATAGTATAGCACTTACCTTTCAAAATGTCATGTGCTTAGTCAGGTGAGAAGAAGTTATTTCACCTTAGAGGTTGAGTCGAGAGAGCAATAAAAGTAATTTTCACAAAACACCAGTTTTAATAGCCATAAATGTGTTTTAAAACAATAAAATTTATAGTTGATATAGAATGAAGCGTCTCAGATATTTTTGTCCTTGCTTTTAGATGGGATGATTTGGAATGACTATTGAGATAGACAGAGTACAAATAATGGATATAAATCAACTTATGTCTTTCCTAATTTAGCAGTTATAAAAATCTTTCTATTCTGAATGTCCATGTGGTTTACCATGAATTTTTTTTTTTAAATTACTCAGGAGGAAGAATGTATTTTTTTTTATTTCTTGATTCAAGTAAAGTGTTCTTGTTCCCCTGAACATTTTCCATATGATTAAAACAATTTTATGCTTCTAGATTTCTAAATTCAGAAATGTATATGAAGAAAGAAATACTATTTTGCAGATTCTTGGAAGTTATAAAAATTCAGGAAGTGCTATGTTTGAGCAGACCATTGGATCAACAAGCCTAGCATCCTGCTTCTGACAGAGTTCTATCCTGGTCACTAGGATGTATCCATCAGATCCTAATAGGGAGTTCAATTCCCTGTTGTTCACAATAGAAGAGGTAGTGATCCTTAAGCCCGCCTTGCAATTGTTTGTTAATAGACTTATCCTCCAGATACTTATCAAAAAACATTTTTTACACTCAGCTATACCACAAGCTTTGACAACATTCTCCAGCAACAAATTCAAAAGTTTAATTGTATGTTGACTGGAAAAAAACCCATTCTCAAAGTTGTTTTAAATCTGCTACCTTTTAGATTCATGGAGAATCCCATAATCTTAGCATAGGAGACAGCTCTGAGGGTGCAGCGGATGTCTGAGCAAACTAATGTATTATGTCCAGGGAGGAAAGGTTTGTGTTATGATTAGCACCTTCACTTGTTATGAAAAGTTGACTCCTATGAAAAGAAGTGCAGAGTCATGCATTTGGGGTTCAGCAACCTAAAAGATCTGTACGCAACTGGGAGGTGAGAGACTGATGTGCATGGATTGGAACCGAGACCTCAGGGTGATAGGGTCAAAAGGTAGCAAAGCAATGCATAAAGGCAGTAACTAGGTCCAATGTGATGCTGGGCTGCATAGAGTGAGGCAGAAGGAACAAGATAAAGGAGGCAATAATGTCCATAGCATAGGTCATTGGTGCTCAGTTCTGGATGCTGTATCTCAGAAAGCATAGAACATAAGAACATAATTGCTATGCTAGATCAAACTAAGGGCCATCCAGCCCAGCTTCTTGTCTCTGACATTGGCCAATCCAGATTGTAAGTACTTGGCAGATCCCATAAAGTAGATCTAATTCCTATTACTCAGTCCCAGAGATAGCAATAACTTTCTTTAGTCTACCTGCCTAATAATGTGTTATGGACCTTTCATCTTCAAATTTGTTCAAATCTCTTTTAAATCCCGCTATGCTAATCACCTTGGCCACATCCTGTGGCAGCAGATTCCACAGCTTGATAGTACGCTGACTGAAAAATTATTTTCTACGATTTGTTTTGAATCTGTTAGTTGTTAAATTCATGGAGCATCTCCATGTTTTAGTACTACTTAAAGCAGTAAATAATCATCCTTTATTTACATGTTCTATCTCATGCATGAGTTTATCAACTTCTTTCATTTTATTGATTTATTTATGTATTTATTTATTTATTTAAAAATTGTTTTATTCTGCTTATAACAATGACTCATGCTAAGTGGATTACAATAAAAAAATAATCAAAAAAAATATAGTAAAAAAATAATTAAAATAAACATTCATAATAAACAAAAAAAAGAATATCCCCATTGCCAAAACAGCACTATCATGTCTTCTCTTAGCTATCTCTTTTTCAAGCTGAAGAGCCCTAGCCTGCAAAGACTTTTATCATAGGACAGCCATTCTATCCCCTTTTTGTTGACCTCCTTTGCACCTCTTCTAAATTTTCTATGTGTTTCTTGATATGGGGCAACCAGAACTGTACAGAGGTAACATGATATTTTCTGTTTTATTCTCCATTCCTTTTATTATCATTCTTAACATTCTATTTGGTTTTTTTTTCACTGCCACTACATACTATGCTGAGAATTCCAATGCATTTATTGTCCACAAGAACTTCAAGGTCCTTTTTCTAGGTAGTGACTCCCAAAACAGAACCCGGCATCATATCTGTAATTGAGATTACGTTTCACTATGTACATCACTTTTCACTTTTCTACATTAAATTTCATCTGCCATTCAGTTGCCCAGTCTCTTAGTTTTACAATGTCCTTTTGTAGTTCCTTGCAATCTGTTGCTGTTTTAATAATTTTGAATAATATTGTGTCATCGGCAAATTTGTTCACCTCATTCTTTGTTCCCTTTTCCAGATAATTTTGAATGTTTAACAGCACAGATTCCAATACCGATGCCTGTGATGCTCCACTTTGTCCATTTGGAAAACTGACCATTTAGGCCTACACTGTTTCCGGCCTTTTAACCAGTTACTAATCCACAATAGAATACTACCATCTTTCCCATGACCTTGTAATTTCCTGAGGAGTCTCTCATGGGGGGACTTTGTCAAATGCCTTCTGCAAGTCCAAGTACGTTATATCAACTGGTTTACCTTTATCTAAATGTTTATTTACACTTTCAAAATATTCTTAATGATTGATATAACAAGGCTTCCCCTTGCTAAAACCATGTTTACTCTCTTCCATTAAGCCATGTCTATCTATATGGCCAATGATTTTGACTTTAAGAATGGCTCCTACCATTTTACTCAGCATCGGCATCAGGCTTATTGGTCTATAGTTTCCCAGATAGAAATAGTGTAGAAGCAGTCCATGGAATGGTAACCAAAATGGTGCTGGGTCTTCACCAAAAGCCATATGAGATTGCATTGAAGGACCATTGTATACCCTAAAGGAAAAAAAGAGATAGAGGGCATATAATACAGAATTTTAAATACCTGAAAGGTATTAAGAATGTGCAAAATCTATCCTTTTTCCAATGGAAAAGAAGCTGTAGAGCTAGGGTTCATGATATAAAGCTCAAATGTTCTCAGGAATAGAAGGTGTGGTGTGTTCCTAGAATGCCCTCCTGGAAGAGGGACGATGAAGACACAAATGGTAATGGAATTCAGAAGAGAGTGGGATAAATAGAGGTCCTTTAAAGGTTAGAGGATGGAAATAGAGAACCAAGTTAATCTTTGGTAACTTTTGGTGAAACATTTCTGCATGATGGTAATCTGCACAAAGCAGCAGTTAAAAACAACCAGTTGTGCATTCAAGGGATTCATCTGGGCATATTTTACAGCTAATGTTTCGTTTCACTATCTGGTTGTTTACATTATTTTATTTAATGAAATTTGATCAAGTTCACTTATCATAGTGGTAAGGCATGTGCAATCTGCTCTTGAGCTTCTACAGCTCAAGCAGGCCCTCTATGCACTCCAAAAAAAATGAATAAATAAATTTGGAAGGAGAAGATCTGGCCATCACCTGCTTTTATTGCTTGTATGGGACCTCTATACACTTAGATAACTTGCATGGTTTGGCAACCCTAAACACCTTGTTGAAGAGACTGGATGGTCCATTTTTGCCTTTATCTGACCACATTTACTATGTTTTATGCTACTATATGTACATTGTCCCCAATACAATTTTAGTTTAATTCATCACAGTTAGCTCTGCATATTCACCATTCACAAGAGCTACATTAGCTTTCAATCTTACTAGGAGCTAACATTAGCTTTTACCTAAGAACATTATGGAGACAATATCACACTGGCACCAAATAAAATTGGGACTATTTCGATATCCTTCTGCCTCATTTCCTTCATGTGTGCATCATTTTATACTTAAGGATCTTTTCTCTCACCATATGATCCAGAAAACAGTGGCTTGTTACTGACACTTCCATGATGTTCCAGGTTCCATTCCGTGATGTTCCAAGTTCCAGTTCCATGATATTCCAAGTTCCATTCCATGATGTTCCAAGTTCCAGTTCCGTGATGTTCCAAGTTCTCTGATGTCCGTGTCCAGTTTGATGTCTCATTTGGCTCCACTGTCCTGTCCCTGTGTGGTCCGCGACCATCCTGGTGGGGTTGTATAGGGCCCACAGTGGCCGAATGGTCCGCGACCATCCATGTTGGGGTGTGTAGGGTGCTCGGTGGGATTCCAGTGGTCATCGCTGAGGAACCTTCTTGTTTCCAATCTTTTCAGCAGTGCAAGTCTCTGGGACCTTGTTTTAATCCTGTATCTGAATATGAACCTGAATTCCTTCTTGGTTAGGAGTTCCTTGCACTTGCTCATCCTTCAACATCTCAGTCCTCGTCCCATCGGATATTCAGTTACAGTCCTTGTCTTATCGGATGTTCAGTTACAGTCCTCATCTCGTCTCCAGTGTCCTTCCTAGACTTGGACTTGTCTCACCTCAGGGGCACACACCACTTGTCCCACACTGGGGAGCACCCCCTAGCGCTCCCTTCCAATGCAGCACAACAGAACAGGGATATTAAGCAAAATATATCCAAGTAAGTTTGCTGTGATTTTGCTGACCAGACTTACGTACCTAAGGACCAGATTCATTAAGGCTTTTCTCCCATTTTGTGTCTATGGGAAAAATCCTTAATAAATCAGGTACTTAGGGACTTACCGTATTTTTTGCTCCATAAGACGCACTTTTTTCCCCAAAAGTGGAAGGAAAATGTCTGTGCGTCTTACGAAGCGAATATAAAAAACAAAAATTAACTACAACCCCCCACCCTCCTGACCCCCCCCCCAAGGCTTGCCAAAAGTCCCTGGTGGTCCAGAGAGCCCCGGGAGAGATCTTCTGCTCTTGGGCCATCAGCTGCCAGTAATCAAAATGGCACCAGTGGCCCTTTGCCCTTGCTATGTGACAGGGGCTACTGGTGCCATTGGTCAGTCCCTGTCACATGGTAGGAGCAATGGACGGCCGGCGTCTTATGGAACAAATTAGGGATGAAGAGTAGACATTTGTTGTCAGTTCCGATAAAATATGACTGTGACTGTTGAATATTGAAAAAGTGAAAGAAGTCGCGATAATAGTCGGGACTTGTTGAGATAAATAGAGAAGACGGTTATACTTTGAGAAACGTTGAGATTGAGATACAGAAGAAGCACAGTAGGATCTGGTTGGATTTTATTGGAGAGATGTGGCATCAATTGTGATTTTTTGGAATCATTTAAGTTAGTCCCTGAGGAAGCCCTTAAGTTAAAGGGTGAAATCGAGATATCTTTTTTGGACTAGGAAGATAAAATGTATTAAGAGGGGCACATGGATAATGAAGAAGATATGCAGATAAATTACATTCAACATATGTTTGCATGAAGAAAACAAGGTGGCAAAGAAAATGACAAAGAAATAGCTAAAATTAATTGTTTTTTGAATAAAAATTATATGATATTTAAATGCAATATTTTTTGGAAAGGTGCAATTTTGTTTTTAAAGTGGATGAGTGATATGTGTTTGTGATAGTGAGAATTGTAATGTCTAGATAGGATATAAGGTTTGTTGTTATAATAAACATGTATAAAGAAAAGTGATGAATCTTTAGTTTCTCTTTGTGTGTAATATATATGACTCATTGGTAAGACACACTTTTCTTTCTGTATTACATCTTTGCCTATGTGTTTGTGGCTAATAGCACCCAAATAGATGGTGGCTGTAGGGGAGGAAAGATTTGGTGGCATGACAAGCAGCTTGTACAGTCATGTATGCAGGCCATTGACCCAGGCCATGGCTTTTTATCCCCATGCTTCACAGCGTGGCAAACTTTGATGCCAACAATGCTAGCACTATATACTTAGTACAATCTTCATAAGCTAAATGGCCCTGTTCCTATCCTCCCTTTGGGTACCATTTTTATGTCACAGGTTATTCACAACCTTCAACTGTTCACACTGCCAGCATAGCACTATCATGTGTGGTCCGTTCCAGAGATGTGAGGAAGATTGTCACACACTGTTTCTGTATAGGCTCATACACCTATATTTATTTATTTATTTATTTATTTATTTATTTATTTACAGTCTTTTCTATACCGTCGTTTGGTGGAGACCATCACAACGGTTTACATTAAGGCACATAAAAGTAATGATACTACAATTTGTCCGTTTGCATAGGTGCCATAAAGTTCGGTAACATAGTTTGTGATCAATGTTAATTGTTAAATGTAAAGAATCATGTCCAAGTCTATCTCGGTTTTGAGTACAGAACTAACTTTATAATTGTATCTTGTCCTTTAGTGATGATGTGCTCTCTATTAAAAACTACACACTTAGTGAATACAGCAGTATGTGTGGGTGTTTTAATTGCTCGTGCTTCAAGCAGAGTCCTGTGTCCACATATTCCCTGTGTGTGGGCTCTCACTTGGTTTTCTAGGGAAGACAGACTGCACATCTGCCATGGACATTTGCATTCACACCATGAGGTATAGTTTTTACAGGTAACACAGGTGTGGTAGCTCTTATATAGGTTGGCATGACGCTACACACCACTAGCCTTTGATGGGTTGTGAGGAAATGGCACGCATCAGTTCCAATATCCACATGTGATGTAATAGTCATGAACAGCTGACCTTCTTAACGCTACAGCTAGCCTGCACATATACTGGCCTACAACAATGTGTTTAGGCACTTAGGCTACACAAATCACCCTTAAAGGGTCGGCAAAGGTACAGGCTACCTTATACAGTCTTACTGGATTTTGTGGTTTACCACTCACATCCACAAGTGACAATGCTCTGATTGATCCATTTAATCTGTCACTACCACAGCAGATTCTGGGAACGGTTGCAGGACCTGGCTTCTTACCCCCTTGCCATTCCCAACACACTGGCAGAGAAGAGGTACAACGAGGCCTTAAGTGTTACCTGATGTGCATTCGAACACACCTTCTGACTTTTCAAAAGTCACTTTCGTTGTTTAGACAAGATGGGTGGAGTTTTATTATATGTTCCTCCCAAAGTGGTAAAGATAGTGCTGCTCTGCTGTGTATTTCATAATCTTGCCCTATGACACAGAGTACCAATGGAAATACATCCAGATCTTACCCCAGATCCACCATGTCACCCTGCATGACACCAGGAGAGCATGCTGATGAGCAGACAGGTTTGGCAAAACCTTATAGAACGATACTTTGCCTGATAGGCCTCACACACCACTTCCCCTTCCAGGGGTGGTAGTCAAGAAGCATTTTTGTTGTTCCTCTCCACACTATTATCTTTATTTCTCACACCGCTTCCATGTATAGGTAATTGTGTACAGCAAACACATAAGCCAACTCAGCATTTGTCTTGACAATGCAGCAGTACACTGCATTGGAAAAACTATGGTGCAAGTAAAAATTACATCAAAGACATGTCGCTGTCACCATGTGTTCTGCCTGATAGCGACACTAAAAGAGGCACATATTGCGTGGCACTTTGTGGGCTACCTAGATGGTGTGCCTTGCCAGCTCTCCCCAATGCACCCCATCCTACTGCTCACAAGTGTGTGACATTGGCCTACCAATGTGCTGCCACCTCATTTCCTCCTGGAGCATTGAGAGCTCCAGCTATAGAAAACCTATAAATGGGAAATAACTGAGAACCTTAAGAACGCACATGTGAAAGGTACAGGTACACAGTTAAAGGTTTTAGGGATGTGCAGAGGGATGCCATATGTTGCATTCGGGATTTGTATTCGTCGGGGGGCAGATACGTTGCATTTGGCAAGGGGGGCCCCCGATACATACAAGCATTAATTCTTATTCGTTTCCTGGCTAAAATTTATTTATTTATTTATTTATTTAAAATTTTTATATACCGACATTCATCCAGGATATCATATCGGTTCACATTGTAACATAAACTGGCGCCAGACATGGCGCTTTACATTGAACGATTAAAAATTGAATTAAGTACAACCCCCCTACCCTCCTGAGCCCCCCAAGACTTACCAAAACTCCCTGGTGGTCCAGCGGGGTGTCTGGGAGCCATCTCCTGCACTCACACCCTCGGCTGCTGGCATTCAAAATGGCACCGATAGCCTTTGACCTTCTATGTCACAGGGGCTATCGGTGCCATTGGTCAGCCCCTGTCACATGGTAGGAGCAATGGATGGCGCCGGCCCTGGCAGCCGACAGCCCGAGTGCAGGAGATCGCTCCCGGATCCCCACTGGACCACCAGGGACTTTTAGCAAGTCTTGTGGGGCGCCGGCCATCCATTGCTCCTACCATGTGACAGGGGCTGACCAATGGTACTGGTAGCCCCTGTGACATAGTAGGTCAAAGGCTACCGGCGCCATTTTGAATACCGGCAGCCGAGGATGTGAGTGCAGGAGATGGGTCCCGGACCCCCCGATGGACCACCAGGGAGTTTTGGTAAGTCTTTGGGGGGGGGGGGGTCAGGAGGGTGGGGGGGTTTGTTTAAATTGGCTCCTTTAGATGGCTGAATAATTCAGCGAAGATTCGTTGTATTCATGGGGAATCGCGATATGTTTCGCTTCCCCACGAATACAACGAATATGGCCCTATACATTGCGGATTACAAATACATAGGAAACAAATGTACACCCCTAAAAGGTTTCAGTGACCACATTTGCTGCTTATAGACTTATTCTAAGGTGCAGAAATGTGTGTATCTGAGGTGCTACCCCTATATTGGGTCTGCTTTCTGTCAAATGGCCATCGCCACACAGAGGTGACACCACAGCCTTGGCACTTAAAGACACATTGCAGACTAGGAATTGCAACTGCATCCACAATAACAGCACATGTAGATTCAGTCCTGGTCTTATTGCCATGCATGCAGGTATTAATAGTTTTGGTTAGGCTTGTCACACCAATAGACTAATCACCGGAAATGCCTGGATGTTATGGCTTTCAAGCCAGCACAGGATTTACCAGGCACACAAATTGAACATACTTAACAAGAGTAATGCACACGTCACAGTGCTGTAGTTGCACCCCTTCCATTTCAGCCTTGCTGAAAGTGCCAGTGCTACATGGTGCCCTAGACACTATGCACACAGCTCTTTGCAAGCTAGCCTTCCTCTTGGTGATTGCATGCACCCCAGCACATATGCACCCAACAACACCTAGTGACACAATTTATAAATAATTCTGTGAAAAAGGTGAGGCCCTTGTCTGTCGTCAAGTCTTGCATGTTGTGTTAACTTCTTGGTGCGACTACAGCAGGATGCACATCATGGTCAGTGAAGGCAGGGTTATGGATCAAATAGTGTCCTCCCTTCACTTGTCATTTGTAATGACCTATGACATGTGACTGTCACAGTTTATTTTCTAACCAGTATGACAGCATCCATATCTACCAAGAACAAAGGTTTATGTTATACAGGCCAACGGTAAGGTGTGTTTGAACCTACTGCTTTCAACTCTCCCCTCACATGTAGCCTTACTCAGATATGAAGATGTCACATACGTACAAGGCCATTGTGCCTTATGTGTCAATGACAATAACGCAGTGCAGGTGTATGCATATATGTATGAACAGCTAACATATGCTGAATATTGGCTTTTTACCTATACCTACAAGCTCTTACAGTGCAGCAGTGAAATATGAGCACTGGGAAAGCACAAAGGCTGAGCAGTACTGCCCCAAATTGTTTGGAGGCAGTTCCATTGCCAAAATTGCTGCACACGTTTCCATGCTTTTATAGTTTCATGCCCTTGCTGATGCACATGCGTGTCACCACGTCTGAGGAATCAGGAAGAGCTGCTATCCTCTAGGCTGAGCATCATGTGCTGTAAGTCACTTTCACTGCCTATTCAGAGCATGCCAGGTCTGCTGCTCCACTGGCAATGAAGTGGTCTGTGTATAGCATTATGGGTAGAGAAAATCTTGTCAGCTGAAGAAGTCATGAGCCTACTAGCTGCCTACATAGTAAAGGGCACATAATGCTCAATGTATTGCCCTACTGCTCCCAGAGCTGTCATGTCATTGCAATGCAGGCTGATGGCCTTTCTGTGTTGCAGTCTTCCAAGACAGGCATTAAATGCCACCTAGGCTCTTCAGGGGCCCATGCCACTATCTCACACTAAGTAGGTGTTATGTATGGCTCAGGCATTATTTGTTTAGGTGTCCAGCTACTTATATTTGCCCAGGAAGGAATGACTAACTCATTAGAACTTAGAGCATCAAGAAAGGCATTAGAGCCACACACAGAATGGGAGTAAAGCCTTATTCAATTGGGCTCTTGAGAAGCAGACACAGAGCTCAATGTAGTCTGATGACAAACATTTATTTATTTGTTTATTTATTTATTTTAAAACTGTTCTATACCGTTGTTAAGTTAGTTCACCATCACAATAGTTTATATAAAGGCACAAAATACAGATATGATTGGTATAGATTACAAATTAAACATGTGCCAACATCAAGCAAGCCTTAGAAACGAAGCTAATATTATCCACATTAAGACTAATTTCTCCAATGTCATTGTTCAGAAGGCAAAACGAACATGACCACTGTATGTTCTCCTGTAGTATCCCACTCAAGTTGCTGTGAATAGTTTCCCAGAAAACGGTTATCATCGGACATTCCCACAAACAGTGGATCAAAGAAGCTGGTGAGTGAGCACACTTTAAACAGTGGGGCGAGGCAATACTGCTCATCTGGTAGGCCCTCGCCGGTGAGTACACAATATGGTGAAAAATTTGCTGCTGCAATTCGCGAAGACTTAGACTAATATTATTTGTAATTTTGACAATAGAGAGATAACTGTCTCGTAACATTTGAACCTCTAACATTTCCCTGCAGTCTCTAGACCACTTAGGGAGTAGCTTCACAAACACAGAATGTAGTAAAATAGAATGATAAAATTGATAGAGACACGACAATGATCCTTTCTTAGATTGAAAACATTCCACTAAAGAGTCATATGTAGTGCTCATGATATCAGATCCCGCTACCCCGTGCAATGAAGCTTGCACAGCTGCTTTCAGATGGCCATAAAGAAGAAAGTGTGAGGGGAGAAGACCCAGTTTCTCCTGGCATTGCAAGAAGGTATACAACTAGCCCGTCTTGGAATCCAGCACCCCCTGTAGCGGCCAATCCGGTGAGATTTTAAAACTATGGTGAATTGGTAACACGTTTTGTGACTCCGGCAGAGAACGGCGAAGAGAGAAATGTTGCAAAGAAGTGCATCTTATTAAAATGGATTGATGCAAACCCACCGACCGCTGCTGACTGGTCTGCATTGCTGACGGAGCTATACCAACTGGAATACGGCTCCTCCTTGTACAAATCCTTTCAGCCTCGCAAAAAAGGTCTTTTTCGAGATATTTGGGGACCATTTTATAAGACTCTTACCTCACACGTTCAATCCCTTGCCCCTCTGGTGGAGCAGGAAAAGATTTAAATACTCAATAGAGCATGTTTCAAAATTTCATTTAGTTGGCCCCCGGGCTCACCACCACTTCCGAATTGGAATACTGAGTTGTGTTATGGTCTGTTTGTTTTACTTTTAAGTCATACAGTGTCTGAATGGTTTGCATGATCATTATACTGATTACTAGTCTGTGAGGTTTCTTTTTTTTTCTTACATATACGCCTGAGGTTCTCTGCAAGGGGGGGGGAGGGAGGGGAAATGTATGGGGGTTTGGTTAGGGGAGTGATTTCATTTGGGAGGGATTCACTTATTTTCATGCTTATTATGTTAATTAGGATGGGGGTTTTGAAATTTATAAAAGTTGATGGTATGTATAAGCTATACGTTGTACAGTAACTCTTCTTTGTTTTATCATGCCACAATAAAGAAATTTGAAAAAAAAAAAAACATGTGCCAACATGGAACAGTAACATATTTTTATAAGAGAAACTAGGTGTAAATTAGAGTTTTATACGTGGGTTAGGTGACTGTTTCGTGGTTCAAGTCTACATTTAATATGTATTTGGAGACATAAGTGAAAAAAACTGATTGCTTAGTGCTACCTTATCTCTCGGTTGTTTTCATCCTTCATTTGATGAACCAATGCATTACTCATGTGTAGATGCTGGAAGTGGAGTCAGTCATCCATACTCAAAACATAAGTGTGTGTCTCACTCGCTGAATGACCTGCTGTGTTTGCCTTAGTCAATCACTCTGCGTGTGGGTACTGCTGAACTCTGAGGACCCTCTCTTGCCACTGCTATCCAGATCTCTGAGCAGCTAGTATGCACACATTCATAAAGTGCACACGGCTTTTGGATAGCATTGATGGAGTGGCTGCCCTGTTGAAAGCAGGTGCCTCTGAAAGGCCAGCATATGGGCTGTGGTTTCAATGGCCTGACCCCTTGTAATGTCACATTTCCCCAAGTACACTCATAATTAACATTTATTTTTATTTATTTATTGTGTTCATAAAGGGGGCTGAGTTGTGCTGGTTATCATTATGACATGTCAAATATGCTGTATAACTAGAATCCCCCCCCCCCACCCCCCATGGTGCTTTATCACGTACTAGTTGGAATAGGAAGAATAGTGAAGTTATTAGGGGTGTGCAGCCAACCCTGAACTTAGGTTGACACAGAGCCTTGCAACTTAATGAAGGAGTTTGTGCTGGTTTTGAAAAGTGCTGTCAATGTGGAGATGCTGTGATGGATGGAACATGGATTGGCATGGACTTGATAATGCTATAGCTGTTAGGCAGATTCAGATGAGTGGTGAGCTTCATTTAGTTTTACACACAGCACATACTGATTTACCAGGTGCAGAGGAATGCATGCATGTTGCTGGGATGGGGGTAGATTAGCTTGCCTGGTGGCTGAGGCCTTACGGAACTCCTATTCTAGAGACTATGTTTGCTGTCACTGGTCTGCTTTGCCTCATCTCCATGGATCATTTCATGCACATTTCACATAGAGGTGGGCACCCCAGCCCACATATTCTGTCACTCACTCTGTGCTGTGAAAACAGTGACAGGGTAGGCTAACCTTTTTTGTGCCATTTGAAGGACATTACTTTTCCTTTGCAGACATAGAAGTGGTGTGGCCATATCTGCAGTCAAATGTCTGGGACAGGCCGTGCTAGCCAGTGTAGGTACTTCACTTGTACAGTACCCTAACAAGCCATGCCACACTGCTATGTACTTGCTGAGTATTGGAACAGAGTGATAGCTGCTGTGAGGTCCACAATGTCCACAGGTAAACAGTACAGGGTCTATAGGGCTGCTGCAGTGAAGCAGGCAAACTTTCACAGACTGACTGCCATCCCTGAGGTGGGCTGCCTTCAGGATCTGGATGCAACCTGTAAGGTCATCTGTAACTTACACGTATTATACCAACTCCCAAACAATGCCATTACAGCAAGCAGTGTGTAGAAGAGTTCCTGGTCTGTTACACCATCACCAGCTCTCTACACCCGATTCTATTAGCCTGTGGACATTGTGGACCACACATTACTATCTCATTCCTCCTCCCCTCTTGTCACACAACAACAGACACTGTCAGTACACTCAGCAAGTACACATCATAAGAACATAAGAACATAAGAAAATGCCATACTGGGTCAGACCAAGGGTCCATCAAGCCCAGCACCCTGTTTCCAACAGTGGCCAATCCAGGCCATAAGAACCTGGCAAGTACCCCAAAACTAAGTCTATTCCATGTAACCATTGCTAATGGCAGTGGCTATTCTCTAAGTGAACTTAATAGCAGGTAATGGTCTTCTCCTCCAAAAACTTATCCAATCCTTTTTTAAACACAGCTATACTAACTGCACTAACCACATCCTCTGGCAACAAATTCCAGAGTTTAACTGTGCGTTGAGTAAAAAAGAACTTTCTCCGATTAGTTTTAAATGTGCCCCATGCTAACTTCATGGAGTGCCCCCTAGTCTTTCTACTATCCGAAAGAATAAATAACCGATTCACATCTACCCGTTCTAGACCTCTCATGATTTTAAACACCTCTATCATATCCCCCCTCAGTCGTCTCTTCTCCAAGCTGAAAAGTCCTAACCTCTTTAGTCTTTCCTCATAGGGGAGCTGTTCCATTCCCCTTATCATTTTGGTAGCCCTTCTCTGTACCTTCTCCATTGCAATTATATCTTTTTTGAGATGCGGCGACCAGAATTGTACACAGTATTCAAGGTGCGGTCTCACCATGGAGCAATACAGAGGCATTATGACATTTTCCATTTTATTCACCATTCCCTTTCTAATAATTCCCAACATTCTGTTTGGTTTTTTGACTGCCGCAGCACACTGTACCGACGATTTCAATGTGTTATCCACTATGACACCTAGATCTCTTTCTTGGGTTGTAGCACCTAATATGGAACCCAACATTGTGTAATTATAGTATGGGTTATTTTTCCCTATATGCATCACCTTGCACTTATCCACATTAAATTTCATCTGCAATTTGGATGCCCAATTTTCCAGTCTCACAAGGTCTTCCTGCAATTTATCACAATCTGCTTGTGATTTAACTACTCTGAACAATTTTGTGTCATCTGCAAATTTGATTATCTCACTCGTCGTATTTCTTTCCAGATCATTTATAAATATATTGAAAAGTAAGGGTCCCAATACAGATCCCTGAGGCACTCCACTGTCCACTCCCTTCCACTGAGAAAATTTCCCATTTAATCCTACTCTCTGTTTCCTGTCTTTTAGCCAGTTTGCAATCCACGAAAGGACATCGCCACCTATCCCATGACTTTTTACTTTTCCTAGAAGCCTCTCATGAGGAACTTTGTCAAACGCCTTCTGAAAATCCAAGTATACTATATCTACCGGTTCACCTTTATCCACATGTTTATTAACTCCTTCAAAAAAGTGAAGCAGATTTGTGAGGCAAGACTTGCCCTGGGTAAAGCCATGGTGACTTTGTTCCATTAAACCATGTCTTTCTATATGTTCTGTGATTTTGATGTTTAGAACACTTTCCACTATTTTTCCTGGCACTGAAGTCAGGCTAACCGGTCTGTAGTTTCCCGGATCGCCCCTGGAGCCCTTTTTAAATATTGGGATTACAAAGGCCCCAGACAGTTCATGTTGAAAGAGTGCACTCAAAGAGACAGTCTCAGGGGCAAAGCAGCAAAGTTCAGGTATAGACCCCAGATAGTCCGTGTTGAAAGAGTGCACTCAAGGAGACAGCCTACGGGGCAAGGCAGCAAAGATCAAGTAAAGGCCCCAGACAGTCCATGTTGAAAGAGTGCACTCAATGGGACAGCTTCAGGGGCAAGGAAGCAACATTCAGCATGAAGGCAGCAGGACCAAGACCAAACAGTTCAGCATGAAGGCAGGAGGATCAAGACCAGAGAGTGCAGCATGGACACAGCAGGGGCAGAGGAAGACCCAGCAGCATGAATAAAGCAGAAGGCCCAGGAGGAGATGCAGCAGCATGGATGCAGCAGTTTCAGGAGCTGAGATGAGACATCGCAATAGCAATTACCTAGTCAACTCTGTGGAGGCTGTTCACACCCTAGAATTTCCTGATTGGAACAGCATCAGGTGTGTCCTCATATTGAGGACTGGCTATAAGGATCCCTTGCCTGACACACTTTTGCTGGTCCAACAGTCTCCTGAGGTCATCACCTATGGAAATTCTGCTTGACTAGCCCAGATTCCTGATCCATACCAGCTTCCAATTATATGCTGGATGCTCAACCTTGCCAAGGCACCTCAAGCTTTGGCCTATCAGAGTCACTCAAGTATTTCCCCCACCTGTCTAGTCCTGGTTGCAGCTTGCATCATCAGGATCAACTTGTAGGGGATTAGCCATTGTACTGGGTGAAGACCTGTAACAGGAGGAAAACTTCTTATTCTTTTGAACCATGGGAGGTAGACATGGTATCACAGGCAGTGATTAGCTTGAGGACAACACTACCCAGAATTAGGATCCATAATATTCAATTCAATGCCAAGGACAATGAACTTATTTTTGACTAGGTCCTAGAGTACTACTTAGTACTTTGGATCAAGTTCAAGGCCACAGAGTTTAGAGGAACATTTCAGATCTTCCACATCTCAAACAGCAAGGTGTACACCATCACATACAGACAGTAGCTTTATAGGGGAAATGAACCTTAAACTACAATTCTAAATATAATGCAATAGTGTGCACCCCGCCCCCCTGGTCTGGACTATGAAGTACCCCTATGATTGAGGTGGGGAATGCCACATGAGAAATTATTTTTACCAATATGAATTATCTTCAGGTTTGTAGTCTGAGTGGGGGATGAGACAGGGTCCCAGTAACCCCAATACCACAATTCTGTGCCCTTCCCAAACAACCTCTCACTTGTGGTACCACAGGCCAGAAAAAATCACCACGCCAGAATAAAACAGTAATTAAAACTTTTACTAGAATTGTGTAAGTAGACATTAAATCCAACTAGGTCATTAAATGGAAAAGTGCAGTAGTGAAGTATAATATAAACTTGCAGTTTTCTTATTTTATATCAAGCAATGCAAAAAGAACACTGGGTACGGCCTGTTAACCAGGGCAACCACATACTTATACGGATAGTAAAAGCATAGGAAAAGCTAATAGAGAAAGATGGGGGAAAAGACAGTGAAGTATACAACTTTCAAAACTTTTTACCCCTGATTACTCAAAAAGGTATATGGGGGAGGGAAATCTACCCCGATGTCACCAGTTTATAAACGGTGCACCCTGTCCCAAACACAAAATTGTGTGGAAAAGAAAACAATCAAAAGAACAAAGAAGTCCCTCTTGATGGTAGATCTGGCTGAATGAGAAACCAAATAGATGAGCACTGCAGTGTTTGAAAGGTTTCTCCTTCCTCAATTTGGGTCGAGGTTGGGGCAGGAAGTAGACAGCAAAGATGAGGACAAAACTGGGGTCAGGGCAGACAGCGATTAATGAGGTCAAAAGGAGGTCCGAGGTCAGCCAGGAACCCAAAACAAAGATGAAGCTGAGGTTCAAGCCAAGGTCCAAAGCCAAAGAGTCAATCCAGAGAGAGGAAGGTTAGGAAGAACAACAAGAGGAAGGAATATAGATGAGGGACCACCAGACGAAGACGCAGCTCCACCGAGGAAGCAGGAACAGGAAACAAGAACGCTGGCAGGATCAGAAACCAGCACCAAAGTGGCAAACAGCTATTCCAAGGAGTGGGACCTATTGCCAAGGTTTGTAAGGCTGGCCTGGGCCTGCCTTAAGTAGAGAAGAGCCAGTGGGTTTCCCACTATTGGCCCTTTAAATACGGCTGAGTCACATGCATGCACCTAGAGATGTCCTGCTCAGCTGAGCGGCATCCCCAGCGCAGCATAGCTTGGCCCATGTAGTGGCCTGCTGCATCTCCCCAGCATGACTGTCGCAGTGTCAGCAGACCTTCTCTGGTCCCAGGCAAGATGTGAGAGTGGCCGGTTGTGGAGCCGACCCTCGACCGGCCAAACGTAACAGCAGGCAATGGGAATATCCATTTGCATAGAGTGTACAGCTATGTGGAGTACAAAAAACTATATAATGGGCCCTAACAATGTATGCCTGGCTATATATAAACATTAAGGTCAGAATTGTCCAAAAAGTAGCACCAGAGTAAATGCTATATATGTATATTAAAATATGTTTTTTAATATATATAACATTAAAAAGGCAAACATAATTACTCAGGTGCTATATTTTGGATAATTCTGGATAATTCTGGCATCCTAGTGCCCCCCCCCCCCCTTGTACTACATACCCACCCCCTACTGGCCCCCCCATGCACCACCTATCTACCCCCAGCTCATACTGCCCCCCCCCCCTTATGCACCACTTAGCTCATGTAGGTGGGAGGCTTCTCTTTAAAAAAAATCTTGCAGCGCCTCCAAGGCCTGGATGCTTCAGCATAGATTGCGCCTCACACCAGCACATGGAAAGTGGCGATCTTCATTGGCTACCACCAGGGACGCCAAGCGGGCGACGTCCCTAATGGTAGAATTGGGCTGGCGTGCTGATGGAGGCATTTTGATGCAGCAGACCCAGGAAGAACAGGAAGTTTCACCCTCACGGAAGTATACGTGCGTGAGCATGAGAGCGCATGTGAACACAGATGTGCACATGCGTACATGCGTATGGTCATGCACAACTGGCAGCATCCACTTATGCGCATTTTACAAAGTATGCACACAGGCATGCGCACAACGTTGCAAAATTCCATCCTTTGCGTATGCACACCCATTGCCATGTATTTGTAATGGATGTGCACATATGCGTGCAAATCCTGTTTCCACCACGTAAGTGTGTGAGTGTGTGTGTGTGTGGGGGGGGGGGGGGGGGTAAAAGGGGAGTTGCGCCGACGCCATCACCATTTTCATTAGTTTATTCCCAGTTCACCTAGGCAAGGGATAGGACTTCCTCACCCCCCTAGTTTATAGTTTTCTTTTCCCACTGTGAGCCTCAACCTGTAGTAACCCACTGACTAGCCTATTAAGTTTTCTTTTAGGATTCATATCAGTAGTAATGTTATGAGGCAGGGGATCCCGGCGCACACATCTATTTGCCTTCCCCCACATGCCAATGCCCCAACTCTTTTTCGCTACTTTTCACATGTGCGCCCAATGGGAGATACATGCCTACTCGAGTAGCATTAAAAAAAATGTTCTGAATTGTTCAAATCTCTATTTTGGACATGCCACGTGCTAATGCATTGCACACTGCAATTCTGCATCCTCGCAATGCAAACCAATTATTGCGGGGTACAGATTTGAGCTAAGTGAATCGGAATAGCAAAAATTTGCATAACCACACCCTTTTTTAATGCCTACCGCTGACACGCGATATTCCCACGATAAATATAGCATTTTGATTAATCTAGGCCTAAATTTGCTGTCTAAGCAGAGATTACAGTATTGGTGCAACTTGTGTAAACTAACTTGGCATTAAAGTTTCTGAAAAGTTTTTAATTTTTCAGTCTTCTGATATAATTACTGCAGGTGATTGCCTCTCTGATCCAAATCCTGGAACTGAACCTAATTATTAATTCTCAACTGTCTGCTTCTCATTTCCCTTTCTTGACCTGTGATTCTGATATTTACTTAACCTTTTACCTATTTTGTGGCAGAATCTTCAACCTTAGAAATCTGAGTTTATGAAAATTACTGCTCCCTGTCCATTAAGACATTTGCTAAAATATCACAGTTGCCTACTGAACTGTAGGAGCACAGAACCAGACATAAGATGAAGCTGTCAGTAAGCAAGGCTGAGGCCTTGTAGTTTTAAGTGTATCATAAAGTAGAAAGGAGCCTTCGGCGTGCATCAGTAGCAATATTTTTCTGGAGTGTATTAAAAAGTGAATTAAATGCCAGAAAGGACATATATCAAAATTCAACTACAAAGCATGCTGATAAGACCATATCTGATTGTATTGCATATCTGATTATTCTAAGCATGTCTTTGAAATGAAGCTAAAGAAGAGTATTGAAGTAATCTACAATAATGTAGGAGAAGTATTTCGTGTGTTCACTTATGAGATAAGAGGGATTGCATTGACATGATAAGGTTCAGTAAGAATAAACAGGGAACTAATGTATAAAAAGAACAGTTTGAATTTGCTAGATTAAGAAAAAACACTAGAAGAGGAGAACAGAAGATTAAGGGAGCAATGTTGTTTTGAATACATAGAACAAAAAAACAGACATTAATTTATCTGTGGAATTAAATGCTGCTGCAAAAAATATGTGATGTAAATATTAAAGTATTTTCAGGATCTGTATCTAAAATGACAGCGTTATAAACAAAGATTTTAGATTAAGAAACACTGATCTTCATTAATAAGATAATTGTATAAAGGATTTTTCCTGCTACTTCATGGATAGCATAGCACAAGAGCAGTCATGTTTACTTACATTATGCAATCTTTTTTATTTTTATCATACATATACATTAAAATTGCATTGTATAACTGATGGCCTTGACAACTAAGAAAAATATATTTTTCTTGTTCCACTTAACTTGACAGTATTATCCATTCAAACAAATGACATTTCATTGTTGACATGACTAGCTTTTCGGCCATAATTGGATTAATTCATAGTAATTGTCCATATACAAGAAGAATGGATATGCAGTTTATTAACAAAGATCAGTGTAAAACAAACTGAACAAAAATTTCCAAGCTTTACATTTTGGGTGATTTTCTAATTTAGGCCTGGATTTTCCATTCTCGCAGAGAATGATGAATCCAGCGTTAACGGGGGGCGGGCCTGCGAAAGCCGGCATCGATCGCACCACCACGGTGTTATCGCTGCCGGCTTTCACACCGTGAAAGGTAGTGCTATTGGGCGCTCTACTGGCGATGATAACGGTCCTTATCTTATCGCCGCCAGCAAAGATAACGCCGCGTCCTCGCCAACCCAACTCTTCCCCTCGCTGCCCTGACTCTGCCCTGACTCCATCCCCGGCAAGCTATCGCACGTGAAGAGGGACTTTTCGCATGTGATAGGCTTAGAAAATGACCCCCTTGGTTTGCAAACTGTGAAAAGTTCTTTGTGTACAAGGACCTGGTATAATATTGCTTATGGTACCCAAAACTTAGAATTGTGGAATTGTGAATAATAAAATTCAGAGGTGCATTTCCAAAGGGGTAGATGGATAGGAGGTAGATGGATAGATTAATCCATTTGAATATCAATTGCTGCTAAGCAGCTAAATTTAGCTAAATCCTCCCTGGTGAGAATTAGATTGTGTTTGGAAAAGTAGGTAGCCAGAGCCTATTTTCATCTTTAATCATCTAACTTGATCAGACGTACTCTGCAATAGCAGGCCTAAATCTAGATACCTATGAACTCCCCCCCCTTCCCGTGATCTCTCTCTTTCCCTCCCTCCCCAACACTCTTGATGCTTCACAAATGTCCTCTTCTTCAGACCCTGCAATCTCCCTCTCAAACCCCAAATCCAGTAGCAAATACCTCTGCACCGGTCCTGATGTTTCACGCCTTGATTCCTCTTCATCCTTGCTGATCTACCACCCCTCTCAGGCATCCTGCTTGGGGCAGATATGCTAAAGGGGAAGGAGGGTTGCTGTCAAGACTAGGGTTTGAGTAGGTGGGAAATGATTCCTGGTCCATAGGAACTTTGCTGCTAAGATTAGGGTTTGGGGGCAGAAGAGGGAAGGAAAGGAAAAGAGACTCAGTCTATGGGAAATTTACTGCTGAGAATGGAGTTCAAGAAGGAAACTGCAGGGTCCATGGATTCAGGAGAGTTTTTGAGTATTGAGGGGGCAGGAGTGGGATGAAAGGAAATTATGGGTTGAGGGAAGAATTTACTACTTCTCTGGGGAGGGGATCTGGATGGCAGTGATTATTCTAAGTGTTATGGAGTCTCAATTTAGTGGACCCTTGGGCCGACCTGCAAGAGACTGGGAAAGGAATTCAATGTCTCTGGTACACCGCAGGATGGGAGGCAGATGTTCAGGCAGGACGTAGAGGTGCTCTTCACCCTGGAAGCTGGTGCTCCCCCGGGAGAAGCCCGTAGGAGCCGAACCGCTGGGTCTTAGGTGGGTTGATGATCTTGAGACTAGAACTGGCAGGCTGATGAGCAGGACTGAGAACTGGAACCAGACTAGAACAGTAGACAGGAACTGTAGCAAGACTCACATACTGGAACCAGGCAAGAACTGTAGCAAGACTCGGGTACTGGAACCAAGCAGGAAATGTAGCAAGACTCGGGAACTGGAACCAGGTAGGAACTGTAGCAGGCAAGCAGGAATCAAGCAGGTACTGTAGCTGGCAAGCAGGAACCAAGCAGGTACTGCAGCAGGCAAGCAGGAACCAAGCAGGTACTGTAGCAGGCAAGCAGGAACGGAGCGAGTTCCAAAGGCAGCTCACTCCGGGGCACGGAGCAACAGGGAACTGGTTGGTAAGCCCATTGCAAGGCGAAGACTGAGTGTCCGCGGCCGGCTCATCAAGGCTGCGGCGTCTGACATCAGGAACTGGGCGGAGTCACCACTGGTGGGAAACGGCCGAGAAAAGCGCCCAAGTAGCGCACGCACGTGCCTAGAGGCAGGGCATCCATGGGAGGCTTCCCGGCAGCGCAGCCCTCGCGGGGATGCCGCCGAACAGGCCGTGAACTAGGCCAACAGAAGAGGGAACAGGTCAAGGAACATGGAGGTAAGGGTCTGGCAGCGGCGCTCACGGCCAGAACCGAAACACTAAGAGGTAAATTTTCAGTACCCCTCTCACAGGAATACCAGTTGAACTGATTTATTACGGATTAATTAGATTCATGGATTAATAGAATTTGTTTTCTATTTCACCTTTTGTGACCACTCAGCCACTTAAAAGCAGATTACATTCAGGAATAATAGGTACTTCTCTATTCCAAGAGCGTTTACAATCTAAGGGTGATAGCAGAAAGATAACAGAAATGCAAGACAAGCAGAATCTGTAAACTGCATGGAACAACTTTGCTAGTGTACACAAAAAGATGGAGACAGAACAAATTTTTGCTTCTTGTACAGACTGCAGAAGAAGTATCCCATTTTCTTTTTTCTTTTTTTTTTTAATTTTAAGCAGCATCACACTGACAAACACACAGTTTCTATACAACACTAGTACACAGCTGAGAACAGTTGTTCTAATAACAGACTGGACTCAAAATACAAGTCTAACATCCTCACTCAACAACTGCTTCTCATATAAGTCCCAACTTAGATCTGATACTCTCAAACTTTGGCCTTGGATTGGCTTAGTCATAATATATCTGCTAGCATATTGTCAGACTTACAATATTCAAACACAATAACATCTTATTCTACTAAATCTGGAAGATAACGATGTTTGACATCGACATGCTTGATTCTCTCATTTATTTTCTCACTGTCTGCAAGCTTTATACATCCTTGATTGTCCTCAAATAAAACTGATGACCGAGCAACTGACTCTTGTTGTAGTAGCTGATGAAGACAAACAACTTTTTGACTAGCACTAGCCGCTGACATCTATTCAACTTCTGTTGATGATAATTAGACTGTCACCAAGTTTAAACAAGAAGGTGTTAAAAACATGGCTTTTTAATCAAGCGTATGGTGCAGACTCAAGCCAGTGATACTTATTTTTATTTTTTTACTTTATTTTAATTATTTTCAAGTGTTTTAATTGATTTCAATTGATGAATCATTTAATATTAGCTTTTATTTTTTAGGTATCTACTTTCTCTCCATTTTGAGTCCTGGCATCGGATGGCCATTTTGATCGGATGGCATTTTGATCGGATGGCATCTTAATCGGATGGCATTTTGATCGGATGGCATCGGATGGCCATTTTGAGTCCTGGCATCGGATGGCCGGCATGCAGGAGGTCGCTCTGGGACCCCCGTTGGACCCCCAGGGACTTTTGGCCAGCTTGGGAGGGCCTCCTGACCCCCACAAGACTTGCCAAAAGTCCAGCGGGGGTCCGGGAGCGACCTCCTGCACGCCGGCCAGCCGATTCCAGGACTCAAAATGGCGCCGATCGCCTTTGCCCTCACTATGTCACAGGTACCGATGGTCGGCCTCTGTGACATAGTGAGGGCAAAGGCGATCTGCTGCCAGTGTTCAAAATGGCGCCGATCGCCTTTGCCCTCACTATGTCACAGGGGCCGACCGTCAGTACCTGTGACATATTGAGGGCAAAGGCGATCGGCGCCATTTTGAGTATTGGCATCGGACGGCCGGCATGCAGGAGGTCGCTCCCGGACCCCCGCTGGACTTTTGGCAAGTCTTGTGGGGGTCAGGAGGCCCCCCAAGCTGGCCAAAAGTCCCTGTGGGTCCAACGGGGGTCCCGGAGCGACCTCCTGCACGCCAGCCGTCCAATGCCAGGACTCAAAATGGCACCGATAGCCTTTGCCCATACTATGTCACAGGGGCTACTGATGCCATTGGTCAGCCCCTGTCACATAGTAGGAGCACAAGATGGCGCCGATGGCCATGTGACAGGGGCTGACCAATGGCACCGGTAGCCCCTGTGACAAAGGCTATCGACGCCATGATGAAACCAGCACTGAGGGTATGACTGCAGGGGATAGTTCCCGGACCCCCCGCTGGACCACCAGGGAGTTTTGGTAAGTCTTGGGGGGGTTTGTTTAAATTTTTATTTAGGTGGCCGAATAAAACAGAAATCCGTTAAATACGTGGGAATTCACGATGTGTTTCGCCTCCCCACGTATTTAACAGATAGGACAAAATATGTTGCGGATCACAAATACGTGGAAAACGGATGCACACCCCTATTACTTGGTAAGAGATCATCCTCTCTTTCCAACTTCAGATAAGATGTATCCATTGATGTTGATACACCTTTAGCTTCTGACACCCCAAATTGGTCAAGAATTGCACTGATTTTATCAGACTTCTGATTTTGTAGAAAACTCACATCTTCTTCTTACTAAATATGGATTCCTAGATCGTATGTCACTTCTCTTAGATTCTTAGTACTGAAGTGCAAGTTAAGAGCTTCACTTGGGGGTGAATTTTCAAAACCCTATGCACGCTAAAGCTGGGAGATGCATGCAGAAGTCGAGGCAGCTTGCGCTGTGTGGATTTTAAAAAGCGCACAAGTGCACGCATATCTCCCCGAATACACTCACTTTTTTTTTTTCAAAAAAGGGGCAGGGAGTGGGCATGGTCTGAGAAGGGTGGGGCATGGGCGTTCCTAGCTTTCTCAATGAAATCATCACTTATTTATGCACAAATGTGTGCGCCGGTGTCCCTTACCACGTAACTTTACTTCTTCTATGGATGGCATCTAAGTCCAAGAACAATAAAAAAATGGGCTAGCCATTGGAGTTTTATGGGTAGGGGCTAATAGGGTAAAAGGGAGGCTAGTTTACTAGGGGGGTAGGCAGTCTTATCCTTTACCTGGGCTAACTGGGAGTAAACTGAGAAAGCTGGAAATTGTGTTGGCGTGCATCTCTACTAAAATCTCTCCACTTACACGGTAGAATGGCATTTATGCGCACATGTGTGCTTCCATATAAAATTGTGTGCACATGTACATGTGTACAGCCTATTTTATACCATGCATGCATATACGTGCATATGTTGGAATATGGCCATGTCATTTGGTGTAAGCCAGCACATGAATGTACATGTGTGCCTGTTCAGCTGTTGCAAAGTTACTGTCCCTATTATGACATTTTTGAACTTTCTTCATGGGCAATAATCAAAGCATCTACATATAGAAATAGATACATCCATTTTCCATCCTCAAACTTAGAGCATAAGCATGAATCAGCCTTGATTCGCATGAACCCTTGTTCAAACAACATTTTTTTTATTTTGCAGTTCCATGTTTTAGCTTATTGCTTAAGACATTAGAGAGATTTTTATAGTTTGCAGACAAGATGTTCTTTTTTCTTTTTAATGTAACTTTCTGGTTGTACCATATACAGCTCATCTTCTTTATCACCATTGAGAAAAGCAATTTTAATGTCATAATATCTCACTTCCATATTTCTCAAAGTGGCTATAGCAATGACAGTTCTGAAAATACTTTGCTTAGCCATTGGTGCAAAAGTAGCATTATAATCTTCCCCATATTTTTTAGAAAAACCCTTTGCCACTAATTTTGCCTCATACCTATGAAATGTGCCTTTAGAGTAACACTTAATTTTAAAAATTCTATTTACTTCTGATAGCATGTTTTCCTGGGAGTATCTCTGTAAATTTCCATGATTAGAGTTGTTGAAGAGATTCCATCTATTCATCCATGGCTTTAATCCATTTTTGTCTTTCAAACACAGGCAATGTTTGCATTTCTTTCTAGAATCCTGGCTCAGGTTGTGTTGGTATCTATACAGTCTAGGATAAATGTTTAGGTAGGATACCCATGTTCCACTTTGTGGATTTCCTGAATGAAGTTTGAAGTTGTTATTCTACTTCCTCTTCACTATTAACTGGATCATCTATAGCAACTTCAGTATCTCTTTGCTCATTTTCAGATGGAGGTATTTGAGCTTCTTGATCAAGCTGTACTTCTTTTGTTATTTTAAGAAAGGTTAGAGATACAGAGTTTTTATCAATCACAACACTCCTACTAATTGTTACCTTGTTGGAATCTCTGTGCAGAATTCTGTAACCCTTTTGTGATTCACTGTAGCCTATGAGTACTCTTTCTTGTGCACGAGCATCCCACTTGGTGCACTTTTCCTTTGGAACATGTACAAACACATTGCTTCCAAATATTTTAATATGCTGAAGTTAGGTTTCTTCCCATTCCATATCTCATATTGAGGACTTTCTATTGTCTTTCTCCATAAGTGATTTTGGAGATAGCAGGCTGTCATGAAGGCTTCTCTCCAAAAGGTAGCTGGCATATCTGTACCAAAGAGCATATTCTGCCCACTTTCACATAGGGGTCGATATAATCTTTGAGCGCACAATATTGCATTGGCCCCATAGTGTCTAATTCATAGAGAACCTCCCCCCCCCCCTCCAAGAGAGAGGGGGGTAAAGAACACGGTACCATTTAAGTAAACTGCAATGCAGCTGTGTAACATGAGCCACCAGTCCAGGAAAACCAGAGTGAGATTGGTAAGGTTGCCAGACCTCTTACTGTGAAAGTACTTAAATGACCTTAGAATAGATGAGTCAGAGACTCTGGTAGGGCATTTCCATTCCCAGCCTCCTTGACTACTCCTGATAACGAGCAGTGAAACATCACTTTAAAACAAAGGATAGCAAGATCCTACATCACAGAATTTTGACTGAAAAAAAAAAACCAGAAAGGGATTTGTGAGAAAAATGTATTGAAAATCAGTCCTAGAAAGCAGATTCCCACCCTGACTAACAAGGGAAGTCAGAAGCCTTGGATACCTAGTACTCAGACAACAGAAAAAAGTGCCAGTCAGGATGGAAGGGTGTACAAATATGCTCTTCCCATAGTCCTGCCTGGGTCTTGACTATTTGGCTGAAAGGAGGTAATACTTCCAGGCTGGATAACAGGAAATAACTGGTTATGAGCTTAGCTGAGCTGAAATCACTGAAAGCTGAGTCTGCTGAGAGCCTGAAACACTAAGCAATATACAAGCCATGGGCTCAGTGGAGCTGTGAATCCAAGCAAAAGGAAAACCCTCCTACTGAGAAAGAAGTACTTAAGAACAGTGGCAGATCCAGAGGTAGAATTGGGTCCCCCACAAGGAAGGGGACCTCAGCAGCAGCTCGGGAGGTGATATCAGTTCCCCATGAAGAAGGGGATCCTGGGTTCCCTACAGGCAAGGGGACCTCAGCAGAGGATCAGGAGGTGAACCCTGGCTCCCCCACAAGGAAAGTGACCCCACCGGTGGACCAGGAGATAGATTTAGGTCCCCAAAGAGGGCATGGACCAGAAGGTGGAGTCAGGACACCCAGAATGGCATGGACCCAGAGGCAGAGTCAAGTCCCCTAAAGATGGCAAAGACCTGTCAGTGGAGCGAAAGTGGCACAGAGGAGATGGCAGTGGTTTAGACACAAATGGACCCTCCCGCAGACCAGCACTGCTCACCAGCCCAGTTGCATTTTTTCATATGGGTGAGACTTGGGCTAAAAGGGAGAGGATAATAATAATACTTGATTAAATGGGAACACAAAAAGTCCCTCCTATTCTATATGGTGGAATACTTTGGGGACCAACAACTCCAAATAGCCAAATATTAAATATTCTTGCTATCTTGTAGAAATATATATAGGTGTATGGCCTGAGACTACTAACTATGAGTAGATAAGTATGTTGTTTGATATCTTTCTAGCAATGTACATAGTTATGTAGAAATGCATATACTTACTTATATAGTCTAATAAATCTGTATATATTTTTACAAACTGCCAATCTTGCTCACAGTCCCATTTGTTGTCCTGGGGTAAAGGGAGGGAAATCCCACCCACTAATACCTTCCTCCCCAAGTGGAGGGACTAAGAGCAAGAGGACCGACAGAGTCTGCCCTAGGGGGACTTCCAGCAGGTCGGTCCCAGACCCAGGAGCACCCCACAAGTTAAGCAGTCAAGGGGGCATTACAATTTTTTCAGCCTCACCCTTTTGTTCTGGGTTATATGGAACTGTGTTCTAGAATCCAGTCCCATGTTTTGTTTTGGGGTTTTTTTGGAAGAGCTTGTCATTTGCTACTTGAATAATCTGCAAAATTTGTTGGTTACATGAGGAAGATATTCTTTACGCTTTTCAGAGACTTTATCCTTGCTGTGTAGCAGGTAAACTGTTGTAAATCTTGAGAAATTATCTTTAATGTAAGAAAATATTTTTTTTATTTTCTGGAGTCTAATTTTTCATTGGACCACACACATCTGTGTGAATCAAATCCAAACACCTTTCTGCTCTGCTATTACTGATTTTTGGAAAAGGTTTCCTTGACATTTTCCCTTTCAAGCAGCTAATACATTTCATTACTTGACTGCACGGTGTTATGCGCCCCAGCCGCGGTTGTCCCGCGCATGGGACCGCTCACCTTCGGGTTTCCACAGTGAGTCCTGGTCCTATCTCCCTCGCGACCTTTGCAAGTCCAGCTAGGCCCCGGCGTCCCAAGGCAACGGTCGCCGGGCCTTCAGCTACACGCCAGGCCTCACACCGGGCCTCGGCATCACAGCAGCTAGCCACGCCCCTATGGGCATGGCTAGCTGCTGTGATGCCGCACGGACCAGCCACCCTGATGTAGGTTCCAGGCAGGGCCCAGTTCCGCGGCGCACCCTGATTGAACTCATGTTGAAAGGAAGTTCCTGGCCTCACTTCCTTTCCTTGGCTATCAGGTCGGTTTGTTCCTGAGATTGCCCTTGCTTGTGTTCCTGCTTGCTTGTTCCTAGTCTCTTTCCAGGATCCTTCTGTTCCAGTTCCGTTCCTACTTGTTCCTGCTTCCTAGCCCTGCTTGTTCCAGTGTTCGTTGTTCGTCTCCCTGGTCTTACTTCGGACTGTCCTTCTGGTAAGGACCTCAGCTTGTTCCTGACCTGCCTGCCTGCCTGCCACCTGCCCAAGACCTCAGCTTGTTCCTGACCTGCTTGCTTGCCTGCCACCTGCCCAAGACCTCAGCTTGTTTCTGACCTGCCTGCCTGCCGCCTACCCAAGACCTCAGCTTGTTTCTGACCTGCCTGCCTGCCGCCTGCCCAAGACCTCAGCTTGTTCCTGACCTAACTGCCTGCCTGCAGCCTGCCCAAGACCTCAGCTTGTTCCTGACCTGCCTGCCGCTTGCCTATGACCTCAGCTTGCTCTTCCACCTTGCCTGACCTCTGGATCTTGACCCTTGCTTCATTGACCATTCCTGACTTCTGGACTCTGAACTTGCTTGCCTGACCTTGCTTGATTCTGGCGCTGTCCATAGCCTTGTCATCGCCATCTCTATTCTGGTTCGCTCTCCTCCAACCTGTTTCCAGCCTCAAACCCAATAGCGCTCCTTTAGCATCTGTGGGCATGCTGGACTTACACTCTCCCAGGAGACCTTGCAAGGCCCACCTACGTCCAAGCGGCCCGGGTCCCTATGGGCTCCTCCCAGGGGGACCTCGGGCTTCCAGTGGTGAAGCTCTACACTGCCTCTGTCTCCTTCCATGCTCCGCCCCCTGTGGACAGTCCCTGTACTACCACAGGACAAGGGTCCACCCTGGAGCACAACACACGGATTGATTTTGATACCATCAGTTTGTTGTTTTTATGCTAGTTTCCTTATTGCTTCGGGATTTCTGTGCCCTAAATGACAGAGCCATACATGAGTACAGTTAACATGATGTTCCTGCTTAGCACCATTAACAACTTCATTGCAGTTTAATTGATATAGCTCATTTGAGATTCTGCCTTCTGCAGCTGTGGGACTTCCATTTGTGATAAGGCAGCTATACCCTAATATTACAATATTACCTTGCTCGGTGAGCTTTTTCACTGATAGCAGATTGCTTTCAAGATTAGGCACATAAAACACTTCCTTAATAGGTATCTTTCTGGTAAGGTTTGGGGAGACAGGAAAGTGAACATACCCTTCTCTATTCCTTCTGAGACCATATACTGTCCATTGGCTGTGACAATCCTTTCAGATTTATTCTACTTAAATTGAGTGAAATTTTGTTTTTAGCATTTGTCATATGACTTATGGCACCTGAATCAACATCAGAATTGTTCTCAGCCTCTTTCACAGCATTTTTTGACTTTTTGCCTTATACTCTGTTCATTCTAGCTTTCTAAAGTCTCCGGTCTACCTTTACGTGAACAGGCTTTTTGTACATAAAACATTTCCTTGTTTCACATTTCTTAGTAGAGCTTTTAGAAATACAGGCCTGCATATTTAAAGTTGATTCACCATTATTTGTGCTTTCTTCTTTGTGATTTTATTTATCCACAAGCTTGCCTTTAACATATTCTAGGGTAAGCTCATCATCTGGTATAGTAACAACTACTGTTACGAGTGCCTTATAGCTATCTGGGAGACCACTGAGCAGCAGCTCTGCAACCTGAAAGTCTTTAATTTCTTCTCCTATGCCATGCAGTCTTTTTACCATTTTTAAGGCACATCTTATATAATCCTGAATACACTGGCCTTTGAGCAGTTTAGTTTGGTACTGCTTTCTATGTCAATATAGCTTATTGCTTAAATTTGCTCTGGCATGCACCTTCTTTAGTTCATTCCATGTTTATTTGGCTGTTACACATTTACAAATATGCACAATCTGATAATTTTTAATGCTGAGAGTCGTAGTACTTTGAGCTTGCTGATCTTTCTCAGCCCACTCCTATTAGTGCAGGGCTAGCCTTTTCTATACATTTCCACATACCTTCTCATATAAGCAGCATCTTTATCTTAAATTTCCATATACGGTAGTTCTGGTTAGTCAGATGAGCAATTACAAATTTGGATGCCGTACTGCCAATGGCAGCCATTTCCTGTGACACTGCATTTTTTTTGTTTGTTTTGCTCACTGAGCCTCTGACTTTCAGCACTGTTCTGAATGCAGTCCTATGTTTGTTACTGTTTGTGGCCCATAACCTGATAGCAGAGAGTTAAAAAGTAAGACAAGTAGAATCTGTAAAACAATGGAACACCTTTGCTATTGTACACAAAAAGATAGACCTGATAGACCTGCACGCAACTTTTAAAATCTACCTTTTAGTAAATCAGGCCCATAGTTTATACCTGAGGCAATAGAGGGTGAAATGATTTGCCCAAGGTCATTAGGAAGGTAACTTTCCCAAGTGGTATTTATCAAAAAAACAAAAAAATGACTCAAAATATTTACAAATATGAATTTCATAGATGCTTTATAGTAAGTTAACATGTATTGAGCTTGGTACCAGTCATTATATAAGTATCACTAAATGCACATCTGCATTAACTCAACTTTATCTTAGTAAACTCATTCTTTTCACCAATCACATATGCAATGACATTCTTGTAGAGGCACATGTTCCTGTGTCACTTAACTTGTAGGATATTGATGCTAAAGAATGTTTTCAAGGAGTCAAAAAACTCACATATAATTTTCTATCAGACTCAGGTGGCTATGCTGACAACTTCATTGGGGCTGTATCTACTACGGGCCATGGAGAGTCGATAATGAAAGTAGCTCTTGCAAGTCTTATTCTCTTGCATATAGAGCAAGGTAAGATAGTCCTGACACTGATGTATGTTTCTGCAATGCTAAAAGGGCACTTAAACAATGCTATTCTTGAATGAAACAACATCTATTCTTCCCAGCTGGAAGCAGAAAGTTTACTTCTAATATCTTTTTTTTTTTTTTATATTTTTATTGAAATATAACATTTTATACAAATGAATATATTCAGGAATTCCAGAAAGCAAAAACAAAAAAAATATACACACATTATTATTTATCACTCATTTTCAGGGTATCTAGCCCACATCTAGGGAGAGTGGGAGTAAGGTCATATAAACTGATATATTCTAATTTCAACCATTATTTATACAGCCGGTATTTCTACTGATGTCTTATCCCTAAGAAACCGCTCTAAATGTAGCGGATCATTAAACACAAACTTATTATTACGATACACTATATGACACTTACAGGGGAATTTCAAATAAAAACTCGCTCCTAAATCTAACACTGATTGCTTATGAGACAAGAACTGCTTTCTACGCGCTTGTGTAGCACGCGAAACATCAGGAAAGACCTGAATCTTCTGGCCACAAAAATTCTGTTCTTTAAATTGAAAATATTTTGCGAAGAATAGGTCTTTCTCTTGTCTCAAGGAAAAAGAAATTAGTAAAGTAGCTCTAGACAAGATATTGTCCATAGAGTCTTCTAAAAAGGTAGAGACCCCAGGACTTTCCAAAACGTCAATTCCCCCTTCTTGTGTCTGTAGTGTTTTACCTTTTGGAATATAATACATCTTTGAAAGTAGAGGAATCTGTGTGGAATCATAAGACAAGATCTCAACTACATATTTTTTATATAATTCAAAGGATGACAATAACCTAGTTCTCGGAAAGTTTAACAACCGCAAATTACAAGATCGTAACTCATTTTCTAATAATTCTATTCTATTATGTAGGATGATATTATCTTTAATGGATGATGCCACTAATGCTGGAATATTAGTAACTGTGGGGTTCAAATTTCCAATCAAAGTTTCAATTTTATTAGTTCTATCTTCTAACTCCACAAACTTTTCCCTGGTTTCCACAGAGAAAGTATGGACCTTAGAAACAGAACTAGACAATTTCTTGTCTATTTTGGTTGTTAACCTCCATAGATCCAAAAGTGTAACACTTTCAGGTTCTGCCTCATTTTCTAAACCCTCATCACTTACATTAAAAATTATAGCAGGACATTTGACTGTTGGATTAACAGCCAAATTCCCCCAATTCGCATTATTACCTCGCAACTGTATATTTCCACTTGGTACTGTCACCCCCTGAAATTCAATAGGAGGTGAGCTTCCCAAGGGATTTATACCTCCAATAGCCTCAGGAGTATCATCCCTTCTAGGCTGTATATGAGGTTGTAAGGGCCTAGGACTTAAGGATATCCCCAGTTGGGAATTTCCTTCTATCACGTCCTCTATAATGGACTCCCCAATACGAAATATATGGGAGTCCATAGGTCCTGTCGTTCTTGGCACCGCTGATATGGGAGATGAAGAAAAATTTTTGGACTTACGTTTTCTACCCATAATTATCTCACAACGAAAATTTTTACCAGGGGCGCGCCCCTTTGGCGCGCGGCTTCGGCTGCGCGCCGGCAGCTGCGCGCCACAGGTCCCACGATCTTATAGTGTCCGGGTGGCGCCCGACAATGATGTCACAGCCTGGGTCCGCCCACTCGGTCTGGGCTCGCTTCTCACCACGTTCTCGAGAGAATAGTAAGTCTCTGGCTGCACTCCTGCAGCGAAAACGGATGCCTCTCAGCTCTCTGACCGTCCTCCGCGCTCCCCAGTCAGTCGCCGCAGGGCCCATGATCTTATAGTGTCCGGGTGGCGCCCGACAATGATGTCACAGCCTGGGTCCGCCCACTCGGTCTGGGCTCGCTTCTCACCACGTTCTCGAGAGAATAGTAAGTCTCTGGCTGCACTCCTGCAGCGAAAACGGATGCCTCTCAGCTCTCTGACCGTCCTCCGCGCTCCCCAGTCAGTCGCCGCAGGGCCCACGATCTTATAGTGTCCGGGTGGCGCCCGACAATGATGTCACAGCCTGGGTCCGCCCACTCGGTCTGGGCTCGCTTCTCACCACGTTCTCGAGAGAATAGTAAGTCTCTGGCTGCACTCCTGCAGCGAAAACGGATGCCTCTCAGCTCTCTGACCGTCCTCCGCGCTCCCCAGTCAGTCGCCGCAGGGCCCACGATCTTATAGTGTCCGGGTGGCGCCCGACAATGATGTCACAGCCTGGGTCCGCCCACTCGGTCTGGGCTCGCTTCTCACCACGTTCTCGAGAGAATAGTAAGTCTCTGGCTGCACTCCTGCAGCGAAAACGGATGCCTCTCAGCTCTCTGACCGTCCTCCGCGCTCCCCAGTCAGTCGCCGCAGGGCCCACGATCTTATAGTGTCCGGGTGGCGCCCGACAATGATGTCACAGCCTGGGTCCGCCCACTCGGTCTGGGCTCGCTTCTCACCACGTTCTCGAGAGAATAGTAAGTCTCTGACTGCACTCCTGCAGCGAAAACGGATGCCTCTCAGCTCTCTGACCGTCCTCCGCGCTCCCCCTCTAATATCTTTAAAAAGAAAAGTAACACATTTCTTAAACCTAATAGTTTTCTATATATACTTTGAGCGATTGTCTTGAGTTTAACAAATAACAATAACCTTGAAATAGACCCAGAAAATAAAGGAAAAATGTTTTGATCCCTCTTTATTGCATATAGGTTAGAGGTTGGAAAATTATCTGTTGCAAAGAGGGATTTGTTATGAGGGAAATTAGACATTGTAGCAAATAACTTTCATCTGTAACAGAATGGTAACATTTTCATATAACTTTCCCTAAAACAGATCTAAATTCTGTTCTTTATCAGTTTAGAGGGTAATTTTATAACCATGAATATTGCTGTAAAGTCTGTGGGTACCTTTTACCCACAGACTTTACCCTAAATTCACACATACATGGCCTGAAATGCACCAAACTCACCACAGAAAGTTATGCCTGCTCTATCAAGGGTATAACTTGTGCAGGTGAACTTATTTTTTGTACAATGTTCTCTCAACCTAGCTTGATAGACTCTCTACCTAGGTAACATTTATTTATTTATTTTTAGTTTTTATATACCAATCTTCTTGCATTAGATACAAATCAAACTGGTTTACAAAGAACAAAGAACTTGCCTGTGGGCGATACATGGAACCATGAACGTATAAGAAAAAAACTCTGGGTAACATAGTCAGAAAGTAAACTGACCAGGAAAACAATTAGCATTACATAGTAATAAAGGTCACAATAAATGGTCGATCCAATTGATTGTGCATGGATCCATTAGGCAGAAAAAGACTAAAGGGTATCTGAGGGTCTCTTCAAGGTAACATGAGTTAGAGAAAAAGTGAAAAATGAAAAATGAAAACATCTAGCTAGGTTGAGAGATCATTGTACAAATCTCATCTTTGGGTAAGTTTCCTCACTCCAAAGGACATCAAATCTTCACAAGAGTTTACTGTTCTGTTTGTACGTCTAACGCTGAATTTCAAAATGGCCCCTAACCCCTACACTAATACCTAAATCTCACCTTGAGTAACTAGGTGGGCTTCCTATAGAGGTAAACTACTATGACATCCTTATAGCTAGTCTCTCTCTCTTTCTCTCCCTCTCTCGCTCTCTCTCTCACACACGCACCGCTCTCCAGTTAGAAATCATTAATCTATCCCTTTTTTCTAACAGCTTTGTTCCACATTCCCTGTTGTAATGTAACTTTTGCTTTCAGTGTTAAATGGTTTTCCCCCTTAGTTTATTATAAACCGGTACGATAAGACCTGGTCCTGAGCATCGGTATATTAAAATAATTTAAATAAATTAAAAAATAAATAAATAAATAATAAAGTGTGATAAAGCCATGTCACACAGCTTAATGAAAAAGGTGTAGTTATTTGCCATGTTAAAACTGTGTGATATGGACATCAATCACTGTTCCACAAATGAAACTGTACAGCTGAACTATTTACATGGTCTCTCTACTGGGGTGCTCATATCTAGTTCCTGTGAGGGAGCTTACCACTATTTCCTCATCAATGTACATACAGACAGTGAATCCTAGGGGAAAACCCCAAGCCATAAAAGATCCTACCAAAGTTCTGTCTTTTACCCACAGCCTGGTGCCTGTGGAGTGGAGATCTGGTTGGGAGCATCTAGATTTTGATATTTCTTTCCCATACTCTCTCTTTCCACTCTGTGTGACTTCTCTGGAAGAAAAGTTTGTTTCCAGTCTTGAACAATGTTCTCTATCTCACTCCAAGTTGTAAGGAGAGGTGAGAAAAAAACCTCCACACTATCAAAAAGAGGAAAAAAATCTGAATTTGCTCTAAGTCCAAAAATCCCAGGCTGGGTAATGCTGTCACTGCTTTGCTTCCTCTAGGGAGCAGAGGGGTAGCTCCCAGGTATCCAGCCACTATTGCATCCGTCGGTCGCAGACAGCTGCGACCGCTCTGCCTTACCTCTTTTTCTCCTCTTTCACTCTCTTTGGGCAAGATGTCTGCCTCCGGTGCCGAGTGCCGAGGGACTCGGCATTTCCAAACCAGCATGGGCTTCCCCATGCACCATCCTCACTCTCGTGGCCTCCTAGGGCATGAGCACACACATCTCCTACGCTCATATACATGTCATGGCAGGAACCTCGGGGGCGGCCCCACTACATGATGTCAGTACTTCTGAGTATATCTAGCCTCCACCTCCACTACCACTTTGAGTTAGCAAAGACTTGTTTCACTACTCTGACTGCTCTAAGCTTCTCGCTTAGACGCCGCTTTCACTCTAAGGGTCTCGCTCCAGCAAGAAGCTCTAGACACCCGCTCCTTGGGGGTCTCTCACTTCCAACTTCCCTTCGGGGCTCTTCACTAACTAAGACAACCGCTCTCAGGAGTCTTTCTCTCTATTTTACTTTCAGGATATTGGACCTTTGGGTACTTGCTCCTCAAGGGCCTATCTACTTTTATATCCTGCACCATGGACCTTCTGTCCCACCATTCTACCACTAGGAAGATGCCTTCATTCTGTGAGTACTTCTACTATCTGGCGCTCCAACTCCACCCACCAGCCACGGTGTTACCTGCACTGTGGGCTCCCACCTATCGTGAATATCTGGGTGAGACTTTACTTTTTAGCCTGTTGAATGTACTGGCACTTTGTGCATCAGTACCTTACCTTCCTGCTTTCACCATCTATCTACAGCAGTACAATAAAGACTCTATCCATACTGTGTCTGCTATCTGTGTCAGCCTATTGTAGTGGTTCCCCATGGGGCTCCTCCCCATGGACAGAGTCATCTCTATTGTGACCAAGGGTCCACAGTGCCACAAACACAACAGATTGCAAACTCCATGGACTCGGCTCAGCTCACAGCCCTGCAGGCCATCCCTGGCCTAGCCCAGTGGATCACAGAACAACAAAAGTCTTTGGAGAGCCTAGCTACTGCCTTCAATCAGTTGCATGCTCAACTGAACTCTTCAGCTCCTCCTGTGAAGGAATTGCTGTCGCCAGTGGTAACCCTTAAGACCACTGTACCTTTATCCACACCTACCCGCTTTACAGGTGAAGCCAAGATGTGCAGAGGGTTCATTAATCAATGCAGCATGCATTTTGCATTATAGCCTACCCTCTTTCCCGCTGAAGCTTCAAAGACCACCTACATCCTGTCGTTCCTTGAAGGACGAGCCCTGGCCTGGGCTTCACCATTATGGGAACGTGAAGATCCTATCCTGCATGACCTACCAGGATTTCTACAACTTTTTAAGTCTATGTTTGATGACCTGGCTCGCCAGACCATCGCTGGATCTTCCTTGCTCAACCTTCAGCAAGGTAACAAGCCACTTACAGACTCTGCTATTGAATTTAAGACTCTAGCATCCAAACTACATTGGGACACTGGATGCTTAAATGCCATATTCATGGAGGGTCTCAACTCTCGCATAAAGGACGAATTAGTGGCTCGCGATTTGCCTGACTCCCTTGAGCCCCTGATGGAACTAGCAGGGGCTCAAGAGGCTAAGAGTCCACGAACGTCTACAGTGGGGGCTAACTGCTCTAAACCTGTGCCTATCACTTCCAGCTTACCTTCTGCACCCCTAGAAGAGGAAGAGCCTATGCAACTAGGCCGAAGCCACTTGATCTCTAAGGAGAGGCGTTATCACAAGCACATAGGGTTGTGAATGTACTGTGGCCAATCGGGTCATGCAGATCAAATCTGTCCCATTTGTCCAGGAAACTGACAGGCCTGGGATCTGCAGGAGGACTTCTCCTGGGCCTCACCTCTCCTACTCCTCCATTATCATAACCAGTATCTCTGCTTTGCGGAAGTCTCAAATTTTAAACTCTCACTCTCATTGACTCTGGTGCCGGAGATAATTTTATTCTGAAGCGCTTAGTTGAACACCTATGGATTCCTACCACACCAGTAGCTAAGCCTCTGCTATTGTCATCCATCCATGGAGAACCACTTCCTTGAGAAGTTTCATTGACCACCCAGGCCATTGGCCTGCGCACTGGAGCTCTACACTCAGAATCAATTTATTTTCTAGTGTTGGAAAAAGCCATGCATCCGGTGGTATTGGGTCTGCCATGGCTTTAAGACCATATGCCACAATTTAATAGGGCTACCTTGGAACTGTCCCGGTGGGACCAGAGTGTCATGGTCGGTGTCTTGCTGAAGTTTCACCGCTCATCTGCATGCCCACTACCCCATCATTACCTGGCTTACCACCACAATATGCCTCCTTCCAGGATGTTTTCTCTAATCAAGCAGCTGATGTTCTTCCACCACACAAAGAGTTTGATTGTGCCATAAATCTGAAGCCAAATTCAAAACCTCCCAAAGGAAGAGTTTACCCTCTTTCAGTAGCTGAGACCAAAGCTATGTCTACCTACATACAAGAAAATCTACAAAAGGGATTTATCAGACCTTCCAAATATCCTGCTGGTGCAGGCTTCTTTTTTGTAGAGAAGGATGGCACCTTACGCCCCTGCATCGACTACAGGGGTCTGAATGAGGAGAAGTCCATTACCTGCTATTAAGTTCACTTAGATAATAGCCACTGCCATTAGCAATGGTAACATGGAATAGACTTAGTTTTTGGGTACTTGCCAGGTTCTTATGGCCTGGATTGGCCACTGTTGGAAACAGGATGCTGGGCTTGATGGACCCTTGGTCTGACCCAGTGTGGCATTTTCTTATGTTCTTATGTTCTTATTACCATCAAGGACAGGTACCCCCTGCCCTTAATATCTGAACTGTTTGATAGACTCCAAGGGGCCAAAATATTCTCCAAATTGGACCTAAAAGGAGTTTACAACTTGGTGCATATTCGAGAAGGAGATGGATGGAAGACTGCTTTTAACACCCATGATGGGCAATTTGAATACTTTGTCATGCCCTTCGGTTTAAGTAACGCACCTGCAGTCTTTCAAAATATGATGAATGACATCTTACGGGACTTACTGTATCAATGCGTAGAAGTATATCTTGATGATATACTGATCTTTTCTCAGGATCGGCAAAGTCATCAGGAGGATGTTAAGAAAGTCCTAAGATGCCTGTGTGAGTACCACCTTTACGCAAATCTTGAGAAGTGTGAATTTCACAAAGAAGCTGTACCCTTCCTGGATTACATTGTTTCTAAGAATGGTTTTCAAATGGACCCCAAGAAACTTGAGAGTATCCAGGACTGGCCTCAACCCACAGGCCTGAAGGCATTGCATCACTTCTTGGGATTCACCAATTACTACCGATCCTTTATTAAAAACTACTCATCACTGACAGTCCCTCTAACTGCTATGACCGAGAAGGGGGCCAACCCTGCCAATTGGTCTTCAGAAGCTATCTCAGCCTTCCTGATGCTCAAAGAGGCTTTTCAAAAGAAGCCGTGTCTCTGTCACCCTGACCCACACCGTCCTTTCATTGTGGAGGTCGACGCATCCGACGTTGGTGTGGGGGTGGTTCTAAGTCAGTACAGCGAATCCAATGTGCTCCATCCTTGCTCCTTCTTTTCTAGGTGATTCTCACCTACTGAGAGAAACTATGGGATAGGAGACAAGGAGCTTCTCGCAATCAAGCTGGCTTTTTTTTTTTTTTTAATTTAAAGTTTATTAGAATTTTACAAATTATAAAAAATGCAAAAATCAAGAAATACAATTGCATATATCACAATTAAGTCAAGAACTAATTTTACAAGAACATTCAAACTTCTATATGTCAAAATTATAGTCCACAATTTGGGAGGAATCTACCAAGGAATAATTAAATAAACAGGAAAATTGTAATTGAATTATTACTATTGCTGGATCTATATATTTTATACAACTACTGAAATCTCAACCAGCTTCCTTGTCTGCCAAGAACGTTTCCAGATGACTCGGTTCCTGAAAAATAAACCTATTCTTTTGGTAAACAATAAGGCATTTACAGGGGAAACGCAAAAAATATGTTGCCCCTAGGGACAGTACTCTAGGCTTTAGTAAAAGGAATTGTTTCCTCCTGTATTGAGTGGATCTGGAGACATCTGGAAACACTTGGACCTTATAACCACAAAATAAATGTTCCCTATTTTTGAAAAATTTCTGAAGAATATTTATTTTATCTTTCTCTCTGCAGAAAGTGACTAGTAGCGTGGCTCTCTGCGGAATATCATCCACTGATGATTCCAGGAAGGAGGTTAAATTAGGGGACGCTTGTTGGACACTGTCCATACCTTCCTCTCCTTCCTGTCTTTTAATTCTTGAACTCAAGACATAATAAATTTTTGATATAGATTGATCGTCAATATTTAATATAGATAAATTTTCAATTAAATATTTTTTTAACAATTCAGTAGCAGACAGGAGCCTAGTCATGGGAAAGTTCAAAAACCGAAGGTTTTTGATCCTGTTTTCATTTTCTAGGCTCTCTATCTGCCTTGAATTTACCAGGCTATCTTTAATAGAAGAAGCGTTTACAGTCTGTAGAGAAGTTATCTGTACAGAATTAGCCTTTCCCACTTCTTCCACCTGTTTTAACCGATTTTCATATATCTGCAATACATTTTTCATTTCCACATTGCCTTTATTCGTTTGTTCCATGAAACCAGTCATTGTTTTCTGGAGGTCATTGATAGCCTTCCAAACATCAACTAGAGTCACTGTTTGGGGGTCTATTATTGATGGGCTTGCACCCTGTAGGCCAGCCATTTCAACAATTCTCCCCAAATTCTCATTCCCCTGCATTGAGGGCTGTATATTTACATTATTTGTATTTATCTCCTCTAGTTGCGATTCAATAGGTACATTTAACTCCAAAAATGATTGAGATACTAGTTGCTGGCCCGGGCTGTCTGAAGCACCCGATGAAAAGGAAATGTCCGGTATTATATTGCGGGCAGTTTGACTTACCCGCCTTATATGCTGGTCCATCGGACCCTTCACCTCTGTAGACGCCGGAGACGATGACCAAACTTTAGGTTTCCTCTTCCTACCCATATAGTAGGAAAAAGTCACTCTACAGTCACGAAGAAAATTTTTTACCAGGGGCGCGCCCCTTTGGCGCGCGGCTTCGGCTGCGCGCCTGTGGCTGCGTGCCACTGCTCTTTCTCTTTTATCCCGGCGTTTGGGCCCTCCTTGATGTCGTCACTTCAGGGGCGTGGCTTCGGGGTAATCCGCGAGATCAGCTCACCAGGTGTAAACGGCGCTCCTGACTCGGCCCTCCTCTGCCTGCCTCTCCAACGAGAGGTCACCAGCTGTAAGTCCTCCGGGATACCTCCTCTGCTCTCTCTCTTTTATCCCGGCGTTTGGGCCCTCCTTGATGTCGTCACTTCAGGGGCGTGGCTTCGGGGTAATCCGCGAGATCAGCTCACCAGATGTAAACGGCGCTCCTGACTCGGCCCTCCTCTGCCTGCCTCTCCAACGAGAGGTCACCAGCTGTAAGTCCTCCGGGATACCTCCTCTGCTCTCTCTCTTTTATCCCGGCGTTTGGGCCCTCCTTGATGTCGTCACTTCAGGGGCGTGGCTTCGGGGTAATCCGCGAGATCAGCTCACCAGGTGTAAACGGCGCTCCTGACTCGGCCCTCCTCTGCCTGCCTCTCCAACGAGAGGTCACCAGCTGTAAGTCCTCCAATCAAATTAGTTCTTGACTTAATTGTGATATATGCAATTGTATTTCTTGATTTTTGCATTTTTTTATAATTTGTAAAATTCTAATAAACTTTAAATTAAAAAAAAAATAAAAAAAATCAAGCTGGCTTTTGAAGAGTGGCATCCCTGGCTAGAAGGTGTACAACACCAAATACTAGTATACACTGATCACAAGAATCTAGAGTACCTTTGACATGCTCAACGACTCAACCATCATCAAGCAAGATGGTGTCTGTTTTTCAACAGATTCGACTTCCTTCTGAAATACTGTCCAGGAGAGAAGAACACCCAGGCTGATGCCCTATCATGCTCCTTCTCACCTCAGGATGTGCCGCATGAACCCCATCATATCATCGATCCCGAAAGAGTGGTTCTCACAGCCACCTACACTGTACCTGCCGGGAAGACGGTGGTGGACAGAAGTTTAAGAAAAAGACCTTTGAAATGGGCACACGATTCCTGTCTGGCAGGCCATCCAGGACAGAGTCATACCTTAGCAATGTTACAAAGATACTATTGGTAGCCAACCATGAAGAAGGATGTATAAGCGTACGTGGGTTCCTGCACTGTCTGTGCCAAGCAAAAGCCACCACCCGGGCATCCTTGGGGCCTATTACAGCCTCTACCATCACCGGATGAACCATGGACCTATATCACTACTGATTTTGTGGTGGACCTGCCATCATCCAACGGCAATAACACCATATGGGTTACGGTCGACCTTTTCTCTAAAATGGAAAACTTTGTAGCATTACCAAGATTACCCTCTGCTACTGAGTTAGCAAAACTCTTCATTAAACACATCTTCCGTCTTCATGGGATGCCTAAACATATCCTATATGACAGAGGAGTGCAATTTACTGCAAAGTTTTGGAGATCATTATGTCAAAAATTTGATATCGCCTTGGACTTACCTCTGTCTACCATCCTCAGTCTAACGGTCAGACTGAGAGGATGACTAGGATGCTGAAACAATTTCTGCGATCTTATGTCAACTCTAGACAGAACAACTGGGCTGAATTACTGCCTTGGGCAGAATTTGCCATCAATTCACATCCTGTTTCTTCAACGGGGTCTTCCCCTTTCCAGCTTGTCTACGGGAGACAACCATTACCTCCGCTGCCAATTCCATTGGCAGTAGCCTCTCCTGCTGCCCAGGCTACTGCAGCAGAATTATCCCAACTTTGGAGACAGATGAAGGAGCTCCTCCTTAAAGCAGGACAAAAGGCAAAGAGAACCTATGATGCTCATCATCAAAAGGCACCCCATTTTCAGCCTGGAGACAAGTTAGGTTAAGCACCAAGTACCTCCGACTTAAGCTTCCTTCTGCAAGATTTGCTCCTCGTTTTGTGGGACCTTTCGCCATCCTGTATCGATTAGGAATTCTAACATACAGTCTAAAACTGCCTCCATCAATGAAGATGCACAATGCATTTCATGTACCTCTACTAAAGCCAGTGATACTCTCCGAGTTCTCCAGGAAAGAACCAGAGCCTACCAGCCTGGATACAGAAGATGACATTGAATATGCCGTAGATGTCATCCTTGATGTATGTAAAAGAGGCAAGACTTGGGAGTACCTCATCTCTTGGGAGAACTATGGCCCAGAGAAAAAACTCCTGGGAACCACTGGCTAATATTACAGACAAGGAGATGGTATGTCAATTCCACCTGGCACACCCATGCAAGCCCAGACAACTTGGAAGAGGTCTTGGAGGGGGTGCTTTGAAGGGGGGTATTGTTGTGTCCATCGGTTGCAGACAGCTGTGACCGTTCTGCCTTACCTCTTTTTCTCCCCTTTCACTCTCTTTGGGCAAGATGGCTGCCTGCGGTGCCAAGTGCCGAGGGCCTTGATGTTTCCAAACCAGCATGGGCATCCCCATCTGCCATGCTCACTCCCATTGCCTCCTAGGCCACGAGCGCGCACATCTCCTATGCTCAAATACACGTCATGGTGGGAACCTTGGGGCGGCCCCACCGTATGACATCAGTACCTCCGGGTATATCTAGCCTCAGCCTCCGCTACCACCTTGAGTTAGCAAAGATTTGCTTCGCTACTCTGACTGCTCTAAGCTGCACGCTTAGACTCCACTTTCACTCTAAGGGCCTCACTCCAGCAAGAAGCTCTAGTGAGTTTCTCACTTCCAACTTCCCTTTGGGGCTCCTCACTAACTAAGACAACTGCTCCTCGGGAGTCTTTCTCTCTACTCTACTTTCAGGAAATTGGACCTTTGGGTACTCGCTCCTTGAGGGTCTTTCTCCCTTTATATCCTGAACCACGGACCTTCGTTTCCACCATTCTACCACCAGGAAGATACCTTCATTCTGTGAGTACCTCTACGATCCGGCGCTCCAACTTCACCCACCAGCCACGGTGTTACCCGCACTGTGGGCTCTCACCTATCGTGAACATCTGGGTGAGATTATACTTCTGAGCCTGTTGAACAAACTGGCACTTTGTGGATCAGTGCCTTACCTTCCTGCTTTTACCATCTATCTACAACAGTACAATAAAGACTCTATCCATACTGTGTCTGCTATCTGTGTCAGCCTATCACAGTGGTTCCCCACGAGGCTCCTCCCCATGGGTGGAGTCATCTTCATTGCGACCAAGGGTCCACAATGCCACAAACACAACAGCCACTGCCCTCAGGATTGGGCCTTGTCCCTCTCCCAAAATGCAGGGTGTATCCCAGAATGAGAAAAATTAATCCAAAATCTGATTAAATGTTTCCAAAATCTCTCTTCCAAAAATGAGGCAGAGCCTCTCAGACAGTGAATGTACTGATGAGGAATCTCCTCTGAATGTAGGAAATATACCTAGTTGGGTTATTGGGCCCAGCTTAGCAGGGGAAAAGGAAAAATAGCTGCTTACTTTTCAAAAGCCAACTCAAAATGGCCACGCTCTCTACACTTTTAGCTCCACCTTATGCCCTAGGGATAGCCAATCACAGTCAGTTCATTGGAGAGACTGAAAAAGAATGGAAAATCCCTCTAAACTGTTATTAGTCCTGAGGGTAAGGGACCTAGGGCCATCTGATTACTAACCATAGGGTCAACCACTAGGGATGTGCACACATTTTTTTTCATTGGTGTTTCGTTTTTGGGTGCAGGGTGGGCCATTTTGGTCCACTCCCCAAACCCGAAAACCTTTTTTTGTTTCTATTTCAGGAAAAAAATGAAAAACAAAAACCCCCCACCCCAACCCTTCAAATTATTTAACCCTCCCGACCCCCTAAGACTTACCGAAAGACCCTGATGCTCCAGCGGGAGTCCTGGGAGCGAACTCCCCCTCTTGGGCCGTCGGCTGCCAGTAATAAAAACGGCACCGGTGGCCCTTTGTCCTTGCCATGTGACAGGGGCTACCGGTGCCATTGGTCGGCCCCTGTCACATGGTAGGAGCAATGGATGGCCTGCTCCCTGGAGCCACGCTGGATCACCAGGGACTTTCAGTATGTCTTGGGGGGGGGGGGTGTCAGGCAATTCTTGGGGGGTTGGGATGGTGGGGGTTTGTAATTAAATAAATTTGAAGAGTTGGGGTGGGTTTGGGGTTTGTTTGTTTTTTAAATGTGCCCTTTCTCCCCCCCAAAAAAACGATAGTAAAACCACACAAAATTTCATGGGTTTTCCTTTTGTTTTGTCAGGCCCCCGAAATGCAACAAAATAGGAAATATCGTCTTTATTTCCTATTTCATTGCAAACAAATGCACATCCCTATCAGCCACATATATAGAGAAGAATAATCTAAACTATAGGTACATGCTTCTTGGTTCCATATTAAGCGTCACGACCCAGGAAAAAGACCTTGGAGTCAAGGTGGACCATATTTTAAAATCCTCAGCCCAATGTGTGGACACAGTTAAAAAAAAACAATTAAAATGTTAGGTATTCATAAAAGAAGAATGGAAAATAAAACAGAAGGTGTCATAATACCACTGCATTGATCCATGGAGTGACTATACCATGATATTTCGTGCAGTTCTGGTCACTTATCATAAAAACGATAGCAGAACTAGAAAATGTAGAGAGAAGGGCAATCAAAATTAAAAAGGGGATGGGACAACTCCCTATGAAGAAAGGCTAAATGGATTACAGCTTTTCAGCTTGGAGAAGAGATGGCTGAGAGGAGATATGATAGAGGTCTATAAAATCTTGAATATGGTGGAACGGGTACACTAGGAATTATTATTTACCCTTTCAAATAGTACTAGGACTAGGGGACACACCATTAAACTAATAGTAACATAATAACGACTGCAGAAAAAGAGCATGGTCCCTCCAGTCTGCCCAACAAGTTTCGTATGATAGTAACTGCTGATCTGTGCAGGTTACCTCCAAGCCTTACATTTAGGGTAGTAATATTACCAATCAAAACCGAGCACTGCCAAATCCATAACAAAATTACTGCTAGCAACATTTTTACGGGGTGAGCACCCTTCTTGATAATTCAGACGATGCTGCTTGGCTGTGGAAGCAGTCCTGTGCTTTTTCCCTAATGTCTGCATATCAGCATCCTGGACCATAAAAAGTCAGGACCCAGCACTGGCAGTCATCTGAATCCTATTCCCCTTCCCCCCACCCTCACCCCCACCCCCACCCCACCATTGAAATGTAGAGTGAGGTTGCAGTTGCATCAAAATCATAAAAGCTAATTGGTTAATGGTAGTAATCCCCATGCCTTCTGTTAGGGAAGCAGCTGCTGATTCATGCAGGTTACCCCCCCAGCACCCTTTCCTCCGCTTTCCACCGCTCATCCCTGGTTCTGAGCAAGAAGGATTGGATCTATTCTTTGGGATCCTGCCAGGTGCTCGTCGCCTGGGCTGGCCACTGTCAGAGACAGGATGCTGGGCTTGATGGACTTTTGGCCTGACTTACTATGCCATTTATTATGTGTCATACTTTGTAAAATTCAAAAATATGCACGTAAATCACAATCCTTCCTCATCTCTGCCTCTGGAACACTTAGCACCAGTGTGCATGAAAGCAAATGCAAAGTCCAGTTACAAGCACACTTTCACTGAGAAAGGTGCTCTTTTATAACAGCCATTTATTTATTTCTCTATTAAATTTATTTATTTATTTATTTATTTATTTATTTGAAATTGTTGTATACCGCACTTATTGGCCAGGGCGGTTTACAATATTACATTCATATTATTACATAAACCAAGACAGCATGACATACATCATACAGTATAAAACAAATTAAAATAAGTAACAAACAATGGACAGAGTCAGTAAAGACATGCCTCCAAATCAATGAAGATAATGTGATGAGAAAGAAATTAACTTGAGGCAACAAATGCTTTTTTGAATAGGTAGTTTTTCAGATTTTTCTTAAACTCTTTAATATCTGATGTTAGTCAGAAGGAGTCGGGTAGAGTATTCCAGAGGTTTGGGCCAGCAATTGAGAAGGCAAGCTTTCTGGTAAGGTCAAGTCTGGCAATTTTAGTGGTAGGGATAGGGATGTGAATCGTTTTTGAACGATTAAAATTATCGTCAGATAATTTTAAAATCGTACAAAATCGTTAGAGTAGACGATACAATACAAATGCCCCCGATTTATCGTCAGGGGCATTTGTATTGTATCGTTAAATAGGGCGCGGGAAAACCGGCACACTAAAAAAAACCCTAAAACCCACCCCGAACCTTTAAAACAAATCCCCCCCTCCCGAACCCCCCCCAAAATGTTTTAAATTACCTGGGGTCCAGTGGGGGGGTCCCAACGCGATCTCCCTCTCTCTGGCCACGAATGCGTTGAGAGAAATGGCGCCAGTGGCCCTTTGCCCTTATCATGTGACAGGGCAAAGGAAGCGCCGGTGCCATTTTGGTTCCTGGTTCCCGACGTCACGCGTCCAGGAGATCGCCCCTGGACCCCCGCTGGACCCCCAGGGACTTTTGGCCAGCTTGGGGGGGCCTCCTGACCCCCACAAGACTTGCCAAAAGTCCAGTGGGGGTCCGGGAGCAACCTCCTGCACGCAGGCCATATTGCCAATCTTCAAAATGGCGCCGGCGCTACCTTTGCCCTCATTATGTGCATATGTGCATATTTTTGAGTACTTTATGTTATCTCTGGGGATGAACTCATCAATGGCTTTCCTTTCTCAACTAAAAAAAGTTGTTAACTGATTTGGTTGTAAAAATATATATGTCTTTCCTTCAAATTTTATTAAACACTTACACGGGTATTTTAAGATAAAGAACATACCCAGCTGTACTGCCTGAGCCCTTAATAAGAGAAATTGTTTTCTGCGTTTCTGAGTCTGACAGGAAAGATCTGGAAATATTTGGACTTTACAGCATAGAAATTCTGAACCAGCATGGGCATCCCCATCCACCATGCTCACTCCCGTGGCCTCCTAGGCCGCGAGCGCGCACATCTCCTACGCTCAAATACACGTCATGGCGGGAACCTTGGGAGCGGCCCCACCGTATGACATCAGTACCTCCAGGTATATCTAGCCTCTGCCTCCGCTACCACCTTGAGTTAGCAAAGACTTGCTTCGCTACTCTGACTGCTCTAAGCTGCACGCTTAGACGCCGCTTTCACTCTAAGGGCCTCGCTCTAGCAAGAAGCTCTAGACACCCACTCCTTGGGGGTCTCTAGCTTCCAACTTCCCTTCGGGGCTCCTCACTAACTAAGACAACCACTCCTCGGGAGTCTTTCTCTCTATTCTACTTTCAGGATATTGGACCTTTGGGTACGCGCTCCTTGAGGGCCTATCTACCTTTATATCCTGCACCATGGACCTTCGTTTCCACCATTCTACCACCAGGAAGATACCTTCCTTCTGCGAGTACCTCTACGATCCAGTGCTCAAACTTCACCCACCAGCCACGGCGTTACCCGCACTGTAGGCTCTCGCCTATCGTGAACATCTGGGTGAGACTATACTTCTGAGCCTGTTGAACATACTGGCACTTTGTGGATCAGTACCTTACCTTCCTGCTTTCACCATCTATCTACAACAGTACAATAAAGAATCTATCCATACTGTGTCTGCTATCTGTGTCAGCCTATGGCAGTGGTTCCCCACGGGGCTCCTCCCCATGGGCGGAGTCATCTCCATTGTGACCAAGGGTCCACAATGCCACAAACACAACAGCCTCTGCCTTCAGGATTGGGCCTTGTCCCTCTCCCAAAGTTCAGGATGTATCCCAGAATGAGAAAAATTAATCCAAAATCTGATTAAAAGTTTCCAAAATCTCTCTCTTCCAAAAATGAGGCAGAGCCTCTCAGTGAATGTACTGATGAGGAATCTCCTCTGAATGTAGGAAATATACCTAGTTGGGTTATTGGGCCCAGCTTAGCAGGAGAAATGGAAAAATAGCTGCTTACTTTTCAAATGCCAACTCAAAATGGCCACGCTCTCTACACATTTAGCTCTACTTTATGCCCTAGGGATAGCCAATCACAGTCAGTTCATTGGAGAGACTGAAAAAGAATGGAAAATCCCTCTAGTTGTTATTAGTCCTGATGGTAAGGGACCTAGGGCCATCTGGTTACTAACCAGTCAACCACTAGGGATGTGCACACATTTTTTTTTCATTGGTGTTTCGTTTTTGGGTGCAGGGTGGGCCATTTTGGTCCACTCCCCAAACCCGAAAACCTTTTTTTGTTTCTATTTCAGGAAAAAAATGAAAACAAAAACCCCCACCCCAACCCTTCAAAATCCCTCTAGCTGTTATTATGTCATACGGGCCCATATGACATAGTGAGGGCAAAGGTAGCGCCGGCACCATTTTGAAGATTGGCAATACGGCCCGCGTGCAGGAGGTCACTCCCGGACCCCCGCTGGACTTTTGGCAAGTCTTGTGGGGGTCAGGAGGCCCCCCCAAGCTGACCAAAAGTCCCTGGGGGTCCAGCGGGGGTCCGGGGGCGATCTCCTGGACGCGTGACGTCGGGAACCAGGAACCAAATTGGCGCCGGTGCTACCTTTGCCCTGTCACATGATAAGGGCAAAGGGCCACCGGCACCATTTCTCTCAACGCAGCCGTGGCCAGAGAGCTGGAGATCGCGTCGGGACTCCCCCCACTGGACCCCAGGTAATTTAAGAACATAAGAACATAAGAAAATGCCATACTGGGTCAGACCAAGGGTCCATCAAGCCCAGCATCCTGTTTCCAACAGTGGCCAATCCAGGCCATAAGAACCTGGCAAGTACCCAAAAACTAAGTCTATTCCATGTAACCATTGCTAATGGCAGTGGCTATTCTCTAAGTGAACTTAATAGCAGGTAATGGACTTCTCCTCCAAGAACTTATCCAATCCTTTTTTAAACACAGCTATACTAACTGCACGAACCACATTCTCTGGCAACAAATTCCAGAGTTTAATTGTGCGTTGAGTAAAAAAGAACTTTCTCCGATTAGTTATAAATGTGCCCCATGCTAACTTCATGGAGTGTCCCCTAGTCCTTCTACTATCCGAAAGAGTAAATAACCGATTCACATCTACCCGTTCTAGACCTCTCATGATTTTAAACACCTCTATCATATCCCCCCTCAGTCGTCTCTTCTCCAAGCTGAAAAGTCCTAACCTCTTTAGTCTTTCCTCATAGGGGAGTTGTTCCATTCCCCTTATCATTTTGGTAGCCCTTCTCTGTACCTTCTCCATCGCAATTATATCTTTTTTGAGATGCGGCGACCAGAATTGTACACAGTATTCAAGGTGCGGTCTCACCATGGAGCGATACAGAGGCATTATGACATTTTCCGTTTTATTCATCATTCCTTTTCTAATAATTCCCAACATTCTGTTTGCTTTTTTGACTGCCGCAGCACACTGAACCGACGATTTCAATGTGTTATCCACTATGACACCTAGATCTCTTTCTTGGGTTGTAGCACCTAATATGGAACCCAACATCGTGTAATTATAGCATGGGTTATTTTTCCCTATATGCATCACCTTGCACTTATCCACATTAAATTTCATCTGCCATTTGGATGCCCAATTTTCCAGTCTCACAAGGTCTTCCTGCAATTTATCACAATCTGCTTGTGATTTAACTACTCTGCACAATTTTGTGTCATCTGCAAATTTGATTATCTCACGTGTCGTATTTCTTTCCAGATCATTTATAAATATATTGAACAGTAAGGGTCCCAATACAGATCCCTGAGGCACTCCACTGTCCACTCCCTTCCACTGAGAAAATTGCCCATTTAATCCTACTCTCTGTTTCCTGTCTTTTAGCCAGTTTGCAATCCACGAAAGGACATCGCCACCTATCCCATGACTTTTTACTTTTCCTAGAAGCCTCTCATGAGGAACTTTGTCAAACGCCTTCTGAAAATCCAAGTATACTATATCTACTGGTTCACCTTTATCCACATGTTTATTAACTCCTTCAAAAAAGTGAAGCAGATTTGTGAGGCAAGACTTGCCCTGGGTAAAGCCATGCTGACTTTGTTCCATTAAACCATGTCTTTCTATATGTTCTGTGATTTTGATGTTTAGAACACTTTCCACTATTTTTCCTGGCACTGAAGTCAGGCTAACCGGTCTGTAGTTTCCCGGATCGCCCCTGGAGCCCTTTTTAAATATTGGGGTTACATTTGCTATCCTCCAGTCTTCAGGTACAATGGATGATTTTAATGATAAGTTACACATTTTTACTAATAGGTCTGAAATTTCATTTTTTAGTTCCTTCAGAACTCTGGGGTGTATACCATCCGGTCCAGGTGATTTTGGGGGGGTTCGGGAGGGTGGGGGATTTGTTTTAAAGGTTCGGGGTGGGTTTTAGGGTTTTTTGGTGTGCCGGTTTTCCCGCCCTCCCCCTATTTACGATTTTTAACGATTTAAAAAAAAAAAAAAAACACGACGATAAGATTTCCCTCCCCCCAGCTAAAATCGATCGTTAAGACGATAGATCACACGATTCACATCCCTAATGTCTAAGAGGTTTTTGTTTGCTGAGCGTAGATATCTGCTGGTTTACAAATGAAAATTCATCCTTTAAAACGTATTCCAAGAAAGAAATTAATTTTGCAGTTTTGAAATGACATAAAGAGGACAACTTTCCAGGTTTTTTTGAGTAAACAACTGTTTACCTACATAAAAGCCCCATGTACATTTGCACCTGCCAATTTTCAAAGGGTACAAATAGCCCAGTACAGATGTGGCCTAAGGGGGAGCCCAAATCCATGAAAAGATCCTACCTGATTCCAAAGTTCTGTCTTTTGCCCACAGCCTATGTCTTTCTCCCTGTTGGGTGAAGATCTCGTTGGGAGTCTCCAGATCTTGATGTTTCATTCCCGGACTCTCTCTCTTCACTCTGTGGGACTTCTCTGGGACAAAAGTCTGATGTTTCCAGTCTTGAATAAAGTTCTCTGTCTCCTTACTCTAAGTCAGCGGGTCTCAACTGGTGTGTCGCAACACCAGCTACTCCCCCTACCCAAGTGAACTAGGTCCTCCACCAGGGCTTAATGCTGACAGCCCGGGCGGAACACAGCAGAACAGCTAGAGTCAGTGGCACCGGCATGCTCTCTTCTTCCCGCTGCCCCCCCCCCCCCCCACGGCCCGGAAGAGAAAGTGGTGAGCTAGTGCAGGCAGCATCGGCCTGAAGAAAAGGAGAGGCACGGCCTGAAAAATGAGCAGCGCAGGTTGGAGTAAGATGAGGAACAACGTCAACCCTTGCGGCCGATGGGACTCCTTTCTCCACGAGGGCTGAAAATGAAGGAGATTGCTGCTGCTGCTGCTGCCACTAGTTCGGGGGGAGGGGGGAGAGTGAGTGATTGAGCAAGCATGTGTGTTTGACATCGTGTGTGTGTGTGTGTGTGTGTGTGTTTGAGATAGCATGTATGTGAATGATTGAGAGCCTGTATATGTGAAAGAGAGTATGTATGTGATTGACAGCCTGTGTGTGAGAGATAGTATGAATGCAAGTTTGTGATTGAAAACCTGTTTGTGTGAGAAAGTATATGTGTATAATTGAGATCCTTTGTGTGTGAGAGAGATCATGTGTATGTATGATTAAGAGCCTGTGTGTATAAGAGAGAGATCATGTGTGTCTGTGTGTGATTGAGAGCATGTGTGTCTGTGTGTGATTGAGAGCTGGTTTAGGTGAGAGAGCATGTTGAGTATGTGATTAAGAGCATGTGTGTAAATGAGAGAAAGAGAGAGAGAGCATGTTTGTTAGGGATGTGAATCGTTTTAGGACGATTAAAATTATCGTCCGATAATTTTAATATCGTCTTAAACCGTTATGGAACACAATACAATAGAGATTCTAACGATTTATCGTTATAAATCGTTAGAATCGTGAGCCGGCACACTAAAACCTCCTAAAACCCACCCCCGACCCTTTAAATTAAATCCCCCACCCTCCCGAACCCCCCCCCAATGACTTAAATAACCTGCGGGTCCAGCGGCGGTCCGGAACGGCAGCGGTCCAGAACGGGCTCCTGCTCCTGAATCTTGTTGTCTTCAGCCGGCGCCATTTTCCAAAATGGCGCCGAAAAATGGCGGCGGCCATAGACGAACACGATTGGACGGCAGGAGGTCCTTCCGGACCCCCGCTGGACTTTTGGCAAGTCTCGTGGGGGTCAGGAGGCCCCCCACAAGCTGGCCAAAAGTTCCTGGAGGTCCAGCGGGGTCAGGGAGCGATTTCCCACCGCGAATCGTTTCCGTACGGAAAATGGCGCCGGCAGGAGATCGACTGCAGGAGGTCGTTCAGCGAGGCGCCGGAACCCTCGCTGAACGACCTCCTGCAGTCGATCTCCTGCCGGCGCCATTTCCGTACGAAAACGATTCGCGGCGGGAAATCGCTCCCTGACCCCCGCTGGACCTCCAGGAACTTTTGGCCAGCTTGTGGGGGGCCTCCTGACCCCCACGAGACTTGCCAAAAGTCCAGCGGGGGTCCGGAAGGACCTCCTGCCGTCCAATCGTGTTCGTCTATGGCCGCCGCCATTTTTCGGCGCCATTTTGGAAAATGGCGCCGGCTGAAGACAACAAGATTCAGGAGCAGGAGCCCGTTCCGGACCGCTGCCGTTCCGGACCGCCGCTGGACCCGCAGGTTATTTAAGTCATTTGGGGGGGGTTCGGGAGGGTGGGGGATTTAATTTAAAGGGTCGGGGGTGGGTTTTAGGGGGTTTTAATGTGCCGGTTTTGCGATTTTTAGATTTTTCACGATTTTTCATGATTTTTCACGATATTTTACCCCCCCAAACGGCAACAATACGATTCCCTCCCCCTCCCAGCCGAAATCGATCGTTAAGACGATTGAGGACACGATTCACATCCCTAATGTTTGTAAGCATGTGAATGATAGTCTGTGTGAGAGAAAAAGACAGCATGTATGTAAGTGATTGAAAGCCTGTGAAAAGCGTGAAAAGATAGGCAGCATGTGTGTAAATGTGTAATTAAGAGCCTATATAAGTGAGAGAAAAAGCATGTGTATATGTGAGCGATTGAGAGCCAGTGTGAGAGAGAGAAGGAGAAAGTTGCAAGCAAACCACCCCTCCTCCTGCTAATTCAAAACAATCTCAGGGCACCTGGATATCAAACGTTCCCAGGTATGCAGAGCAAAAAAATTGTTGTATCCTTATTAGTTTTCATAACTGGTTCTTTGTGTCTGCTATTTTGAAATATTTTATTGGTATCTAGAAATTTTTGATATGAGTTTTTATTATTGGATATTCCATTCATCAGCTGTTTTGAAATAATCTGTTCTTTTTGTTAGTAACGTTTTGCTGCTATTGATTATATATTTTTTATTTGTTTTATAAGGACTGGTGATATTTCTTTTCTTCCTTTATTACACTGCATACAGTCTCTCTGACTTGTTGCAGTTTCCAGTTCAGTTTTGGTCTGCATGCTTCTAGTTATGCGTTATAGTCTCTTTATTCTTTGTTAGGTGAGGGTCAGCACATGTGATTCGGGTGAGGTTTTCTGCTGGCGTGTAGTTTCTGTGTAGGGCTCTATAGCAGCCTGGCTTGGTCCATTTTCCTAATAGGAGATGTATTGTTGTCTTAAGGCCTATTGTAATATTTTCAGTGTTAGCTTTTCTTAGGTAAGGTGGTTACTGTTTAAGTGCTGAAATTGGTACTGTTTTGGTGTGCGCTGTTTACTATTTATGCAATTTCTGTTCTGACAGAATACGTATCTTTTATTCTTAACAATAAAAATAATACTGGACCTTTATTTTTTATTTCCGCCTTGAATTGAAATGAGCAGTGTGTCACACATGTGAGCGTGGTCTGTCAGGTGTGTCACGATGGGAAAAAGGTTGAGAACCACTGCTCTAAGTTGTGAGGAGGGGTAGGAAAAAACCTCCACATTAACAAAAGGGGAAAAAATCCAAATTTGCTCTAAGTCCAAAACTACCATGCTGGGTAATAGGGATGTGCAGAGAGACACCATACGTTGCATTCGAGATACGTATTCATCACGGGTCAGATACGTTGCATACGTCTGTATAGCACCCCGATATGGTTATACGTCTAATTCTATTCGTTGCCCGGCTAAAATTAAAATTTACTACAACCCCCCACCCTCCTGACCCCCGCAAGACTTACCAAAACTCCCTGGTGGTCCAGTGGGGGGTCTGGGACCCATCCCCTGCACTCTCACACCCTCGGTACCAGTTCAAAATGGCGCCGATAGCCTTTGACCTACTATGTCACAGGGGTTACCGGTGCCATTGGCCAGCCCCTGTCACATGGCCACCGGCGCCATCTTGTGCTCCTACCATGTGACAGGGGCTGACCAATGGTACTGGTAGCCCCTGTGACATAGTAAGGGCAAGGCTATTGGCGCCATTTTGATTCCTGGCACCCGATGGCACGAGTGCATGAGATCGCTCCCGGACCCCTGCTGGACCCCCAGGGACTTTTGGCCAGCTTGGGGGGGCCTCCTGACCCCCACAAGACTTGCCAAAAGTCCAGTGGGGGTCCAGGAGCGACCTCCTGCAATCAGGCCATTTTGCCAGTATTCAAAATGGCGCCGGAGTTACCTTTGCCCTCACTATGTCACAGGGGCCGACGGTCGGTGACATAGTGAGGGCAAAGGCTAGAGGCTGCCAGTACTCAAAATGGCGCCGGCGCTAGCCTTTGCCCTCAGTATGTCACAGGGGCTGACCGTCAGCCCCTGTGACATAGTGAGGGCAAAGGTAGCGCCAGCACCATTTTGAGTACTGGCAAATAGGCCCGATTGCAGGAGGTCACTCCCGGACCCCTGCTGGACTTTTGGCAAGTCTTGTGGGGGTCAGGAGGCCCCCCCAAGCTGGCTAAAAGTCCCTGGGGGTCCAGCGGGGGTCCGGGAGCGATCTCCTGCACTCATGCCATCGGGTGCCAGGAATCAAATTGGCGCCGATAGCCTTGCCCTTACTATGTCACAGGGGCTACCGGTGCCATTGGTCAGCCCCTGTCACATGGTAGGAGCACAAGATGGCACCGATGGTCATGTGACGGGGCTGACCAATGGCACTGGTAGCCCCTGTGACATAGTAGGTAAAAGGCTATCCGGCGCCATTTTGAACTGATACCGAGGGTGTGAGAGTGCAGGGGATGGGTTCCGGACCCCCCGCTGGACCACCAGAGAGTTTTGGTAAGTCTTGGGGGGATCAGGAGGGTGGGGGGGGGTTGTTTAAATTGGTGGCCGAATAATTCGGTGAAAATTCGTTGTATTCGTGGGGAATCATGATATGTTTCGCTTCCCCACGAATACAACGAATATTGGCACATCCGTTTCGGATTGCCAATACGTAGGGACTGAATGCACACCCCTACTGGGTAGTGCTGTCACCATTTTGCTTCCTCTAAGGAGCAGAGGGGTAGCTCACAGATCTCCAGCCACTGCACTCAGGATTGGGGCTTGTCCCTCTCCCAAAGCACAGAGTGTTTCTCAGAATGAGAAAAACTATTCCAAAAGCTGATTAAAAGTCTCCAAAATCTCTCTCTTTTCCAAAAATGAAGCAGATCCTCTCAGACAGGGAGCGTTCAATTTAAAAATTTCCTCCATTTAATAAAAAAATTGTCCTTAAAATTAATTTTCAGTTAAATGACATTGAGGTAACGATTGAGGTAGCAGTTTTCAGACTGTTTTTGGACAAAGTGCACAGCTACTTTATACCCAAGGATTTTGCACCAAGTTTTGTAGAATACTTGTGCGTATACATTAGCTTTGAAACTTGAAATTGGTATAGTGTAGCCTCAGAATTTTGCCTTTGCTTTTCCTGTGGGGAAATTTTCTGTAGAAAATAGTGCACATGGGGCTAAGGTATTTTCCTCATTCTGTATCTTTGGGGAAAAACCTTGGTAATAAGGCCCCTAGACTTGAAAATACAATCTGCTCATGCTATTTTTTATTCTGTCAAGATGCTCTCCCCTAAATATAGCTAAATGTATGAGTATTGTGGATAAATGCTCATAATTTTAGCCATGATGGAGGAAGCCAATATTCATACAGCCAATATATGAAAATGGCTCTTCTTGAGACCTTTACATTTTTTGTTTGTAAACTGCTTTGATTTGTGGAAAGAGCTAAAACAAATTTTATAAACTAAACTAAACTAAACTAAATATTTTTTTTCATCCATCTTAGAACATATTTTAAACTGATTTAAAACTATCTTTGAGTAAAATGTATATTAAAAGGTAAATGTACAATAGTGTTACGGATTAATTTGCAAAGAGTGTCCAATATGTCACTATGGGCCTCATTTTCCAATGGGATCGCACTCGATAAGGGACATTTTGCATGCGAAAAGTCCCTTATCGCGTGCGATACCAAAATGGGGGCAGAGGAGGAGTTGGGGCGTCAACGGGGCTGACTCCGCGAAGACGCTGTGGACGATGAAAAGGTAAGGCCCTTTTCGCATCCGAGATCGCGCCCAATAGCTACACCTTCTATGGTGGCGCTATTGGGTGCGAAACCGGCAGCGATCGCACCGGTTAGCGCAGGCCCGCCCCCTGTTTCGCCCCCCCCCCACCCCTCATTCCCTAAATTATCGCAGGCCTGCGATACTTTAGAAAATGAGGCTCTATGATAGTTATCTTTATATACCATATTTAGCATTCTATTAATGCAGTTTTATCACAAAGGGCCTCATTTTCTAAAGTATCGCAGGCCTGCGATACTTTAGGGAATGAAGGGTGGGGGGCCGAAACGGGGGGCGGGCCTGCACTAGCCGGTTTTGCACCCAATAGCGCCACCATAGAAGGTGTAGCTATTGGGCGCGAACTCGGACGCGAAAAGGGCCTTACCTTTTCGTCGTCCGGGGCGTCTTCGCAGAGTCGGCCCCGGTGACGCCCCGACTCCTCCTCTTCCGGGGCCGACTCCGCCCCCATTTTGGTATCACACGTTTAGAAAATGAGGCCCAAAGATTGGAAAAAAAAAAACCCTTGAAATTACAATAAGCCTTTAAAAATCCTTATATGTTTAACCCCTGTCTGCAAGACTAAAACATTTTACCAGTTTGAAAACATAAAATCTAGGCACAAAAATCTAAGACAACATTTTGTTATTTGCATTTGTCTTTTCCAGTTACTCTTAGTATCTCTCAATAGTGAAAACTGGTGGGCCCCAAATCCAGCCCCACTAAGAAGAGGGCTTCATGAGACAGCTTATCAGCTTGAGAGCCCTCTTTGGATCCAGCACCTAGAGACGGGCTCCCCAAATTAGCTGACATATCTGATGGAGCCCAGTGTCCTACCAATACTCCCTTCCATGTTCCAGAGTATTGCAATCCCATGTCCTCCATCCTTAGTCCTCCTTCTACACTCTTTCCCATTGGTCTATTTCCAATGGCCCCTCAGAGCAATCCTTTTCCCTGTGTGGCCATATGATTCTCTATGAATGGGCCACCTGACCATCCTGAATCTGCAATTCTGTCCACCAGTGAGGGATTCTCAGGCTGCTTGCGTGCATGGCCAATCCCAGGAAGAGTGTCATCATTACCCAGTACTACAACCCCACCAGCCTACTTTGTAGTCATCTGCCTCTTTACAGATGCATCTCACCCCAATGGGATCCTAACACCTTTTAATGTTCCTGTGCTCCCCAGCAATAATACACCTGTGGCTAGCCAATGCCCTCAACCATTTTCTGACATTGGCCTCCCACTAGCATGTGTTAGGGAAATGTCGTGCACTGCGTGAACAAAGGAAGTTTAGTTTAGTTTATTAATTTGTTCAATCACTTTTCTATATAAAATCAAATTAATGTACATTCTTAACAACATTCATATCAATAAAGGAAGCCATAAAGCCATGCAGCATAGAACCATTTAGCATACATGGAGGGCGTGAGACGTGCCTTCCCTCAGAAAGAGTACTGATGCCCTGTTACAGGCATCATCCATTCACCCAGGCATGGTGGCTGCCTATCTATTACTGTACTTGCAGTCTATCATACAGATCCAGCTGCTGGTTATTTCTGTCATCACAATCTTCTTGAAAGGCATGGTTGTAGAGTTTCTTGTATTTTCCACTAGACCTTCTAACATTCTGTATTATCCACTTTGCATTCATTCCGTCAGTCCCAGCACTCATTTTTAAATTGTTATAATAGGACACTTTAAACATTTGCTCCTAAGTTGTGCTTCCAATATATCTTCATTATTTTGTAGCTAAGGATCCGATGTGTTTATCCCATGCCATCTTGAAGGCTGTTACCATTTCAAGAAGGTATGGGATTAACACAGAAGATCCTTAACTATATTTACTTATATCTTTAAAGCTAATCTTTATTTTATTGAGTTCGAATGAAAGTCTCTGTGTACAATTACTTATTTCCACTGAATTATGTTCATTTATCACATGCAGCTGAACTGGAATTTTATTATGGGTGTAGTAATTGGCATATTTTTATAGATTCAGTTTTTAATTTCGCACCCACTCAGACTTCGCTGCTCATGCTATAGTGCTGCATGATGGATTACTGTATTTTTTCTCCTTATTGTTAAATTTAATTATTGTTGCTCATGTACCCAGATGTGAACAACGTCAATTTTCTAATCTAATAACACAGGCTGTTTTGAAAATATGTGCTGTCAATTAGAGGAATTTTATAATAGAAACGATAAAAGGAATCATTAATGAAAAGTAGTTTGCCTCCCTCTGTACTGGTTTCAGTTAATCAAAGGTGCTTTGAAATTGAAATCATTAATTAACTTTGCCTGTTTTGTACTTATCAGGCATGCTGAGGTTTGCTCAGAATTTGTGAAATTACACAATTCTCTAAAAACAAAAATGTGTCAATGCCCATTCTTTTTGGAAATAATTCAATTTACTGTTTTCCTATCTAAAGAACTCTAATATTCTAGGAACATTCTAATTTTTTTTTTATATTTTGAAGCACCAGTGTATAAATATTGCACAACAGATACTAGACAAATGTAATTCATGTTTTATTTTTCCATGCTTATTTTCAGAAACACTAACTTATACAAATAATTTGATCTTTATTAATTTGTTTTTCTTTTTAACAAATTGTCTTTCTTTCCTTGAAAGACTATCTTCCACCCTTTCTGCCATACAGATCACCCTGGAATTATCTTAAGGTATAAAATCATTGTTAGACTTTGGTATATGATAGACATGGAAATAAATAGAGCTCACTACAAGGATAGGAGTGTGCCCAGCAGTGCATTGCATGGATTAACCTTAGAACTTGTTCTGTTCAGTTTCTTCATAAATCATGTTTATTTTAATTTAGTTTAATGTCAAACTTGATATTTGCTTAAGTAGAAAGAGGGATTGAAAAGGACAGTACTGCTTTTCAGAGATGATGCTAGGATCTGCAATACGGCTGATACTCAAGTGGGATGCTCAAATGAGGATGATTAAAGATATTTAATATTGACAACGAACAAACATTAGACACATAATAAACTCAAGATAGTCAAAAAGATTGTCAAGACATTGAAGAAAGCTATAGAAACTGAGCTGACTGTTGACCATTGCTCCCAGGAAAAAAAAAAAAAAAGATGAGATGATACTTCTGAACTAATCACTAGTGAAATTTCATTTGGAATTTGTGTCCAGTTGGAGACACCACACCTCTGGAGGGCAGAGATATAATGGCAGTACAGAACATAACAATATCAAAATGCACATATTCTTTGGCACAAGATCTCTGATGTAGGACAATGATCTACATAAGTACACCCCAAAGAAGAGAGTGAAGGAATATTAGATGCATTCTAATACATCAAAGGAATAAACAATACACATGAAACAAACATTATTTTGTGGGAAAGTGTTTTTATCACAACAGATGATAGATGCATTCAGCAAAGCTATTCATGACTGATACTGAGAAATGAGACATACAGGAGACATAGCCAATATCCTCTGAGACAGATCATGGAAAATATAATTTCAGATTGTCAGAGAGTCAAAAGGAGAAACTGTATGGAGTATTGTATAAGAATGTACAGGGGGTTTACCTACTAGAACTTCAATTGTTCACAGCTAAGGCATTGGATCCCCGGCAGGATCCCGGCAGGATTCATTGGTGAAACAGCACTACTTGTCATGATTGACAATATGCATCAAATTACGAATGGAAAGTATTCTTGTTTGCTGATCCTCTTAGAACTTTCCGCTGCCTTTTATAAAGTTGTTGTGTAGCTAGGTATAGGAGGATGATGTAAAAAGATTCTCTTACAGTACCTTGATCCACAGTATGCAACAATGATCTGCATGATAGAATTGTCAGTTGTAGACCTTTTCAATGACTTTGTCATAAAATCATCATCTAAATTGTGCAAAACAAAACCTTGATAAGCCTGAAACTTTTTGAAACAAAGTGCTTTAGACTGATGAAACGAAAATTTAGCTGTTCAGTCACAACTATGCAAGTCAAGATACTGTAACTGCAACACTAGATTATGGACAGATACTCTAGTGTTGGCTATGCTAAACATTTCATCAGGTCATTTTCAGTAATCTATGGGTTCTATTTTTTTTAGATCTGTCCTATTTTGGGAAGTTCTATCAGGGATTTTTCTTGGTCTTTCTGATCTTGCCTTGACTTCAACAGTTCCAAGTAACTTCCATTTCTTAACAAAGTTTCTGAAAGTAAAAATTGCTATATGGACACATTTAAAAACTTTTTATAACCTTCCCCGATTTGTAAAAGTAATTATCTTCATTTTTAAGTGCTCAGACAGCTGCTGCTTAGAGGAGCCCATGGTTGTTGAGAGTTCAGAATATTTGCTCAGCCAAAGAACTGTGTTCACCTTGTTAGCAGCGTCGGCCGCGGCGGGCCGCGGCCGGGACCGGGTGTCATGGCCGCCGGCAGCGGTCGGCCACGACTGAGGCAACCCCAGAGGAAGCAAGGACAGTGAGGGTAGCTTACCCGGATCGCCGGGGTGGCCTGCGGATGCCTGCTTGGGCAGGCAGCTTCCTCTCCTTTTCTTCAGCCACCGCCATCGCTGACACTGCAGCATGGCTCCGCGGCGATTCAGCTCCTCCCCCTCAGTCCTTAGGGCCGCGCGCGCGGCTAAGAAGATTTCTTAAAGGGGCCATGACAGGAAGTGTCATGGCTCCTCCTGAAGCTCCTCCTCCTGCTTCCTGTACTTAAGGCAAGGGCTGTGCAGTCAGTCCTTGCCTTGGTATTAAGGTTCCTGCCTTGAGTGTGTTCCTGGCTCCTGGTTCTTGTTTCTTCGTCCTGTCTTCTTCCCTGCTCCGTGGACTGATTCTTGGCTGCTGACTTTGGACTGGTGTTCGTGTATTCTCCCGGCTGGTTCCTGGTTCGGTTCTGGATTCTTCTTTGGCTTGACACCAGTACGGATTTGGACCCTTCTCCTGCCTTGACCCTGGTACGGCTGCGGACCCTTCTCCTGCTTCGACCCTGGACTGGATTCGGATCCCGCTGGTATACTGAACATTGGACTGGACTTGGATTTTTCTTCTATTTTCATCCTCAGACTGTCACGACCTGCTGGAGGCGCCAGCCATCTGGAACCCATGACCTGCAGGAGGCGCCTGCATCCAGGCCTCTTACAGTCTTCAGAGGAGTCGCCTAAGTCCCAGCGGCCGGACCCCTACGGGCTTCTCCTTGGGGGGTCGCGTGCTTCCAGGGTGAAGTCTTCTAGCAAGAGTCTTCAGTTCAACAGGCCTCGCCCTTCGACGGTAGCTGTTACCGCGAAACAAGGGTCCACATTCATAACACACCTAATTGAAGGCCTAATGAGTGAATCAAATTTTGGGGCCTTATTAACAACTTTTTTTTATAAAAATAGTAATGAATCAACTGGATAGCAGTCCAAACTATTGCACATGCCATTTTTGAGAGATGAAGATGCCATTAAGCCTTAAATATGAAAGAGCATCTGTAAACCATTTCCCATGAAGAAGAACAAGAATTTGAAACACAGACCCGAGCTAGGAACTTTGGTTATTTTTACTTTGCTTATAAAACTGGATTGGGAATTGTGGACTTCATCAATATCACACTGCAGCTTCATGATACATCTGAGTCTTGGATACCATGTTAAGATAAGTTAAACATTTTTAATTGCTCAAAAAAAAGTACAAAATGGTCACTTGAAAATGTATAAATATGACCTATGAATATATGTAAAGCAAATGGAATTTCATTTCAGTGGCAAACCTTGATGATGCCTATTATGATGGTCATTAATGCATGTTGCTGTTTAAAAACATGTTAGCTAAGTTTGTGAGGGATACATTGGTAACAGCATTTTTTTATTATCTCCTGCAAATAGCATTTGATAGAGATTATGTCACCTTCTGTTCACTTAGAAGTCAATGAAACATACAATTTGACCAGGGGGGGGGGGGGGGAGCCTAAACGTTTCCACACAACTGTAGCAATAGTAGTCAATATCTTAGTTTCATCCCAACGTCATTCAGGAGTGTACAACAGTATATTTTACTATAGTATATTCCTGACTGGGAACATTTTAACATAGTCAACACAGTGATCAATTTTGTTGAAATGCTATTTTAATTAGGCAAAAGGATATTTGTATTGGCTTAGGATATAATTAAATACCTTATATATTTTAGAATTAAGCTTTTTGAAAGACTTAAACATGTTCTGCAGTCTATATAACAGAAATGGAAATGTTTTTAGAGATAGTACAACATTTTTAATTATTGAGATCCTATCATTCTCTACTTAAGAGATAAACTATGTCTAGACGTATTTCCATTCTTCAGAGGGTTAACTTATATAGCTATTGTATTATGGAAAGAATGCATACAAGTTTGTAAATGTCATTTTAGGTGAATCTTGCAAATCTTTTCAGACAATCAAAAGTGTCCAAATTCACCATGTTCACTTGGAGACGAAAATCTTTGTACAATCCTAGCTAAGCCTTTAGATTATAACACAATAGTACTCTCAGTGGTTGTTTTCCATATTATTACAATGGCCTATTTAATGTTTTATGCCGTTTAAGAATCATTTAAGTCAATCTTGTATGTCAGAGACATGAATGACTGATCTAGGATGACACTTCTCATGTAACTTGGTGCCATATTATTTAAACTAAAATGCTGCTCTAGGCTTGTTATATATTATTCATTTGCCCATGTATCTTCAGTGCTGTGTTATTTTTGCCTTTTTGGTGTAACTTTCCACTTCCATCTTTCTCACATGTTTTTGAAACAAAAATGTATAATTCCGTGGTTCCCTTTTCCAAGCACAAGTAAATAAAGAATTTGATCACACTGCCTTCATATGAGAATTGGTTCCACTATGCATGTACATTCTGGCATAATCACATGGTACATGTTACCTTAATGATGTGTCAAGTCTAGAAAATTCAAAATGGAAAGTTTTACTATTAGCATAGCTAAAGTATCCATGGCTATGCTATTTTGACTAACCTGACATTTCTTGACTTCTTTTTTATGCTTTGAGATTCGTACAGATATTTTACAATTGAAAGAACATATTTGGACAATAGCTAGTGGTGCAGTTTTTTCTGTTGATCTTTTATTTGCAAGAGAACATGTGTTCTGTTACAGATCATCGCTCACTGTGTGTGCTGAGAATAAGTACAATCATGCTACAGCATGCTGGCAGCTGTCAATGTTTCTTTAATCCTTGTGATTAGCTTAGAAAATGAAAGTTGCTTTAGCTCTTTTTTTTTTCAGTTTACAATTAAGTATTTCTGGCTCCCTTTAAACAGTTCAACCATTCCCAATGACACTTATTATCTTAGATATAAATGATCAGTATAATTACAAAATTTAAAACTAATATAGTATACTAATTTATTTCCATTACTGGAAAACATGAAGCATCCATTTGCCTTTAAAGCACATTATTACATTTTCAACACTATTTTCCATAAGCTTTAAAAGGAATATCTCAAGACAAAAAGTGAGAAAAGGTGAATTTCATAGCATCATGCCACATTAACTCCCCACCCCCCTAAGAATAACCAATGCATCCAGGGTATTATTAAAGCACACTTTGTTTACCCATCCTCCATCCTCATCTCATTGACAGCCTGATCTACATTCATCCATCCCCATCATTATCTATTAATTCCTGCACTACCACCACCAACATATTCACCAGTTTTTGTATTATTCAACACTATGCAGCGGTTGTAACAGTCAGGCAGACAGGTATTCAGTCAATCACACAGACACTTCAAACTCAAAATTAATAGCATTTTTTAAAACTTTTTGAAATATGGAAAAAATGTAAAATTGGGGTATCTAGGCAGAATCTATGCAGTGTTTCATTAAAATAAATTCCAGTTATATGTTAAAAAAAGCATTGAGAGAAGGCCAACCCTCTACACTGTATCATGGGGGATTCCATATTTATGGAAGTGGCATTCTTAGTCCTGGGGAGGGGAACATGACAACAGCTGCTAGGTTTGTAGCTCCCTTCCAGCTAATGAGTAATAGGGAGATTGCACCTTCAAAGAAGCATCCCTCCAGTCCATGGGCGTATAAGTGTTTCCTGGATTGTTCAGTCATGCTACCTATGAAGGCAAAATCAAAGACAGAAGGATAAAAGGGGAAAAGGAAAAAAATAGATGGGAACTTGAATACTAATGGGTTTTTTTTTCTGCAAGAGCAAAGAAAGACACATTGCCTTTTTTCATTTGTTGCACCTGATACTACCATTCAAATGCAGCATAGAAGCTAATGGCTAATATTAGTTCTACATTTACAACATATCCAAAATGTACTAGGAAATGCAAAGGTTTGCACGCAACATGCAAATAATATACAATGCTAACGTTGACTTTGCTGCTCCCACAGATACAAACTTACCACTGATACTACTAGCACTCCTAGAAAAGCTGAACTCCCACTGACCCTGGCAATCTTCAATACGCCAATTCATTATTGGTCCTTGCTTTCTCCATGGCATGATCTCATCTAATGCCAATACTTCCTGTGCTACTGACTTTCACCTCTGGCTCTGTCACTTCATGAGATATTGATTTGCCAACTCACTACTTCCTAACTAATTCTGTCACATTGGTAATGATTTCCCAGTGACCCTGTTACCTCCTGAAGACTGTCTCCTCTCTAGCACTACCTCTTCCTGAGAATATATTTTTCATTTTGAATTGGAACAAAAATACATGTATAAGCATAAATGGCATATTATTATATTAAATTCCTTGCGGTCAATTTCAGTGATGTGGCGAGCAGGATATTTATCACATAAAACTTCTCCCAGATATTTAGTGGTACGTATATGCAAAGTCTCCCACTGAATATATGGGTTATGCGCATAACTTTAGCTGGATAAATCTAGGACTGGCTTTTTTTCTGACCAGTCTGATGATTGTAACTTGGAATATGCATGTTCACTGCTTAAATTTAAGACTCACCTCTGGAATGCTTCCACTGCCATCCCTTTTTGGGCAGGTAAATTTTGCAAGCAAAAAAAAAAAAAAAAATTGTGCACATGAAATATGTGCATTAGGCAGGGAAAATATTCAAAGTTTATGTGTGCATAACTCAAAAAGGCTTTGAATATTAGCTTATTTATGTCTCGGCTTGGGTGTAGCCAGCAAAATCAAAAGTGGTCAACAATTCATCTTCAGTAATGAGCGAACATAACAACAAAGCATGCCATTCTGAACTTACTTGTAATAAATTACTCTTTATTATATAATAAGATAATAAAATCAAAGTTATGAATTACTGAGAAAGATTTCAATGTTGATTACAAGCTGATTTTGTCTGCTTTGTTTTTGTGTAATAAATAATTGTTTATTGCACTTTCTTTTTCTATGGCATGCATGCTTGATCTGTTACACTAATTCCCCTACCCACCCCCGAAATCATACTTTATGAATCCCTTTGCCTCACATTTCCTGCTCCCCCTCTCTACTTATTATTTCTATAGCACTTTACATCTCCTCTTTTCTTCTTGCATTCACTCATGTGTTCTTTTTATTTCCCAAGAGTCAATTCTGTGGGCCTTATTAAAATAGCAACAACAAAAAGCAACCTCTCCTCATTCTGTACCTATGGAAAATATCTCCCCTATGTTACCATTTTCTAACTCTGTGTGTCTCCTGTACTTTCTCTCTTCTCTTTATCTATTTATGCTCTACCAGTTCTGCAATCTCTTTTAGAGATGTGCTTTGGGTAAAAATTTCGTGTCGGGCTTCGTTTTGGGGCTCCCCCATGGGAATTTCATTTTTCCCGTGGTTCGGGGATTTTTTTTTGGCAGCCCCAATTTTCGGGTTAGTGCACATTAACGGGAGTTAGCTCGCATTAACTCAAAAATGATTTTTTCCCGAAATTTCAGAAAAAATTCAATCGTTTTTTGGTTCTCCCGAACCATTCTGAATTAGGCAATTTCGTTGACATTGCCTAATTTGGGGAAAACGATTGCACATCCCTAATCTCTTTCTTGTGTTCCTATAGTCCAACATGCTGAACAGAAATCAGTTTACCATAGCAAAATAGTAAATGGCATTAGAAAAAGATCAAATGGCTCATCCAGTATGCCCAGTTATTTTGACCACATTGCCAAAAAAACATCCCTGCTGCCAGTAACAGAGTTTAACTGTCTGCAAGATATTTCTCCTTATCCAGGAGAGTCTTTTCTATTGTCTTCTCTCTTCCTACCCTACCATCTTAAATAAATGGGCCTACAAGATTGCCTCTTTGTTCCATCATGCATCGTATCTTTCCTATGTTTAACCACAAAGCTCTGTAATAATCAAAACAGACAACCACACTAGCATGGTTGGTACCCAAATATTCAACCTCCTAGCTTATCTTCATAGCGATCAAGAAAGACCTGACTATATCCGTGCCTACATCATATCTTGGTCTTTTATTAAAGTACTTGCGGTCTGCCAGACAGATCAAGCTGCTTGTTTGATTCTATCATCATAGCCTACCATTAATAGTGTGTCTATTTATTTAAAACATGTATTATCCACTTATAGAGGATCTATCGTAGATTACAATTAAAAAAACATTTCATAATAAAACAAAACAATCCTATATGTACATACTGTAAATAGCATTCTCTTGCCTAAAGAACACAGCACACACTATAACCCTTGCATCGAGCCCCCAGAAAATTATTCCTGAAGCAGGAAAGTTTTTAACTGCTTACAAAGCAGATGAAGATCATCTAGGGAACGCAGGGTATCGAACAAGATATTCCACAGGATAGGACCTATAATGGGAAAAAGGCTCAATTTCTTGTTTTCCCCCAACATGCACACCCTACAGGTGGAATCAATAGTAGCCCTTTCCATAACCTTCAAATAGGGGCATAAAAATCTAATGGCTGAGTCAGGTTCAAAGGACCATTTATTTTCAAAGGCTTGAAAATAACAACTAGAATTTTGAATTTAATATGTTCTCTGAAAGGAAGCCAATGGATTTGCTTTAGTAATGGAGTGACATGCTCCTAATTCAGGCATCTTAAGACCAAATGAGCAGCAGTGCCTGTAATGCTCATAAATGAAAGGCAAACCAATGTAACGAGAACTAAATAACTGTGGAAAGTCCAAAGGATTGTATAACTCCATGAAAATCATTCCAATCCAGAATATTTCTTAAGTAGTGAAAAAGTCATAGTTTAAAATAACCTGTCCCTAACACTGGTTGGATCTGAGGTTTGAATTGAAGATGAGCATCAAATTGGAAACCTAAGTTTCTGACTATATCCTTGAATTGTATCTAGTCCCTTTTTACTATCGAAGGGCAACTCTCCAAATCTGGGATAGAGTTACAGTGATGTGAAAAATACACTGCCTTTGTTTTGGAAAGATTTAAAATTAAATCCAAGGTCCCTGGCAAAACCTGCCAGACAGACAAAGCTAGATAAGCACATGCAATTCCACTAGGATTTTTAGTTATTACAGTAATTGCAACTTCATAAATAGACCCAGTTGCTAATTGATTCTACCATTGGATCCTGCCAGAAAAACTCAGCCATACTGTTGCTTATGTTTCCAATAGGACTTCTGGCCATTCATATTAACTACTTTGCCATTCATTTAGGCAGCCCTAATACTTCATTGTTGAATCACTGTAGTACGGCGCTATAAACACTTAAATATGTGATAAATATGTGACACAAGGAAACAATATTTCTTATCACTTCACATTCAGCAACTAAGTATCTTCTGTGTATATCCCATGCACATTTAAACTCTGTTACTGTTTTAGCCTCCACATCCCACCCTGAGTCTCATATCATGTCTCTTTGATCTAGAATATTCTTTCCCTTGAAACAGGTTTGCTTCTTTTGTGTTATTCATTTTCAGGTATTTGAATTTCTCTATTGTATATCACATGTCTCTCCTCTTCTCTTGGGTATACAAGTTTAGTTTTCCAAGTCTCATCTCATAGGATTTCTGATGCAGTCCATGCACTATTTTGGTAGCCCTTCTCTGGGCTGCATCCACTCTTTCTATATCCTTCCAGAGAAATGACCTCCAAAATTGAACCTAATAATCTAGATGAGATCTCACTAATGATCTGTATAATGACATAATTTCCTTCTTTTTTGTATACTTCTCCCTATGCATACTAGCATCTCTCCAGCTCCAGCCTTGTTAAACCTTTTCCTAGCTTGAAATCATTGGATATAATAGCCCCAAGGCCTTTTTCCTGCTTCATGTACCACTGTATTCTGCTTCCTTGGATTTCTGCACCCAAACTGCAAAATCTGCATGTTTTACTGCATTGAAAGTTAGCTGCCAGGCAGTCAGCCAGTCTTGAAGCTTTATTAAATCCTTTCTCATTTTATGTACTTCCTCAGGCATTTGCTCTATGTTGCAATGTTGCAGTTCATGGACCATCCCTGAGACTGACTGAGACTCTCTGCCCATCACCTTTCTATCATCAGTGTGAACACCATTTAGTACCAGGCTTTGTTTTTTTATCCCGCAGCCACTTTATAATCAAATTCACCAAGTTGGTTCTCCTCCCCAGGCTGCTTAGTATATTTATGAGTCTCCTATGTGGGAGAATTCAAAACCTTTTCTGAAATCTATATACATCACATCCAGTTCCCATACCTGATCAACTTTTCTAAACAGCCAGTCAAGGAAATAAATCTGATTCATCGGCACAATCTCCCTCTGGTAAACCCATGCTGCTCCAGACCCTGCAATTCCCTGGATTCAAGATGCTTTACTATTCTTTCCTTCAAAATAGCCTACATTAAACGTACTTCAGTGATAGGAAAAGTAACAGGCCTATAATGTCCAACCTCCTCCCTATTTTAATTTTTATAGAAAGGGACAGCATCTGTTGTCTGCTTTTCTCCTTGCTTATGGAACTACCATATCTGTCTCCAAAGATCTATTGAACAAATCCTTCAATAGACCCTTCAGAACCTTTCTGAGCTCTCTTAATATCCCCCCTGGTCCAGTGGCTTTGCCCACTTTTAACTTTTTCTAGTTCAGTGCAAACTCTTTCTTCTATAAATTAATATGTACAAATGTACAAAATATTTGAAAAAGGCAGAATAGAAATGTATCAAAATAAATAGCTACTATCTTACAATATTCATAACTTTTCCAACAAAGTCCAGTGAATGCCAAACAGAAATATTTGATTAGCATTTCTGCTTTTCTTTTCACACTTCTCTTTGTCTCCTCTTAATCTTATCATTGTACCTCTGCTATTTCTCCTTTTACTGACATACATGAAAGAAGTTTTGTCTCTCATTCTACCTCCTTAGCTATGTTTTCTTCCACACAAACCTATGCCATTCTGACTCATTTCCCTACCTTTTTCAGCATAACTTTATATTCTTCATATGCTCTTCTTGCAAAAATTCCTTGCACATTTTGAATGCTAATCCTTTTGCCCTTACTTTCTCATCTATTGTCTTTTGAATACTAAATTAGTATTTTTATCCTATTACTTTTATTTACCTTCATAACATATACTTTTTTAGCTTTTGCTCTAGTTCCTTTTAAATTAACTGGCTTTCTATAGTTTAATTATCATTTATTTCATACTTTTTCATCAAGAGGGCTCAAAGTGAGATACAGCAGAACAGAATTAGAAAACACCATATGGGATAGTAGCATAAATACGGATTGCATCAAATAAGGCACATAAGATAAATAGTGCATGCAAACACATTGGATAATTATAATGCAATTAGAGTGGGTGTTTGTAATGCAGTCAGGATGGGTATTACATGGGGTGGGTTACTGGACACTGGAGAATATCCATCTAGGGAAGTGTGGTTGCAAGTACATCTAAGAGAAACGTTGTTTTATACCCACGTTATGTGCATGTTTGAGGATCAGAGAGTACAGATTGTTAGAGATGCATGTATTAAGTTGCATCTTGAGTTGGGAAGGCAGTTTTCTGATGACGAGTGCATTCATTGCCAGTCTGATGATGAGAGGGAGGTAGTTTTACAATTTTGGAACTGCATCCTGGCCCATCTTATTTGCAGAAGGTGGGAGAATGGGTCCTGGGGCCTGAGGAAGCCCTGGCTGGGCTTAGCTCAGTCCAGCCTGGGGAGATCCTAGCTCTAGTCCTGACTTATTGGAGGGGAGTAGAGGGCCCAGGGAGATCCTGAAACTTGAGCAGGAGGCAGGGGAGGGCCCTCTTTTTTCTGAAAGATACCAAAAACATCCCAAAATGTTTGATATGTTTGGGCAGGTATATTTTCAGTTAATTCCATTCTTAATAAATAAAAAATAGTCGTTTCCATTTGGAAAAAACACATTCATTTAAAATGAATGCACATCCCTATTTTCTAGCACTTTTCAAATTTAGTTCATTTTCAACAGAACAGATGTCAGTCCAACGCTCCACTTTTCTCTCAAGTTTGAAGCCAATTACTGATTACTCATGAAAATTATCATGCCTCCTTGATAGATGGAGAGTTGAATGGACTGAATCACTACCATAGAGTTTTTTGCAGCCCTGTAAAATACCTAAAATTAGATGGATTTTGGCTGAAATCAGTTGCCCCAAAATGTGATAACTCCATGTTTAGTGAAGTTATCCAAGTATTATAATCTACTAGATAAATGAAGCTTGACCGACGTGCCGCAAATGTGCAGTAGAGAGCAGCTCTACCACGCATGTGCGGGCGAGTACGTCGGTCAGAGCTTGCCTGTAACAAAAATGGTGCTGGGAGGAGCAGTAGCGGCGGTGGCGGCGAGGAGCGGCTGCGCGCGTGAGGAGCAGGAGCGGCGGCGCGCACGAGGGAGGGAGGGACCTCCCCCGGAGATCTTCCGTTTGTGCCATCCGAAGGGGTTGTGAATGAGCTGAGAGAGGGGGAGTGACTGAGGTTAGAGGGGGAGTGACTGAGGGGAGGGGGGAGGGAGGAGGGAGTGACTGAGGGGAGGAGGGAGTGACTGAGGGGGGAGGGAGGGACTGAGGGGGGAGGGAGGAGGGAGTGACTGAGAGGGGTGGGAGGGGGCGGGAGGAGTGAGAGGGGAGGGGGAGAGGGGAGGGAGGACTGAGGGGGCGGAAGGAGTGACTGAGTGGGGGAGGGAGGAGGGGGAGAGGGGAGGGATTACTGAGGGGAGTAAATGGGGGTGCGTGACTGATGGATGTGGTGAGGGGGAGAGAGGTGAGGGGGAAAGGGAAGGAGTGGTAAGTGGGGAAGGGGAGGAGGTGGGTGCTAACGTTTGAGTAGAAGGGAGAATAGAGGGTGAGGGGAGAATGAGGGTGAGGAGGAGAATGAGGGGGGAGGGGGAAGGAAATGGACCAAACATTTTTTTAATGTAGCCCTTTTTTACGGGCTTAACGGCTAGTTCTACAATAAATAAACACTTCAAGGCACCACAAGAAGGGCAATTAGCACCAAAAGTGATAGAACACCCCAAGGCATAGGGAGAAATGTAAAGCAATACTAACAGTGGCATAAACACTCCAGGCAGTGAGAGGGGACAAAAGCAGCATTATCAGTGCCATGAACAGCCCAAGGTAACATAAGAGGAGTAAGGAGCACCAATAACAGTGACATGAAGACACCAAGGCACCAAAAGAGGGGCAAAGAGCACCAACAACAGTGCCATTAATACCCCAAAACACTAGGAGAAGGGCAAAGCAGCACAAACTATGGCATAAAAATCCTAAGGTAATAAAAGAGTGACATAAAGCACCTGGATCAGTGCCGTGAAGACTTGCAAAGTACCAAAAGAGGGGCAAAAGACAAAAGGCAACCAACAACAGTGGAACAAAGACACCAAGGCACCAAAAATGGGGGCAATGCACCGAACGAGGGGGCAAAGCAGAACCAAGAATACCCTGAAGACCACAAGACACCCAAGGGAGGGGAAAGAGGCGCAAATAGTGGCCTGAGCATCCCAAAGCATAAAGTGAGGGGTATGGCAGTAAGCAATGAACAACCAAGACATAGAGTGAAAGAGGAGCTAGCAAGAGGAGTGGTAGCAAAACCCCTGTGCACTGTGTACCATGTTCTTTTAGGAGCTGGATAATGCAAAGGGATTTGAAATACTAGGTGCTAAGGCATTTACCACACGGTAAATCCCTAACAGAGTTTAGTAAATGATCCCCTAAATTTGTACCTGAGGCAATGGACGTGAAGTGATTTTTCTAAATCACAAGGGACATCGGTGGGGAAAAGCAGGATTTGAACCGTTGCCGCTTTGAGCTCTCAACCTACTGTGCTAACTGCCTGCTTGCACCTCCACTCCGTAAGAAATGCCATCCTGCAGCAATCCAATGGTCCATCAAGTCCAGCTTGCTGTAATCTGGAAGTGGCTAGCATGGGTCACTTGGAAGTAGCCGTTACATCCCAATAGGAATGTCCTTTGAATTCTGTCCCTCCCAGAAATACAGAAAGTTAAGGGAACAGTTCCCCTAAGAGGAAAGGCTAAATAGATTAGGGATCTTCGGCCAATAGAAATGACAGCTGAGAGATCAACAAAAACATGAATGTAATTGAATGGGTGAACAGAGAATTATTTATTCTTTCAAATAGGGCAATCTTTTCTAACCCTCTCCTGGAACCACACCCAACCAGTCTGTTTTTTAGGATATCTGTAATGAATATGCTCAAAATAGATTTGCATACATTGGAGACCGCTTGTATGCAAATCTATCACATGCATATTCATTGTGGTAATCCTGAAAACCTGATTGGATAGGTGTGCTTTCAGGAAAAGGTTGGGAAAAAGTGGATTAGGGGACACTCAATGAAGCTATTAGGTAGCACATTTAAAACAAATTGTAGAAAGTTTGTGGAATTTGTTGCCAGAGGATGTGGTGAAAGCAATTATCTTAGCTTAGGTTTAAAAAGGGTTTAGATAAGTCTCTGGAGGAAAAGTGACTGAATCTCTTCTTTGGGATCCTGCCAGGTACTTGTGACCTGGATTGGTCATTCCCAAGAGACAAAATGCTGGGCTTGATGGACCTTTGATCTGATCCAGTATAGCATTTCTTATGTTTTTGTTTATGGTGGATCCTCCTATGTGCCTTTTACAATTGCTGTTTGGGCAATGCACTATTTCTTTCCAAGGACCTAAAAGAATTTTGGGTGACTTGAGAGGGCTAAGGAAATTTACTTTAAAAGTCACTTCAAATATTATACATTGTTTCAAATGAATTATATGCAAAATTATCCTAAACAGGAGTCTAACATTTTATAATTATATATATTTTTTTTCCATTAAGTATTATATGCAAAGTATTTTCTGTTTGCAGCCCTAAGCAACACTGGTATTTTTTTCTATATAGACTTATCAAGAATATGTGCATCAAGATGCTACTCCAAAGCTATTGAGCACAGATGAACAATTCTGGTGTCTCTGTTGTGAAATAGCCTGAAGCAAACCATTGGAAAATGTCATTTAATGGGGTTATGCCTGGGCAAGAGAAAATAACCTTTTTGTCTAATAACAAATGAAATGATGAAGTGTTGGCATCCAGTATATTGTGGTCTTTTGAAGAGATGTTCTTTCTGCTGCTGTGTATTTCACCTGCTTCTTTAAAGGCCCTGACATCAAAACATAGGTGACAAGAAAAACATTTCATTTTGAATCAAAATACAGAGAATTTGTTTTGCCTGCAATGTAGAAAAAGGAAGCTAATCAGAATTACTGTAGATCTGTCAATTTCCTGTAGTTGTATTCAGCTTTCTTCACCCTCAAACAATCAGCCTGTCATGTTTTCAGAGATTTTAGAATGTCACAAATCATTTCTGCTATAGGTTTACAGAAGCCTATCTGCCAAAATGTGATTTTTAAATTAAGAGGCAAGACGTATGCTGCTGCCATAATCATGCAACATTCGTCACATATTTGAAAAATTGGCAATTTCAGGAGATCATTGAATGTGTACTTGACTTGTTCTATATCCAAATGTGCTTAAGAATAACAATTGTGTCCAATACCATTCTCCTTCAAATGTTAGCAGTCATCTTGTGAACATTAAAATGTTCTGCTTCCCCCTATTTCAGGAGTGGCCAAAAGCCAAGGAACCAGAATACACAGAGCCAAGGAAACTTAAGTTTTCAAGAGAGAGTGTGGGCTTTGAAGAGCAGAGGGGTCCTGTTGAGGATCCCTTTTCTCTGATCTTCATTAGTATCTATCTATGTTCCCCTACCCTGTCTTTACCAGTCTCTCCCCACCCCAACCCCCTTTTCTACTCCTTTCCCCAGTATTCTCTCTCTATATATCTCTGGCCGCCTTGGGGTCTCTCTCCCCCAGCACTCCTTCTGGCTCTTATGCCCTCACCTTTTCCTCCTCTATCACCACTCTGTGTGTGCATCTCTCAAACCCATGTCTTTCTCATCTCTCTATCCCATTACACTTCTGGCTCTCATTGTTGCATTTGGCAGTCCGCGGGCTGCTCCCACAGACTGCTGCACTCACCTCTCTGGGCTGGGACAGCCTCGCTGCCCAGTAACGTGGAAAACGCTGCCAGCCAAACCACACAACAGGATGCCGCTCTCCCCGAGACTCTGCCAGCTGGATGCCACTGACAGCATGTGCCGCTCCTACCACTGCCCAGGATTTAAAGGGACCTCAGTGGGGAAAGTCCCCGTGGCCCCTAAAGATGATATCACCACCACTGCCCTATATAAGGGCAGTTCCCCAGAAACAACTCACCTCAGCAACAGGTTCAGCTACTCTTCCATAGTGCATGTGGCTTCCCAGCCTTCAGCTTGTCTTCAGTCTTCATCCAGCTTGTTTCAGTCTTTGTCCCACATGTTCTTGCCCCTGCCTGTCTGCCCTGCTTATCTGTCCCTCTTCTCCTCCTTCAGATGGATACCTGGTTTTGACCACTGATGGATACTCCTGGCCTTCACCTACCTCTGACAACTACTTGGACCTTGGATACATGTGACTGCCATCTGCCTCTGGCCACTGCCTGGACCTCAGATTCACCCGAACGCCACCTGCCTATGACCCCAGCTAACTACAGACCTTCTCTCCTGCTATCAACAGAGACCCCACCTACATCCTGCTATTAATTAAGTTGACTTAGAAAATAGCCACTGCTATTACTAGCAATGGTAACATGGAATAGACTTAGTTTTTGGGAACTTGCCAGGTTCTTATGGCCTGTATTGGCCACTGTTGGAAACAGGATGCTGGCCTTGATGGACCTTTGGTCTGACCCAGTATAGCATGTTCTTATGTTCTTATGAAATGCAGCAGATGAGGTCACCCTGTAGGTATTTTTAGAAGTTAAATGGTGTATTTGTTTATATCCTGTGATTTGAATTGTTGTATACAGTTGACCTATGCTGTGTCAATATACATCCAATGAATAGCTTCTTCCTCAAGCAACAGTCTGATACAGAGCTTCCTTTTACAAGGGCAGTTTAAAAGGGGGGTCTTAGGTGGGGGATGGGATAATAAACAGTCTGGAGAAGGGAAGGAGGCAAATTGCAACTGTTATGGTTGAGGCTGAAGTAGTCTAGGCGGATTTAAATGAAAATGTTGATATTCAAAGCATGTTCAGCACTATTTAGCTGGATAATTAGGACTTAAGCAACTAAGTAACAGCCACTGAATATGCACCAATGTTCAACAGCCGCTGCTTAGCTGTATAAGTCACTTAGCCAGCTGAAATGTTAACTGCATAAGTTGTGGTCATGTACTGGGCAGATCAGGGTGGAGAAAGTTAGCCACATAACTTTTCCAGCTAACTTAGATGTGCCCAAAAGCAAGTCTAGACTTAGCCAGTTAGAACTTATCTGGCTAAGCTATATAGGGCGATTTTAAAAGGGTTTCGCGCGTAAAGACTTACACCCATAACCCCTCCTGTGCGTGCCGAGCCTATTTTGCATAGCCCCGGCGACGCACACAAAGCCCTGGCACGCATGTATGTCCCAGGGCTTTCTGAAAAGGGCAGGACAGGGGCGGGGCTGAGGCTTCTGGCACAGCGGCCGTGCTGGGGGGTTGCACGCCGGCACTTGGCCGGCGCGTGCAACTTACGCCTGCTCGAGGGAGGTGCAACTTATGAAATAAAGGTTAGGGGAGCTTTTAGGTAGGGCTGGGGAGTGGGTTAGGTAGGGGAAGGGAGGGGAAGGCAGGGGGGGAAGGAAAGTTCCCTCCAAGGCCGTTCCAATTTCGGAGCGGCATCGGAGGGAACAGGGAAAGCCATCGGGGCTCCCCTAGGGCTCGGCGAGTGCAAGGTGCACAAGTGTGCACCCCCTTGCGCGCGCCAACCCCGGATTTTATAACATATGCATGGCTGTGTGCGCATGTTATAAAATTGGGCGTACATTTGTGCGCGCCGGGTAATGCACACAAATGTACCCCGTGCGCGTAGGTTTAAAAGACCAGCCCTATGTTTATATCAGCAATTAAGTTACTTAACCAGCGAACTCTGAATATCGGACCCAAAGAGCATGAATGTAAATGGGGTAAAACAATTTAAATAAATACCTGCCCAATTGTTGTTGGGGCCATGGAAGTCTGGGAAGCTTCTGGCAGCCAGAGAGAGCCCAGAAATGCCACAATGAGTTTTTTTAAATAGATAAATGCGCTCAGTGCGGTTGGTGTCACACTGCAGCAGCAGTGCTTGAACTGCATCTATCTCTGAGCTTAAGCCAGCATCTGCTGCCAGTTTAAGCCAGCAGATATCATTAGGGCTGTAATCAAAGCCCTGGTGAGATTACAGTGCAGGTCAAGGGGTCCTCACAGACTTAGGGCAGTGATGTCACTGAGAGGCTTTCTACACAGTGCCTGTAGGAAAATGAAAGTTTAAAAGTTAATAAAACTTAAACTAATGATCTTAAAGATGTAAAAAGATGAAGTTTCAAAAGGGGAGCATGTAGAGAGGCTCCCACGTGAGTGTCAGTCTCTGGGAGGCACCCTGGAGAACCCGGCACCAATAAATTTAATAAAATTTTGCCTATTCATAAAAATGTACATTTTGTAAGTGTTGGTTTGATTTAGGGTTGCTTGTGACCTGACCACATCTGGACTTTGGGGTCAGAAGTGAATATTAGTTCAGTTATTCCACTCACTTTCCCAGGGGATCCCTGTGATTGAAAATTGATCAAAACCAGTAAGAAATTGGAGTTTGGTGGTGGTGTTCACTATGTGAGATCATATAAATATGAATTTAATCCTTGGTTTGGGGGAAAATGTTTTTTATGTAAGGTAAACATATAATTAGCTGTAAAAATGTAAAAATAGCTAATATGGTCATGAAAGGACACAGGACTACTGTTACATTTATTTAGAAGCTAACCTGAAAGTTTGGTGTGATTTTGAATTGTGCAAGTGGAGTTTTTTTATTGGTTTCATTTTCTCATTCATTTTAATGGACAATCTAAAAAGTAGTAAAAACAAGGTCCATACAGCTCTCAGAGATAGATGCAGTTCCAAACCTGCTCTCTGCATTAATGGTGGGGGTGGAAGGGAAAAGAACCAAAAGGTTACTAAGAGCCAAGAGTAACAGATAAGTATGAGAAAAAAAAGTGCATAGCTTGCTGGGCAGACTGGATGGGCCATTTGGTCTTCTGCCATCATTTCTATGTTTCTATGTTTACTTCCTGAAATTTAATAAAACAAAAAAATGAAAAAAAAAACCCCTACCCCAATCAAACAAAATTCATCTGGAATGACCTCCCAACAATATGAACCAAACCAAACTGAAAACTGTTTTTCTGCCTAACCATAGAAGGGTAATTCTCCACATATACTCAGAACCTGAGAAGTTAGGCTTTGGCAGTTCAGTTTAATTTCATCTATTTATTTTGTTACCCATCCTCTTGACAAAAGCACTTGGAGCAGGGTACAGCATAATCTTAAAAATATACTACACACAACATTAAGACAACTAAACAAGATGAATACAAGCAAGCACCCCATCACCCCTAACTCTCCCTATCCCTATTGAATCCCACAGAGTTACGCACTGCCCACACTTTCAAAGAGCTGCATTATTGTTTTCCAAAAGATTTACATGTTGTCTGAGTACATCATGGTGAGGAAACCATGGAAATGAGTTCTCTTAGCAACAAAAATGGTCATGGCCAAACACCTTCTTCAAAATCTCTTTATATAGGCAGGGCCGCCATCAGGGCAGTATTCTTGGGCCTGCAGTATGGGGCCCCAGGATCTACTGCCACATATGGGGGCCCGCCGCAGCCGCCAGGCGGCAGGTGCGCTTGGGGGATGTATTAGTTCATGGCAAAGAGGCCCACTGAGGCTCTCTCCGACAGTCTGTCGCCCAGGGGCCTACTGAAACCTGGAGCCGGCCCTGGGTGCGGGCCCCAGAGAAGGGAGAGAATCAATGCTATGTGTGTCTTTTAGACACACATAGCATTGATTTACAGAGCACCGCAGACAGAGACTCGTCCGCGCGCTCTGTCCTGCCAGCGTTCACTGTCTGACGCGGCTGTGACGTCACCGCCGCGTCAGACAGTATGCGCCGGCAAAGCGCGCGGACGAGTCTCTGTCTGCTTGCTAGCTGGAGGCCGAGGAGCCGCGGAGTCCCCGGAGCGCAAAGGGTAAGTAACAAGTTTGTTTTGCCGGTGCATTATCTATTTATTACTGGGGGGACGTCTGGTGCATTATCTATTTATTACTGGGGGGAGCTGGTGCATTATCTATTTATTACTGGGGGGGACGTCTGGTGCATTATCTATTTATTACTGGGGGGAGCTGGTGCATTATCTATTTATTACTGGGGGGACGTCTGGTGCATTATCTATTTATTACTGGGGGGAGCTGGTGCATTATCTATTTATTACTGGGGGGACATCTGGTGCATTATCTATTTATTACTGGGGGGACGTCTGGTGCATTATCTATTTATTACTGGGGGGAGCTGGTGCATTATCTATTTATTACTGGGGGGACGTCTGGTGCATTATCTATTTATTACTGGGGGGAGCTGGTGCATTATCTATTTATTACTGGGGGGACGTCTGGTGCATTATCTATTTATTACTGGGGGGAGCTGGTGCATTATCTATTTATTAGTGTGAACTAGGCCTAACAAGTCAACCGCTGAATGAATGGCCACATGAGGGAGGGTTTACATTGAATTTTCGGCTTCCGTAATCAAGCACATAATGTGACACTCGGTGGAGTTCAAGAATAGAGGCTGTACGTCCAATTGCGCAGAATCTGCCAAGCATTTTAAAGGCTCTGGAAAAAGTTCTTGCATCCAGAAAACTCACAAATGATGCGCATTCAGATGCCCAAGGTCTATATGACTATTTTTTATCCTTTCGGGCAGTGGTTTTAGCAACATTCTGGGTAAAAGTGCTTACCAGCTTCGAGGAGAAAACAAAATACTTCAATCAAGGTCTATTTCTATGGAAATTGGTGTCGCTAACATTAAAGCTCTCTCTGAAGAGATGAAACTGCTTCGAGAAAAGTGGCCTGTTTTACTTTCTGAAGCTAAAGCTGTGGCAGATTGCATGGAGATTCCCAAGGAACTACTGAACCCTCAACAATTGCGGCAAATAAATTCAAGGCATCATGATGCAATAGATCCTGAAGATCATTTTAAAGCTAATGTCTTCCTTGTGGCAATGGACACAATAATTTCTGACCTTCATCAACGCTTCCAGTCTATGGAGGAAGTCTGCAAGCTATTTTCTCCAATCTTAAAAGTGAGAACAATGAGTGAAGAAGATCTGATGGCATCGACTGAGGAATTGATCTCAGCATACCCTGAAGATTTTACATCATCTTTACTCAGTGAGCTGCAACATCTTCGGAAAGTGTACGAAGCTACATTTCCAGAAGACATGGGTCCCTTAGATTTGCTTAACTCAATCTACAAACTAGAGCTTCAAGGAATATTTCTCAGATACTGTGCATTTATCTAAGTGATTTGAGTTTGTTGACTTGTTTTTATTTTTTTACACCTATGGTGGAGTTTACACATAGGTATAAACATTGTTGCATATACTTTATCCACTGAATGCTTGTGGCCCAGACATTTTGGCTGTATGGGGCCTCAAAATTCCTGATGGCGGCCCTGTATATAGGGCTAGAATAAAATAAATCATGTCTGCCGTGTAAGATAAAAAAAAAAAAAGGTACATTTTTCTCTTAGACTTACATTTACCTTACAACACTAGAAATGCTTCCAGAGAAACATGAATCAAGAATAGCTGGAATTAATTTCTCTACCACATTAGAAAGAGACATATATACCTTGGAGGAAAGGCTGGAATAACATAAGAAATTGTGCAGTCTTATTTTGGGATTATCTGTCAGATACTGATGGACAAGAATAACTCTTACAGATATTTCCTGACTAAAGGGTTTCATAGAGGAGTAGCGATGAGGAATGGGCAGGCGGCAAGAAAGAAGGGAAATAGGGATTCAATGGAATATAGAGTTAATTCAAGGCAGACAAGTTACAAAACCTGAACTTTTTTTCCTATGCTGACATATGATTTGACTAAAATATAATTCTAAGAAAAATAATTTAGGATAGAATCTTCAAAGTCTGCTACACATGTGAAACAACAAATATATTTGAAGAAAAATGTATAACAATTATCCTTTAGCATTGCAAAAATTCTACTTTTCTCATTCAAAATATATTTTATAGTTGTTTCTTTTTTCCTTTTCTATGTGAATCAACTGCAACCCATATATATTTTAAAAACAAATTCAGTATAATATTTTGCATCATTAGTGTTTTTCCCCTTGTGTTTTTTCGTGGGGATAATTTTTAAATCTATTTATGCAAATGAAGCACAGGTTTATGTTGCGTGCCCCATCTGCGTCCGACCTGCGAACGGGCCTGCTCACCTTGCTACCTCCTCTGCAGGTCATGGGTCGGCCTCCACAGTGGCAGCCACAAGCTCCACTAGGCCTCGGTGTCCCGCGGCGGCAGTCGCTGGGCCTTCCACTGCACACCAGACCTCACGCCGAAGGATGGAGTCTCCAGTGGTATCGGCCACGCCCCTACACGCGCGTGCGTGGACCTCTCAGCCTCTTGTAGGGCCAGGGGCGGGTCCTAGCTCCACGGCGTGCCCTGATTGATGGAACAATATAAGGAAGTCCCTGCCTGTATTTCCTTGCCTTGGCAATCGGGTCGGCATTGTATTGTGTGCTAGTTTGCCTCCGCGTTTACAGTCTTGTTCCAGTCTTGTTCCAGCCTTGTTCCAGGATCCTACTGTTCCAGCCTTGTTCCAATATCCTACTGTTCCAGCGTCCTCCTGTTCCTGCTTCTGTATGTTCATCTTCCCAGGTAGTACCCTCGGACTGTCTCTCTGGTACTGACCTCGGCCTGTTCCTTGACCTTCCTATCTGCTGCATGCATCCTGACATCTGCCTGCCTTGTGACTTCGTCTGACCTCTGGAACCTGACTTCTGCCTCCTTGACTACTCCTTGGATTGATCCTCAGATTCTGACCTTGGCTACCATTGACTATGTCTCCTGATTCTGGCTCTACCTCTTGTCTTGTCATCACCTATGCTATATGGGCCTTCCTTGCCTCTCCAGGCCAACAGCGTGAAGTCTGACCATGCTCCCTTGCTGACGTGGGCATGCCTCTCTACTACCTCTCCAGGAGACCCTGCGAGGCCCACCTAAGTCCAAGCGGCCCGGGTCCCTATGGGCTCCACCCGGGTGGACCTCGGGCTTCCAGTGGTGAAGTTCATCCTAGCCTCTGTCTTCTCCTGTGCTCTGTCCCCTGGGGACAGGTGCTCCCTGGTCCCTACCAGGGAGCCATTCTCCACTGTTCCAGGACAAGGGTCCACCTCCAAGTGCAACAGGTTGCCAAGGCCATGGACTCGGTGGAGTCTCCTGCCTCCAGGGCCCTACAGGGTTTGGCCGCCACAGTCCAAGAACATTGCAGGGCTTTGGAATCGCTAGCCTCTTCAGTGGAAGAGCTCCATTCTTAGCTACGAGGTACAGCCTGGCCAATCCCGTGGGCCTATTGGCCTCTATGCTACCCAAAGCATCGTCAGCGCTCCCTGCACCTCCTCAATACAATGGGGACCCACGCTTCTGTCGTGGCTTCCTCAATCAGTGCTTCATGCAATTTGCACTGCAACCATCCTTGTTCCCAAAGGAATCAACCAAAGTGACCTTCATTCTTTCCCGCCTGGAAGGGAAGGCTCTGACCTGGGTCTCTCCCTTATGGGAATGCTCTGATCCTATGCTTTCCAAGCTACCTGAGTTTATTGCTATCTTCAAGCAGACCTTTGGAGACCCCGGCTGCCAAGCTGTCACCAGCCACAGTCGACTCCACCTCCGTCAAGGGTCTCAGACCCTCTCTGAGTATACGGTGGAGTTTTCGACCCTGGCTACTGAACTCGGGTGGTAAGAAGATTGTCTGCAAATCATCTTCCTAGATAGACTCTCCAGCACTCTCAAAGATGAACTCTCCGTCTGTGAGACTCCCACATCTCTAGAGGACCTGATTTCCCTCACCGGGAAGATCGACCATCGTCTCCGGCAAAGGTGCCTAGAAGTAAAGGCTTCCCGCTGTCCTACCCATATCCCACGCGTGTCCAGAGTCCTCCAGCCAAGATTCAAGCACCACCACCTTCTTCTGTGGTGGATCCTATGGAAGTGAACCGTGGACGATTGACTCCGACTGAACGTTTCCATCAGAGGAAGGAGGGTCTTTGCCTTTACTGTGACACTTCCTGACAGCTTCGGCAATTCTGTCCAGCCCGTCCTGAAAACTGCAATGCTTGAGCCTGGCAGGGGTCCCGACCTTAGGTGCTACTGTCACCAGCCCCCAACTTTTGCTTCCAGTCTCTCTGGGCATCCAGGCCCACTCCTTTGCCACCACTGCTCTGGTCAATACAGGAGCAAGTGGCAGCTTCATCATGGATGACATTGTCAAGCTTCTGAACATACCTCTTCAGCCATTAGATGTGAGCCTCCGCATCGCTTGTTATGGCCACCGGCCACGGCAAGCCGCAACCGGGGCCAGCCACTCACCAGCGTGATGGGTTGACCCGTCGACGTTGAAGGCTCGGCGTTGGCGGGTTCTTCCTCCAGCAGTGCCTGCTGCCCGACCATTATGGCCGCGGCATTCCCCTACGTGCGTCCTGCTCCACCCCTGCTGGGTTCCCCTACGGCCACGCGCGCATGACAGTAGCTTGAATTTAAAGGAGCCACTACAGGAAATTGGGTTGGGCTCCTTCCTGTAAGCTCCATCTCCAGGTGACTATTTAAGGCAAGGTCTGCGCCTCAGACCTTGCCTTGGCTTCTTGGCTCCTGTGGTTCGTTGTTCCTGAGTTCTGTTCCTGTTCCGCTGATTGTCCTCCCGTGCTCGATACCTGGACTGGCTGCTGACTTCATTTGGTTCTTGATCCCTGGACTGGCTGCGGAATATCCATTGGTTCTTGATTCCTGGACTGGCTGTGGAGTATCCTTTGGTTCCTGATCCCTGGACTGGCTGTGGAGTATCCTTTGGTTCCTGATCCCTGGAATGGCTGTAGATTATCCTTTGGCTCTTTACTCCTGGACTTTTATTGACTACCTGTGTGCGTGAGTCAGAGTGGTTATGACCTGCTGGAGGCACCAGCTATATACACCTCACGACCTGCTGGAGGCACCAGCTATCTACCCCTCATGACCTGCTGGAGGCACCAGCTATCTGGACCACATGACCGGCAGGAGGAGCCTGCATCCAGATTTTCCTCTGCAACCTCACAAGATCTTCCGAGTTGGCCTCGCCTTCCAATGTTAGAGACTTGAAGTACTACGTTGGACCAAGGGTCCACCGCCTGAGTCATAACATCGCCTCCATTCAAGGAGAACATCTTCCAGGGCTCATCACCCATCAAACAGTGGCTGTCCGTCTTACCGTGGTCACTCTCTATGAGGAGGAGGTGTCCTTCTATGTGTTAAAACGTTCCACACATCCAGTCATCCTGGAGCTGCCTTGGCTCCAGATCCACAAACCCCAGTTCGATTGGCATTCCCTGCAGTTGGTGCAGTGGGGTTCCAAATGCCAGAAGACATGCCTACGTCAAGTATCCCCAGCAGTCTGTGTCATGAAGTCTACCACTCTATCTGGTTTGCCTACTCAGTATATTGAGTTAGAAGACATCTTCTCGAAGCAGAAGGAGGATACCTTGCCTCCGTTATGCAAACTCAATTGCTCCATAGAGCTTCTGCCAAGTACAACACCTCCCAAGAGCAGAACTTACCCATTGTCTCACCCAGAAACCCTAGCCATGTCTAAGTATATCAAAGAGAACCTTGAAAAAGGGTTCATTCGTCCCTCTGATTCTTCCGCTGGGGCGAGCTTTTTCTTTGTTAAGAAGGACGGCTGTCTACACCCTTGTATTGATTACAGAGGTATCAACACCATAACCCACAAAGACGGTTACCCTCTGCCCCTTATCAGTGAGCTGTTTGACTCCTTTCAAGGGGCACAGATCTTCAACAAGTTGGATCTGAGGGGTGCGTACAATCTGGTATGCATCCACCCCGAAGATATCTTGAAAACCGCATTCAATATGAAGGATGGTCACTATGAATATACAGTAATGCCCTTTGGGCTATGCAATGCCCCAGTGGTCTTCCAATGCCTTATGAACAAAATCCTCCAAGACCTCTTGTACTCATTCGTAGTCGTGTATCTCAACGACATCTTGATCTTTTCCAAGGATCTAGAATCTCATTGAGATCAGGTTGGATTGTCCTCCAACGTCTAACAGAAAATCATCTATATACTAAGTTAGAAAAATGCCTCTTCGAGTGAAATCGCTTACCCTTCCTAGGGTACATCATATCCAATCGAGGTTTCTCCATGGATACAGAGAAAGTCCAAGGAACCTGAGATTGGCCCCAGCCAGTAGGCCAATTATTACCGAAGCTTCATTGCCAATTATTCTACCCTAGCTGCTTCACTCACTGCTATGACCAAGAAAGGGGCCAACACTCGTGTGTGGACACCCAAAGCACAAGCCGCCTTTCAGACTTTAAAAGAAATCTTCTGTTCTGGTCCTTGTCTTCAGCATCCAGACTCAAAACGTCCATTCATCGTCAAAGTCGATGCCTCTGCAATTGGAGCAGGAGCCGTCTTAAGTCAGTTTTCTCCAAAGGGTAAATTAATACATTGTTCATTCCAGTCCCACAAGTTCTCTCCCACAGAGCAGCACTACACCATGGGTGACCGAGAACTTCTCGCCATCAAGTTGGCGCTCCAAGAGTGGCACCCATGCTTGGAAAGGGCGCAACATAACTTTACCATTTTCACGGACCATAAGAATCTTGAGCACCTGAAAGAGGCTCAACTCTTGAATCCTAGACAAGCCTGATGAGCGCACTTCTTTGAACGATTCAGTTTTGTCCTATGTTATCACCCTGGTCACAAGAACCTCTGTGCTGACGCACTTTCAAGATCATTTGAACCAGAGAATGTTCCTGATGTTCCCAGACACATCATTGATCCTGCCTGCATATCCCTTGCCATGACCATCACTGTTCCAGTGGGGAAAACCGTTGTTCCACGTAGATTACGTGAACGAGTTCTGAAATAGGCCCATGATTCCAAGTTGGCAGAAAACTCGGGTCATACCAGGACCCTAGAGATGCTGCGGAGATATTACTGGTGGCCCAACATGGTGCAAGACTCTCGTAACTATGTGGACTCCTGTCACATCTGCGCCCAACAGAAGCCACCTACCAGACGACCTTGAGGCCTACTCCAGCCACTTCCAGCACTTACCGAGCCATGGTCCAGCATCTCAACAGACTTCATCACAGACCTGCCTCTGTCCCAGAACAATACCATAATTTGGGTCATCATCAACTGTTTTTCCAAAATGGGGCATTTATTCCCTTGCCAGGCCTCCCATCGGCCCTCGGAACTAGCCAAGTTGTTCCTGAAAAATGTTTTCTGTCTCCATGGACTCCTAAAGGAAATAATATCTGACCGAGTACCACAATTTGCCGCCAGATTATGGTGCTCCTTATGCAAGAAATTTAATATTGCCTTGAAATTTACGTCGGCCTATCATTCACAGGCCAATGGTCAAGCTGAAAGGACCAACCGGACCTTGAAAACATTCCTCTGTTCCTACGTGAATGACCAGCAGGACAACTGATCTGAATTGCTACCCTGGGCTGAGTTGTCACATAATACCCACGTCGCTGCTGCCACCGATGTATCTCCGTTCTCCGTGGTATTTGGACGACAACCTCGGCTTCCACTTCTAGTTCCTCTGACTGTTCCTTCCCCAGCAGCACAGTTCATGGCCCACTCCATTCGCCAGGTATGGAATCAAGTCAAACAACGCCTTTACCAGGCCGCTGAACGCTCCAAGCGTACTTCTGATGCCCACCGACATCCCACTCCACTCTTCCATCCTGGTCAGAAGGTGTGGTTAAGCACCTGACACATAAGGATGAGACTTCCCTCTTAATGCCTGACTCCCAAGTACATTGGTCCGTTTCAAGTGGTTTGAAGAGGGGGAGCAGTGTCATATCAGCTACAGCTACCACGTGCCATGGGCATCCATAACATATTCCATGTCTCGCTGTTGAAGCCTTTGGTCTTCTCCTGGCCCTCTCCTAGAGATGCTTCTCCTCCATGGATCTCCACTGAACCAGACTCATCTCTTCAGGTAAGAGAGGTCCTCGATGTCTGTTGGCATCGAGGTAGATGGGAATACCTCTTAGCCTGGGAGGGTTATAGGGCTGAGGGGAATTCATGGGAACCCTCCCACAATATTATCAACAAAAAACTCCTTAAAGCCTTCCATAGAACTCATCCTGACAAGTCACGGCCGCTTAGAGGGAGGCCTAGAAGTGGGGATTCTGTTGCGTGCCTCGTCCGCATCCGACCCGCGCATGGGCCTGCTCACCTTGCTAGCTTCTCTGCAGGTCACGGGTCAGCTTCCCCACTGTCGGCATCCCAGGCCTTCCACTGTGCGCTAATCCAAAAATCAGGACCCCCCCCCCAAAAAGTCCGAACCACAAGAAAATGAAATTCCCGCGGGGGGGGGGGGGGGGGGGGCTCCGAAACGAAGCCTGACACAATATTTAGACCTGAAGCACATCTCTAATAAGTAGTTATCAGCTGAATATTGGCCAATCAGTTTGGCGTACATATTCAGCTGCTTCCATTTAGTCGGCTAAGTCCTAAGCTATCCGGCTATGTGGTTGTGAATATCAGGCCCTATGTTTTGTTATGTAATATGTAAGGGTCAATATTCAAAAGATTTATGTGGATTAAAACTAGCTTTTAACCATATAAATTTAGCTGGTCAAAAATCTCCTACACAAAATTGTTATGTCACAGATTTAGCTGGACATAAAAGAAGCTAGACTGGGAAGTGAATGGGGCAAGGTTTTAATATTTATCCATTTATAGTGATATTCAGCACTAACCAGGAAAATCTGACCGAGTGCAGGTGCACAAATGACTTCCATAAATCTTACTACACAAGTTTTGTATGGTTTCATGTAACAAGATATTGAGCCACAACTTTAGCCAGTATCTAGCTGCAACTGAATATCAATGCAAACTTATAGGGTCATTCATCAAAAGGCGCTATGGTGTTAACACCCGCGATAATGCCATAACACATGTCATAACACATGCATTAATGCCATAAAACACATGATAATTGTGGTAATGCATATGCAAATTTTTCAAAATGGTTGGACTGGGGAGGGGTTTGGGCAGGATTAATAAAAATGAGGGACAGTATCACACTGTGCGATAGTATAATGCATGCTATCGCACATTTTTAATGCTGGAAATAACTACATATTTTTTTCCTGGTGTAAAGCTGTGTGATATGCAATAAAGATTGCAAATTGCACTTTGGCAATTTCTGGGCTTGGGGAGAGAGAGGGGGAGGGAGAGGGGGAGGGAGAGAGAAAGAGAAAGAGAGAAGGATAGAGAGAGAACCTCTGGGGAGGCCTTCTCAGTATTCAACTATTTATATCACTATAGGAGGGCCAGCTAATAACTTGAGGTGAGGTTTTGGTGGTGGTTTAGGGTTTTGGGGCCAGTTTGACATGCAGAGAGGATTCATCAAGCTAGAGTGAGAGAACACTGTAGAAATCTCATCTTTGTGAGACTTTCCTCACTCCAAATGATGTCAAATCTTCACTGAGGTATACTATGCTGTTCATACGTCTCACTCTGCATGTCAAACTAGCCCCAAAACCCTAAACCACCACCAAAATCTTACCTTGAGTTATTAGCTGGCCCTGCTATAGTGATACAAATATTTGACTACTAGGAAGGCCTTATAAAGAGTCTCTCTCTCTCTCTCTCTCTCTCTCTCTCTTCCTCTCCTCTCTTCTCTCTCTCTCTCTCTCTCTCTCTCTCTCTCTCTCTCTCTCTCTCTCTCTCTCTCTCTCTCAATCAACATGATGTGATCCAAATTATACAAGGAAATTCATAATAACAAATGAGTGATAAATTATCTTGGCTTGCATAGAAAGTAGTCTATGATTGCTGCATCAGCAAGCCAGACAATGTGCCCTACAGTACCTGGACAGCACATTCATGTGTGGATGAGAACAGACAAAGTCTTTGTTTGGGTTTTTTTAATAGAATTTTTTGTTGCAAATAAAAATGTTTGTTTGTGCAAAAATCTACTTTTTCTTATGTTTGTAATCCTACTGAAGTGAATTGAAAACAAAGCTCAATCTCAAATGAATTGTGATTAGAAGCCCAACTCAAGTAAATGGTGATCACGTCAGTAGGATTACAAACATAAAGAAAAGTTGATTTTTGCATGGGCAAATATTTTTATTTGCAGCAAAAAAAAAAAATCTATTAAAAAAAAACAAGAATAAAGACTTTGCCTGTTCTCATCTGCACATGATTGAGCTGTCCAGATGGCCCATGCACTGCAGGGTACACTGTCTGGCTTGTCTTTCAATGCAAGACAAATTATTTATCACTCATTTGGTGCTACAAATTTCTTTATATAATTTGGATTTAGTTATGTGAAGTTTCTGGGCTCTTTTGTCATTATAAATACTTGATGTGCGCATTTCATCTACTTCTGTTCTTGATCAACTTTAAGTTTCAAAAGAAAATTGTAAGGAAAGCAATAAAACCTAAGGGATGTTTTTTGAACAAGAAGTTCAAATGAGAAAATGAAACATTATGTATTAATATTCGAAAAGGTGGCTTATACTTCAGATATTCATAATATTAATATGTAACATCTTCATCAAACTTTGCAAACTGGCAAATTTTATAATAAATCATTGCTACAACATTATAAAATCTAAAATGCTCAAAAAAACAGATTTGTTTAAAGTTTTCTTTGTTAAACATTTCCTTCTGCTACTTATAATCTTTCTTGAACTTCCCAACACACTGAGATAGCACTTATTAGGTTCCACTGGAAAAGGTTTCAGCCATATTAAGCACCATACAAAGAAATTGATATAAACATGCTTTCTGGTGTCAATATTTTCTAACAGTAGCCAGTATAAATACAGTTTATTGATAAATAATATTTTTTACAAATATTTAATAAATACGTATGCCTTATTAAGATATGCTATTGTTGAAATAATTAAACTAGGTAGGAATAAGATATAACTAGACATGCCATAAAACTTGATCCATAATACTGATTTATCACTGAAGTTCATTTTAAAAACACAAGAGACTAATATTCAGTATGCTGTTTATTGTATAGTACTCACAGGATGGGAAGGTCTGGGTGGACTGGGGAAAGTTCAGATTGACTATGATGGTCTAACCTGCCTTTGTAAATACGTAATTATGCTGCCTTTATGTGTAAATTAGGGTACATGAATGCTGGTCTCTTAGCCTATCTCCCTAACTGTACCATACCTGGAGCAAAGGGATCCCTGCTTAGGAAGCCTAACTTCCAGCCACAGGAGATGGACTTTCTTGTCAGGGTGGTAATGAGAGTCCAGAAGAAGCTCTATGGGTCGACCTAAAAAAAAGATGACGGAGCGTCCATTTATATTGGAGTGGTTTACAGGCCTCCAAACCAAAAGGAAGAGCTGGACAGAGATCTGGTTGAAGACATCCATAAGATAGGTAAGAAGGGAGAAGTGGTGATCGTTGGTGACTTTAATATGCCAGATGTAGACTGGAAAATCCCATCTGCAGAAACTAAAAATAGTAGAGCGATAGTGGATGCCATGCAAGTATCTTTGTTCAAACAAATGGTATTGGAACCCACGAGAGAAGGAACTATACTCGACTTAGTACTCACTAATGCAGATAATGTCTCTGATGTCCAGGTGGGTGCCCACCTCAGCATCAGTGATCATCAAACGGTATGGTTTAATATCACTAAAAGAATATGGAAAAGAACCACAAAGACCCGAGTTTTACAGTTCAAAAACACAGACTTTGAGGAAATGGGGAAGTACCTGGAGGAAGAACTAAAAGGATGGGAGAATGAGAGAGATGTGGATCAGCAGTGGACCAATCTAAAAGGAGCAATCACCAAGGCAACTGCTCTATATGTTAAAAATGTAAAGAAAAGCAAAAGAAAATTGAAACCTATCTGGTTCTCAAAGGAGGTGGCTGACAAAATTAAAGCTAAAAGAACAGCATTCAAGAAATATAAAAGATCCCAAAGGGAGGAGCACAAAGAAGAATATTTGTTTCAACTGAGGGAGATGAAGAAATTAATCAAGTTGGCAAAAAGTCAAGCGGAAGAGAGGATTGCCAAGGAGATAAAAAATGGTGACAAAACATTTTTCAGATACATCAGCGAAAAGAGAAAGGTCCAAAGTGGTATAGTGAAATTGAAAGGTGGTAATGATCAATGTGTGGAGAGAGACGAAGAAATGGCAGAAATATTAAACAAATACTTCAGCTCTGTGTTCACTAAAGAAGACCCTGGAGAAGGACCATTTCTACACAACAAGAAACTGGAGGGAAGTGGAATAGATGAAAATCCTTTTACAGTAGAAAATGTATGGGAAGAGCTAAAGAATCTGAAAGTGGACAAAGCCATGGGGCCTGATGGGTTCATCCAAGGATACTGAGGGAGCTCAGAGATGTACTGGTGGGTCCGCTGTGTGACCTGTTCAATAGATCCCTAGAAACAGGAGTGGTACCAAGAGATTGGAGAAGAGCGGTGGTGGTCCCGCTTCACAAGAGTGGGAACAGGGAGGAGGCTGGCAACTACAGACCAGTTAGCCTCACTTCGGTGGTGGGAAAAGTAATGGAGTCACTGCTGAAAGAGAGAATAGTGAACTATCTACAGTCAGGAGAATTGATGGACCAGAGGCAACATGGATTCACCAGGGGAAGATCCTGTCAGACAAATCTGATTGACTTTTTTGACTGGGTAACCAAGGAATTGGATTGAGGAAGAGCGCTCGATGTCATCTACTTGGATTTCAGCAAAGCTTTTGATACGGTTCCGCACAGGAGACTGGTGAATAAAACGAGAAGCTTAGGAGTGAGTGCCGAGGTGGTGACCTGGATTGCAAATTTGTTGACGGACAGAAGACAATGTGTGATGGTAAACGGAACTTTCTCTGAAGAGAGAGCGGTTTTAAGTGGTGTACCGCAAGGATCGGTTTTGGGAACGGTCCTGTTCAATAACTTTGTGAGCGACATTGCGGACGGGATAGAAGGTAAGGTTTGTCTTTTTGCGGATGACACTAAGTTCTGCAACAGAGTGGACATGCCGGAAGGAGTGGAGAGAATGAGACGGGATTTAAGGAAACTGGAAGAGTGGTCAAAGATATGGCAGCTGAGATTCAATGCCAAGAAGTGCAAAGTCATGCATATGGGGAGTGGAAATCCGAATGAACTGTATTCGATGGGGGGGGGGAAGGCTGATGTGCACGGAGCAGGAGAGGGACCTTGGGGTGATAGTGTCTAATGATATGAAGTCTGCGAAACAATGCGACAAGGCGATAGCAAAAGCCAGAAGAATGCTGGGCTGCATAGAGAGAGGAATATCGAGTAAGAAAAGGGAAGTGATTATTCCCTTGTACAGGTCCTTGGTGAGGCCTCACCTGGAGTACTGTGTTCAGTTCTGGAGACCGTATCTACAAAGAGACAAAGACAAGATGGAAGCGGTACAGAGAAGGGCGACCAAGAAGGTGGAGGGTCTTCATCAAATGACATACGAGGAGAGATTGAAGAATCTAAATATGTATACCCTGAAGGAAAGGAGGAGCAGGGGTGATATGATTCAGACTTTCAGATACTTGAAAAACTTTAATGATCCAAAGACAACGACAAACCTTTTCCGTCGGAAAAAAATCAGCAGAACCAGAGGTCACGAGCTGAGGCTCCAGGGAGGAAGACTAAGAACCAATGTCAGGAAGTATTTCTTCACGGAAAGGGTGGTGGATGCCTGGAATGCCCTTCCGGTGGACGTGGTGAAGTCTAAAACTGTGAAAGACTTCAAAGGAGCATGGGATAAACACTGTGGATCCATCAAGTCTAGTGGGCGTAAATATAGAGGAGGCGGTAAAACACTGCATGGAGCGGCAGTAGCCACAGAGGCATTCACGGAGCGGGATGCCAGTGGCCAGTAGTTGGTGTTCCACCTTCAGGCAGCAAAACACTGAACGGAGCGGCAGTAGCCACAGAGGCATTCATGGAGCGGGATGCCAGTGGCCAGTGGTTTGTGTTCCACCTTCACGAAGCGGAAGGATGGAGGGCTGCCATCTCCAAAAAAAAAACAAAAACAACAAAAAAAAAAAACAAAAAACAAACAAAACAGAGGTGGGTAAGAGTATGGGGCAGGGGTGTGGCCGCTTGTTGCGGCGGTTGCTACCCCTGATTGAGCTGAATGTTCACTGGGATGCGGATATGGCGCTGCTCTCTGCGTTGGTGAGGGGTGGAAGGGAATTGGGGCCGGAGGGTGCTGGAAGCCAATAGTGACGGGTGGGAGGGAGAAAAAAAGGGGGGGGGGGAAGATAAAAAAAAATGGATAAACTGCGTGGCTTGCTGGGCAGACTGGATGGACCGTTTGGTCTTCTTCTGCCGTCATTTCTATGTTTCTATGTTTCTATGTAAGCTGATGACAAAGGAACTTGATGAGCTCTCAGAAATAAGAAAACTGCTACTCAAGTCCAAATCTACAATATCAACCTATGTTGACTCTGTAGTTTACACAGTGCCTCTGTAAACCATGGGAATACAGAGGATGAACTAGAGTACAACTACCACCAGTTTTCTATAGCACTAGAAACATTAATGTTGGCACCTAAGAAACATCTAGGGAAAATGGCCCGTATTATGAAGGTCATGAAAACTATTAAGCTTATGAAATATTCAAGCTCTAAGCTGGACAGACAGGCACAGCATTAGAAGTCAGGCTCTTGTAGGGACATAAGGCCTGATGGACAGGCACAACATTAGAGATTAAGCCCTTGTAGGGACATAAGACATGGATGGACAGGCACAGCATTAGAGGATAGAGGTCAAGCCCATGTAGGGACATAAGGCCTGGACAGACAGGCACAGCATTAGAAGTCAAGCCCTTGTAAATACCCAGAAGCTATTAACTGTACTTATGCACTTCAGCTGATGACAAAGGAACTTGAAGAGCTCTCAGAAATAAGAAAACCACTACTCAAGTCCAAATCTAAAATATCAACCTATGTTGACTTTGTAGTTTACACAGTGCCTCTGTAAACTATGGGAACACAGAGTATGAATTAGATTACAACTACCACCAGTTTTTGTTAGCACTAGAAACATTAATGTTGGCACCTATGAAACATCTAGGGAAAATGGTCCATATTATGAAGGTCATGAAAACTATTAAACTTATGAAATATCCAAGCTCCAAGCTGGACAGACAGGCACAGCATTAGAAGTCAGGCCCTTGTAGGGACATAAGGCCTGGATGTACAGGCACAGCATTAGAGGACACAGGGCAAGCCCTTGTAGGGACATAAGGCCTGGACAGACAGACACAGCATTAGAGGTGAAGCCCTTGTAGGGATGTAAGACCTGGATGGACAGGCACAGCATTAGAGGTCAAGCCCTTGTAGGGACGTACGGCCTGGATGGACAGGCACAGCATTAGAGGTCAGGCCCTTGTAGGGACGTAAGACCTGGATGGACAGGCACATTATTAGAGGATAGAGGTCAAGCCCTTGTAGGGACATAAGGCCTGGATGGACAGGCACATCATTAGAGGTCAGGCCCTTATAGTGACACAAGACCTGGATGGACAGGCACAGCATTGGAGATCAAGCTCTTGTAAGGACATAAGGCCTGGATGGACAGGTCCAGCATTAGAGGATAGAGGTCAAGCCCTTGTAGGGACATAAGGCCTGGATGTCTGGCACAGCATTAGAGATCAAGCCCTTGTAAATACCCAGAAGCCATTAACTGTACTTATGCACTTCAGCTGATGACAAAGGAACTTGAAGAGCTCTCAGAAATAAGAAAACCACTACTCAAGTCCAAATCTAAAATATCAACTAATGTTAACTTTGTAGTTTACACAGTGCCTCTGTAAACTATGGGAACACAGAGGATGAACTAGAGTGCAACTACCACCAGTTTTCTATAGTACTAGAAACATTAATTTTGGCACCTAAGAAAGATTTAGGGATAATGGCCCATATTATGAAGGTCATGAAAACTATTGAGCATATGAAATATGCAAGCTCCAAACATCTGAAGTCAGCTTTTTATGTTCTTATATTCCAAATGTTGCAAAATAGGAAAAATAATGAAAGAAGTGATGCACAAATACTTGAAACTTAAATTAGAAAGACTAGAACTAAACTCAGACAGGCACAGTGTTTGAGGTCAGGCCCTTGTAGGGAATTAAGGCCTGGATGGATAGGCACAGCATTTGAGGTCAAGCCCTTGTAGGGACGTAAGGCCTGGGTGGATAGGCACAGCATTTGAGGTCAAGCCCTTGTAGGGACATTCAGCCTGGACAGTGGACAGACTGGCACAGTGTTTTAGGTCAGGTATATGTGCTGATATTATCTGGAGCATAGGAGGCAGTTGGAGCTGCTGCAAGGCTTTCAATTGCTTTTATTCATCTTGCCATTCACAGGGAAGATTTGGAAACCCAAGCAAAGGCATGTTTATTATCAAAAACACTAGCATTTCCATCAACTCTGGTGCCAGCCTTGAGCAGTGAGAGCTCATGATATACCCTGTCATTGAAAATACATGTTCACTGGGCACACTGGTTGGTGGACATGACAAATATTGCTGAGCCACTTTGGCTAGGTGTGGCTAGACAGTGGACTTGTTTGCCCAATATGCCAGCGGATCTGTCTGCATGTCCTCTGTGGGCTCTGAGAGATACCGTGTCTGTTAACATCAAAACTTTGTAAACCGTTGTGATGGCGAAACCGAACAATGCTATATAAAACTCGATAAATAAATAAATAAATAAATAAATACATTTGTGCTGGTGTCTCCTTTGCTTGGGTGGGCTGAGAGTCACTCATGCCAACTGCTTTCTCTCTAGCCCTTTGCAGAACAGATGATTCTTTATGGCAACATGGCTTTGGCGTACTGAAGTGGAGGAGGAGGAATAATTGCTGTTGCTGACAGAGTGCTGCTCCTGCTTGGGCTAGCACAACTCTCTGAAGTGCCCGCTGTTTCCTCCTCTGCTTCATTCCTAATCTGTCTCTGCCTATGGCGCTCCTGATCACAGACTTTTACTAACATCAGATTCTTCACAAATGTGAGACAATCATACTGTAGGGCAAGTTTCCCTTTCACACGGGGATCACAGACTGTGGTGAGCATGTATGTCTGGTCTTCTGTTAAAAGCCTTAATCTCTCTTGCACCTGCTTCTGCAAAACGTCTAGATAATGCAGCACCTCTGCTGTCATTCCCTCTTCCAATTTAAAGCCCTCCAAATTTTCCTCCAGAAAATTAACTATAGGGATGATGTCAGCCAAGATAGCACTTCTGGAACTCATGGAGCTGATGATCTGTTTGAGGCCTATGGCTTGGAGGGTGGTGAGAAAGGTTTTGCATGATGAGAACAGAGGGATGGAGTCAATGTGGAGGTTGAAGTCTCTGAGAACAATGGCAGGGGTGTCAATGTTAATGTTATTTGAGATAAATTCAATAATGGGGGAGGGGTCTCGCTCAATGGAGCCTGGGGGGGCATAGATTAAGCAGATCTGCAGAGTGGGGGATCTGAAAAGGGCGATTTCAAGTTTGAGGGGGAGGCTATTTGGGCTAGCTTAAGGTTGAAGTGTTTTTTAATGGCAAGGAGGAGGCCACCTCCTCTTTTTTTGGGTCACGGTATAGAGAAGATCTCGTAAGTGCAGGTTGGTAGCTGGTTAAGGAGGACTGTGTCTGTTTCTCTGAGCCATGTTTCGGTGATGGCGCAGACGTCAGGTTTGCAATCTATAAGGAGGTTGTTGAGGATTGGCGTTTTTTTAGAGAGGGATTGCGCATTGAACAGGATAATCGAGAGGGTAGTGAGTTCCAGTAATTGGGTGAGGTGAGTAGTGAGGATGGGAAGGAGGGACTTGCGGGATGGGGGTAATTTTTATGGTGGGTGGTATAGTCTATTGTGGGGAAGGTGAATGCAGGGGATAGTGCAGAGAGCCATAATGGTAGGGAGTGGATGAGAAAAGCGAGAGAGGGGTAATTCAGTAGCAGAAGGGGGTGTGCAGGTATAAGTGACTCACTGATAGGTGCTGTGGGGCAATGCCCTGTCATACAGAAGGAGTAAGGTGAAGATAATTGTCAGTCTGGGAAGTCTTTGTGATGGAGGTAGTGGCATTGAGAAAGTCAGGTGATGGGGTGCGCGCTAAGGGGCGCACCAAGGGGCCTGCTCCTTGGTCGCGTTCCTTAAGCGTGTGACACCCCGGGTCCCAGGCTTACTTTCAAGGGCTGGCTAGGCCCGCCTCCGATGACGTGTGGGCCGCTGATGCCGTTTCTGGTGCAGGGGCTGTGATGAAACATAGGGCCTGCTCCGCACCCCGATGGGTCTCATGCCAAACGCGGGAGCAGGCTGGGATGAGGTGAGTCGCAGGGAGACGGCCAGACGGAAAGAACTTGCCCCGGGTCCCAGGCTTACTTTCAAGGGCTGGCTAGGCTCACCTCCGATGACGTGTGGGCCGCTGATGCCATTTCCAGTGCAGGGGCTGTGACGGCTGTGATGAAACGTCGTGCCTGCTCCGGACCCCGATGGGTCTCGCGTCGAACGCGGGAGCAAGCTGGGACGAGGTGAGTCACAGGGAGACGGCCAGATGGAAAGAGTAACAGAAAAGTATGAAAAAAAAATGTGTGAAAGCTTGCTGGGCAGACTGGATGGACCGTTTGGCCTTCTTCTGCCTTCATTTCTATGTTTCTATGTTTCTATTTCAAAAAATGCAAAGACTATGGGGCAGTCTATGAAATTAATAAGTAGCACATTCAAAACAAATCTGAGAAAATTATTTTTTACTCAATACACAATTAAGCTATAGAATTCATTACTGAAAGATGTGGTTAAGGCAGTTCGTGTAGCTGGGTTTAATAAACAATTGGATAAATTCCTGGAGAAGAAGTCAATAAACTGTATTAACCAAGTAGACTTAAGAAATAGTCACTACTTATCACTGCACGATAGCAATATGGGCTACTGTCTGAGATCTTGCCAGGTACTTATTATCTGTTTGGCCACTGCTCATATCAGGATAGTGGGCATGATGGAGCCTCAGCCTGACCCTATATGATAAGTTCTTATGTTTTTATTAGTTCCTTATAAAGTATTTTGATTTGTTGACTGTCATACGTCCATGGTTTGTTTGTTTTGGGTTTATTGTTTTGTTTTTTTTGGTTTGGTTTTGCAATACCCCAACAACAATAGAAAGGATTTTTGATGTAAGATTGATGTTTCCACATATCATTCATGAATTGAATAATGAGAAACATTGCTCTGACATAAACTTGTCTAGACTTTGCTTTTTTACTTGAAATCTATGAATGATACATTTGTGGTATTTGTGATTTAGCACTGAGGCTTTCGGCTGTCAATCACAAGTTAACCAAGGAGTTACAGTGCTTAGACAGCATTGCATAGAGCATACCAATTGCTGTTCATGTCTGCTAAACTTTGTTAGCAAATGAGTACATGTGTGACCCAGGAGATTCGAGATCTCAGTCTGTCAGTCATGAACTCACCGATGAGAAACATTGCTTTGACATCATTAAATACAGATTGAACCTCTCTTTTGGTTTTATTTGTAGTCTATATCGAACTCACGAATTATAAATATAAATGAAGGCTGTTGGTTTTGAAGAAATTAGGCTTTTGCTTTCTAAAGAAAATGAAGTGTGGTCCAGTGAATTATATAATCCATTAATTTTTAAAGAAACCAAAGAGTTCATATTCAGTTCTGAACAAGAATTGTGCTTGCTTTGCCTTTTGTCTGCACTGTCTAAAATACAACTAAAAGGACGGAGGAGTCTGCAATATCATTTTTGAATACTTTGATACAGCAGCAATAGCAAATGTAAATCCTCCTCAAAAGTGTTTAACATATCAGCAAATCCATTAAAAGTTAAAAATAACTTAAATGTAGGAAATTATCAATTGTACAGTACCTAGCTTCAGGAAAAAAGTATAATATAGCAAGAATACCTATTTTTAATATGATTGTGAGAGAGACAGAAAACAAGAGAGAGAGAGAGTTTTTTTTAATTACATTGGGATAGTTAAAAAATAATATTAGCTATAATAATTTACATCTTCCATATGGAAAATTATCTCTAGTATAATCTTATAATGTCAGAATAAAGATTTATTAGATTAAGTTCACCATGAAGTGACATTATTTACATTCATTCTTTGAGACTGGAAAATGCAAATGCTGAACAAAAAATAAATATGAACACAATGGGCCGGATTTTAATAGCTACGCCCAATTTTATAACATGCGCACGCAGCCCTACCTAAATCCCCCCTTTGTGTTATTTATGCCTGCCTCTGGCAGGCGTAACTTGTGCGCGCTGGCCGGCTGCCGGCGTGTGATCCCCCGGCATGGCCGCTGTGCCGGAGGCCTCAGTCCCGCCCCTGGACCGCCCCCAGACCGGCGCCCTGCCCATGCTCCCGCCCCCTTCCCGCCCCCTTTTTCAAAGCTCCGGGATATAAGCGGTGGATTTACGCGCGCAGGGCTTTTAAAATCTGCCCCAATATTTGGTGGGTAATACCTATATAATTCTGAGCAATAGGGTATATTTACTAAACCACAATAAGTGATTGACATGTGAAAAATGCTGTTTATCAGACTATTATCACTTATTGTGGTGATATTGTCTGAAATTTTCAGTATCACACAATGGGGCAGATTTTAAAAGCCCTGCGTGCGTAAATCCGGCTGGATTTACACGCGCAGGGGGGTTACGTGCACCGAGCCTATTTTATTTATTTATTTATTTGTTGTTTTTGTTATACCGGCTTTCATGAAAGGTATCACATCAAACCGGTTTACATTTAACAGGGTGTGCAATATACAAAGAACTCAAAGAACTATAACAAGTGCATGGTTAAAGGAATTTGCAGTTACAATAAAACAGGGAAGTACACAACTTAGAGCGGAAGAGAGAAGAAAAAGGGAGATTAATTGACAGCAAATTATTTACAGTGTTGTAAAATTAATTACCATGTGGTAGAATTAGTATAGTGTATATATTGTTTTTATTTAGACCCATTGTTAACGGAGTGTAGGTGATGTCAGATGTAGGGTGCAGTTGAAGTCTGGATAAGCTTTTTTAAAAAGCCATGTTTTCAGCCTTTTCCTGAATGTCGGTAGGCACGGTTCCTGTCGCAGGTCGGATGGGATGGAGTTCCATAGAGGTGGTCCTGCTGTTGAGAATGCTCTGTCTTTAAGGGATTTGTGTTGAAAGGTTTTTGCGTGTGGAACATGAAGTGATTCTTTATAACATTCTCTAATGGGTCTGGAGGGGTGCATAGGGGTGCATATTTTGCATAGGCTCGGTGACGCGCGCAAGCCCCGGGACGCACGTATGTCCCAGGGCTTTGAAAAAGGGGCAGGAAGGGGGTGGCAGTCCGGGGGCGGCAGTCCGGGGGCGGTCCAGGGGAGAGACCGAGGCCTCCGGCACAGCGGCTGTGCCCGGGGATCGCTCGCCGGCAGCCGGCCGGCACACGCAAGTTACACCTGCCAGATGCAGGCGGAAATAACAAAATAAAGGTAGGGGGGATTTAGGTAGGGCTGGGGGGGCGGGTTAGATAGAGGAAGGGAGGGGAAGGTGGGTGGGAGCAGAAGGAAAGTTTCCTCCTAGGCCGCTCCGATTTCGGAGTGGCCTCGGATGGAATGGGGAATGCCATTGGGGCTCCCCTACGGCTCGGCATGCACAAGTGTGCACCCCCTTGCTCGCGCCGACCCTGGATTTTATAACATGCACGCGGCTGCGCGTGCATGTGATAAAATCGGGCGTAGCTATTAAAATCTGGCCCAATATTTGGCCTAAAAAAATCTGACCCCTATGCAACTTTCCAAAGCTGCATTAATTTCTGAAAAATTGTTTACAACTCAGGAATTGTAGCTAACTTTTCCCTGGAGGCATCGGGACACTAACACATGTACCAACATCTCTGGCCTGCTTCTTAAATGACCATGCAGCCTAGAAATCCCCCCATCCCAAAATGACTGGGATATCCCACCCACCCCATGCCACTTATAGAGTCAGCTAAGCAGCAAAAAAGTTTAAAAAATAGATCAAATAATCATTTGCCCCCTACCCAGATCCCTCCCTTTGGCCAAACGTTGACTCCCCCAGCCAAGTAGACCCCCTGACTCCCCAAACATACAACATATTCCCTGGTATTATAGTAGACCCATTCTCACCCCCATTCATAGAACATATTCCCTGGTGGTCTAATAAACCTACTCTCACCCCCGTTCAGAGAACATATTCCCTGGTGGTCAAATGGACCCCCAACCCAAACGCATCAGACCCACTGGTGGTCCAGTGATCCAGTGGGGGCCCAGAGTGCCCCCACTGGGTCCAGAATGCCCCCACTGGGTCCAGGCAGCAATATTTTTTTTAATTGCAGTGCACAGCTTTTGTGATGGGGAAATGTTAGGGTGGTACTGTTTTGAAAAATGGCTACCACCCAGACCCAAAACATAGCGGGTGCTCTGAGACCCCACTGGACCACCAGGGTAAATTGTTAAAGTAAGTGAAGGCCTGGAGGCAAGGGAAGTCTACTGGTAGTCCAATAGACTACCAGGAAATTTGTTGTATGTTGGGGGTTCAGGGGGCTGTTACTGGGGGTGGAAGAGTGTTTGGATCCTGGAGTCGTCTTTTGTCAAAAGAAAGGGTTTTGGAAGGGGGCAGGGGATTGCCAGGTGACTATGAGATCTATTTTTAAACTGTTTTCCCTTCTGGGCCACCTTTACCAGCGGCAGGGTAGTAGACACATGTCTACCCAGACTCCTGGGGAGATTGTGGCACTTTGGAAGGGATTTGGCACTTTGGAAGTCACTTGACCTTTTAAGACAATGGCAGCTTTGGGTGAAATGGGCCACCATTGATTGTTTTTGTCCCTTGCAATATTTTTTTTTTGTTTGCAGAATTTTTCTATGAGACAAAATATATTGGGGAAGCTGCCACTAGAGCCATGGATTTCCTTATTTCCCCCTTCCAGTCATTAATTCAAATTTGATCATATTATGATCACTATTGCCATGCAACCCCACTACCCTTACCTCTCTTACCAAATCCTGTGCTCCACTGAGAATTAGATCTAAAATTGCTCCCTCTCTCATCAGTTCCTGAACCAATTGCTCCATAAAACTGTCATTTATTCCATCCAGAATCTTTATCACTCTAGCATGTCCTGATACTAGTTACATGCCTTCCATTTCAGGAGTAAAGATACGCTGATAGGGACCTTGGCACATGTTTGTATGCGTAAATAGTTTTGCGCTGTTTTAATGCTAAAATCTGAGAAATGGCCATGTCATGTCCAGACCATGCCCATTCCCCGCCCCTTTTTCCCAAAACATGTTTATGCACATACCGGGAGATATGCGCAAATGTGCACATTTTTAAAAATCCTCAAGGTGCGCACCAGCCCAAGAGATGTGCAGATCTCCCAGCTTTGGCACACGCCGATCTCTTAAAATTTACCCCTTAGCGAATCAGGAACTAAGTTGGATAAATGCTGATATTTAGACTTATCCAGCTAGGATCGCCAAATAAATTAGAGCTGCTATTGAGCAGATTTAGAATTAGCTGGATAAACTTATCCAGCTAACTCAAAGTTATCTGAGTATATTTATTTGTGGGTTTTATATACCGTCATTCAGGTTTGCCATCACAATAGTTTACAAAAGTGTTAGCAGGTTAGCATATCAACGTGTTCTGCTATATGACCACACCGCTGAATATCCCAGACAAGTTAGCCAGAGATGCTTATCCATTTAACTTTTTCAGCTGAAATTTGACCTCATAATACAAAGATTGATAAACCATCACTTAAATCAAGAATAATTTAGATGCAAAGATACAATTAAATAAAAATAAGTAAAAAATACAAAAATTGTAATCAAAGAAAATGAGATACTAGCAAATAACCAACATGCTCATGTTTCAGTAAATTGCTTGTAAAAAGCAAAGTATTCTTATCTTATCAACAAGCTGCAAAACTACGCTTAAGAGTGAATTTTCAAAAAGGTTATGCAAGTTAAAACACCTTATAAGCATGCACTTTCCAGGTAAGCATGTACATATGTTTTTTAAAAACAATGCAAAACAAGCAAAACAGTGAGCATGTACAATGTGAGCATGTTTGTGGTATGTCAGGATGTGATTTAAAGGTTCACATGTACTTCAATATGTCATAACGAACATGCACGTATACATCATTAGGGAATATTGTTTTTTTTAACCTGGTATTTGGCGTTTTGGCTTCTAGTGGCAAATGGAAAGGGCAATTCGGTAGGAGAACTGGGAGAGTATGTGAGGTGTTAAATGTGAATTAGTTGCCCTTAGTGATTACAATTTTTTTGCTGTCATTCGTTTTTCTTTTTTTAATCTGTGTGTCTCTAGGTTTGTTTCCTGTGTTTGGAGGCCTTTCTGTGGGTGCCACAGAATTTATGAGAGTGTTGACTGCGTGAGTGTTGGGTGTCTGCGGGTGACTGGGATGTGAGTAGAGTCTGGCTGTGTGTGACTGGAGTTGATTGGGGGCTGGCAGTGGGTGAATGGTGGTGAAGTAACAGATAAAATGAGTAGCACAAATTTGTGAATACTGAAGCAGTAATATTTGAGGAGGAAAAGAGAAAAGAGGAGGACAAAGAGATACCCCTTAGAGAGGGTATACAGGTCCAGGACACTATTTATGGATTTATCAGAGGAGCAAGTGTTACACAGGTTCAGGTTCCACAATGAAACCATACTATCTCTATGCTAGTAGTTAGAAGGGAACCTGCGCCTTTCCACTCAGAAAGACGGTAACTTTTAAACAGGCGCACATGTGCGCGCATTTGCTGGCTCGAATCCAAAGATGTCAATTTTATAGCATGATGCGTGCCATCATAGTTTGTTTTCCCAGTTCGTTCCCAGTTTGCCTAGGTAAGGGACAGGACTTAAAGGGACAGTGAAGGAGTGGTCCTTTGGACTCCTCCTGTAGCTTCTCCCAGGGAGTTGTCTCCTTAGCCCTACAAAAGGGCTCGGTAGTCAGTCTACCTTTGCCTTGAAATCAGGTCGTTCCTCCTAGGACATGGGTCACTCCTGCCTTATAGTTGCTTGCCCCAGATCGTCTTCTCTGCTGACCGTTCCAGAGTACAGTTCCGTCCGATGGCTCCTTTCCAGGTAGCAAGGACACCAGTCCAGCAGGACCTTCATTGAGCACCCTCGTCGGGTCGTCACTCCTGTGTCTCCTGTTCCAAGTGTCTCCTATCCCAGCGTCTCCTGTTCCAGCATCTCCTGTTCTGGTGTCCCATGTTCCAGCATCTTCTGTTCCAGTGTTTCCTGTTCCTCGTCTTCCTTGTTAGTACCCTCTGGACTGATCTCTCGGTACTGACCATTGCCTGTCTATGGACCATGTTGGATCGCCGCCTGGATTTTGACCTCTGCCTGACCTGGCTTCTCCCGAACTGACCTCTGGTAACTGACCCCTGCCTTGGCTAACTATTCTGGACTGATCTCTGGCTTTTGACCCTTGCTATCCTTTTTGATTCTCCTTGCTGGCCTCCCGTGACCTCCGGCCTTCCTCCTTGGACAACGACTGTGCACCCTTTTTGCACTCTTCTGAACTGTCTCTTCTGAGATCCTGCAAGGCCCACTTAAGGCCATCTCCTCCTGAACTCCGCCTCCTGATGGCAGGCATCCTCCGAGTCCGACCAGAGGGCCGTACCAACCCTGCACCAGGCCAAAGGTCCACCTCCAGTGCAACAGATACCTACAGTACCTGTATGTAATCTACTTTGAAGTACTGAAAAAAGTGCAAGAAGTGGAATATAAATCTAAAATAAATAAATAAAAATAAATAAGATTCCTAAGGAAGAAGGACTCACAAGTAATTGAGATTGGTTTGCATTAATAATTATATTTTTTCAGCCTGGCTCATGAAAGAGACTTCTAATAAGGGGTATAGCATAAGCAAGAAGTTTTTGCTATAAGATATATATAACAACTTTTTTAAAACTGTAATGTGAATTGTACTGAGAAGTACAGAGCCAAGTACTGAAAAGGATTGGTAGGCCATTTGACTTATGATTGTACCTTTCAGTCCAATTCATCTTATTACAGCAGATCAATATTTTATGAGTCACATATTACCAGAATGCCTAATAAACATATTTTTGAGAACTGAGAGTACTAGGCTGGTGAGGACAGGCCTCAAACAAGGTATCAGAGATTAGTCAAGAATGTCTAGTGGAAATATTTAGTGCATATTTGTAAAAGCAACTCAAACTTGATATACAGCCTCCTTTATGTAGAAACAGCTTATTGTGATGGATTTCAGAACACTACTGAGAGCTTGCTCAAAGTGGCCTTCTCCCTGTGATTTCAATTGTAATAAAGTTTTTCAGCATTATCTCGGAATGGATTCCTGCATGGTTTTATCAGTGAGCCTAGAGGGAGTTAACCCCAACAACAATGATCTTAATTTTTACTAATTCTTTTAAACCTAAATAAACTTTGTTATCCATTTTATATTTTTGGTTCAAACAAATGCATATTCCTACTATTTATTTCCCTATAGGAATTTATCTCCCTAGGATATGAGGCTATCCTGTCAGAGGCCTTGCCAAGCCTGGCTTATACCCCAAGCATTTACAGAAAATCCCCCAGAAGGGGAACAGCAGATCCTCATAGAAGACTATTAGCTCTGCAAAATTGTTGCGCTTGGAGGTGGACCCTTGTCCTGGAGCAGTGTAGAACAGCTCCCTGGTAGGGACCAGGAAGCACCTGCCCCCAGGGGGCAGAGCACAGGAGACAGAGGCTAGGATGAGCTTCACCACTGGAAGCCCGTGGTCCCCCCGGTGGAGCCCGTAGGGACCTGGGCCACCTGGACTTAGATAAGTCTTACAGGGTCTCCCAGAGAGGTAGGAGAGACGCATGCCCACGAACAGGAAGGGAGTACGGTCGGTCACTAGGCTGCAGGTCTGGAGAACCAAGGTAGGCCAGTACAGCGTAGGCAATGGCAAGGCAAGGGAGAAAGCCAGAAACAAGAGACGTGGTCAATGGCAGCCGGGATCGGAATCCGAGGATCAGTCCGAGGAGTAGTCAACGAAGCAGGGGTCAGGTTCTAGAGATCAGATGAGGTCACAAGGCAGGCAGCGGTCAAGATCCAGGCAGCAAGCAGAATAGTCAAGGAACAGGCTGAGGTCAGTACCAGAGAGACAGTCCAAGGGTACTACCTGGGGAGTGTTATTGTTTGGGATAGTTGTGGGTGGATCCTTGGGCCGGTGGCAGATGACCACACCCCCGGGGGAAGAATCCCGAGAGGGACCACCGGTCAGGCTCAGAGTTTGGAGACAGACACACACTAGTTCTTTTATTAAACAGTATATTGAACCACCAGAGGTGGCAGCAGTGAGCTGGAAGCGCCCGGCTGGGCTGTAGTCCCTCAGATACTGGAACAGTGATCCCAGGATGGCAAAGCTGTAGAGAAACTAAGTATAGTGAGTAGGCAGGGTATGCAGAGTTCAGGAATAGAACCTTGATGGTAACACTCACACAATAGTCTCTTGAAGCAGCCCAGGAGCTGGAATGGATTAGGCCCTCTTGGAGCGAGTACCTGGTTCCAGGGAAAAGCTCTGAAAGAAGGATGGTAACTCACTGGTGTTGTAGGTAGCGATGACAACCTGGCAGAGGTGGTATTCAGAAGCAGGTCCGAGAACGAGGGCCCTCGAGGAGCGAGTACCGGTTCCAGACTGCGACCTGAAAGGCAAAAGAGAAACGAGGCCCCCGAGGAGCGGGTACCCCTGGTAAGTCCGAGGAGGCAGAGTAGTTAGGAGCGTAAGAAACCTTTCCTTGCTAACTCAAATAGCTAGCGAATTAAGAGACCTTAAATATCTGGTGCGGATGACGTCATCTCAGGGGGACACCCCTGAGGTTTGCGCCAAAGCTGGTACTTGAGTCAGGGCTGGGCCGCGCGCGTGCCCTTAGGCTTCTGGGAAACATGGCAGAATGCAGCGTCCTGCCGGTCCGGGGACGCCAGAGGCAGGCGGCAAGATGACACTGTGGCAGTCAAACATCCAACAAGCAAAGAGGGAGTCGCCACAGAGGTAAGGTGGGTGGGGTGGAGACATCGGGCAGCGACGGTCGCAACAGGGAGACAGGACAGACAGACGCTGGAACCAAAGGACGCTGGAATAGAAGGACACTGGACAAGCCTGGAACAGTAGGATGCTGGAACAGAAGGACGCTGGAACAGTAGGACACTGGAACAAGGCTGGAACAAGACTGGAACAAGACTGTGAACGCGGAGGCAAACTAGTACACTTACAGTGCTGACCCGATTGCCAAGGCAAGGAAGTGCAGGCAGGGACTTCCTTATATTGTATGTTCAATCAGGGCACGCCGCAGAGCTAGGATCCACCCCTGGCCCTACAAGAGGCCGGGCGGTCCACGCGCACATGCGTAGGGGCATGGCCAACGCCTCTGAGGATGCCGAACTCCGGCGTGAGGCCTGGTGTGCAGTGGAAGGCCCGGCGACCGCCACTGTGGGATGCCAAGGCCTGGAGATCCTCTCAGCTGCCACTGGAGAGGCCAACCCATGACCTGCAGAGGAGTTAGTGAGGTGAACAGGCCCATGTGCGGGCCAGGCGCAGATGGAGCGTGCAACATGACCCCCCCTTCTAGGCCTCCCTCTATGCAGCCATGGCTTTTCAGAATAGGTCCTGTGGAAAGTCCAGAGAAGCTCTTTATCAAGAATGTTATGGGATGGTTCCCATGAGTTCTCCTCGGCCCCACAACCCGGAATATTCAGCTGGTGAGGAAAAGGAGGAGGAGGACACGGAGCACTGGGGCTCAAAGATATTTCAGCCAGAAGTGCTAATACCTGCTCTGTACCAGTGCCTGCCACGGCCATCTCCTCCGGCATTGACCCAGATGTTGGCATAAAAACAACAGGAATCCGAGACTGTGAAGGCTCCGGTAGGGGAGATGATGTCAACATTTCCCTTAGTTTCGCATTACATTTGGTATGCAGCATCTTATTGCCATATTTAAGTTTAAAATTTGCATCAGAAATTCAGCGGAGAGCACCTTTTTTACATCCATCTCATAACACAGACCATCTACCCCCTAGGTATCACACTCTTCTACCAAATATTAGCCTAATTGATCCATGAATATGGTCCCAATATATGTGTACAGATGATTGAAGAGAGAGAATGTCAGACTGAGTATTGATGATAGGCACACCTGTTTACTGAAAATGCCTTAAAAAGCATGTATGACAAGCATAAAATTTATGTATAAAAGACAACCAAAAAACTAAAATGAAAAGCTAAATAAATACATATATGGGGTGAATTTTCAAAGGAGTTATGTACACAAAAATAGCATATATGCATATATGTGCATTCGTGCTTAATCTATATTCTCCAAACAGGTTACATACATGTGTATATCAGCCTATGGTTTGTATGTACATGCATACATCGCTATTTTATAAACCATTTACTATGGATGTGAATCGTTTTTCTAACAAATTGAAATATCGTATGATATTTCTAAACTTGTTAATATATCGGGTAAAAAAAGAAATGATCACTTTTTCCCCCGAATTTTCGTAAAAATCATTTTTCGGGTTAGTGCGCGCTAACTCATGTTGGCGCTCACTAACAAAAAATGTTTATTTTTGTTATTTTTTGTTACTTTTTGCTATTTTTGTTAGTGCATGCTAACATGAGTTAGCGCGCACTAACCCGAAAAATGATTTTTCACTAAAAAAAAAAAACGGGGTTCCGTGGGAAAATGAGATTTTCCCACGGCCAGACGATCCCGAAAGCGGGAACGATCGGGCACCCGATTCACATCCCTACCATTTACTCATGATTGTCACCAACACTGCACTATAGCTAATTTACTAGCCAAGTTCAAACTTCCATAGTCATTTTTGACCTGGTGTTTGATAGGCTGCCTTCTTCAGGTGAGTAGACATAGTAGCAGGCTAGGAGGAGAGGCAGAGGGGGTGGGGGTGAGGCTAACTGGCAAACCCTTGCCCTTGGCCACAACATTGTATGTTATAAAGTCAATTTTGGGCACGAGTCTAATGCAGCGCTTTGGGAGAACCTTTCACTGAAAGGAACAGCACTGCTGAAAGGGTGCAAATGAGTGTGACTGGGATAGACTGGGCTGCACTGGGGGGAGAGATAAGTGTAACTGGGACAGACTGAGCCATACTTACAAGGACCGCCATGGCAACCTGAAAAATTCCAAAGCCATTGTCAAGGATGTATAGAGACAGTTTCGCTAGCAATATATGAAGTGTCTGGTGTAACATCAGTAAGCAAAATCAAAGTACAGGTATATGAAAAATAATTAAGCATGGTTAGAAAAAAATGAAAAAGTGAAAGAAAATTCCCTAATATTTATGTTTATTATTACTTGATTAATCGCAATGAAGTGCATTGGTAAAACAAAATGATGTACAAATCAAATTCAAACAGAGCTAACAAGATAAAACTAGCAAAAATATAGCATACAGCATATCAAAAGAAAGCTAGCACAAATGTAACATAAACCATGATACAACAGAAAGTTTAAACAACTAAAATAACAGGGCACCAAGATAAATTTAAACACAATGCAAAACAAAATAAGTAAAACAACATAGTGCAATAAAATGGAACAAAATCTCATAGTGAAACTGAAATAAAGTAGAATTCAAATGAGAGAAGGCTTGTAAAAACAGGTGGGACTTAAGTGCCTTCCTAAATTTTAAGAACTCTTTCTCAAATCGAATATTAAGAGGCTTTTCCACTTGAACCAGGGGTAAGGAGGACTGGCAGTCACTTATCCAGCATTAAAATAAATGAGACCTGTGACATCAGAGTAAGGATATGGGGAAGCTAGAAAATCTGGTGAGAGTTTAGAATTTAGGGGAGAACTAGGCTGAACTGATGTTGAGAGGGAGTGTTGTGTTAGTCCTCCTATCAGAGCAAACATGTTACACAACACACTTAAAAACCTGGCAGGAACAATAGTGCATGCTCTGGAATGAGTGGGAATATGAAAGGTGTTTAATGATTAGTGAAAAAAAAGAACAATAAAGGTTAGGCTTGGGGCAGTTAAACTTAAATGTAAATGATAGCTGACCTGTGGTTGATTAGTGTCTGCACTGATAGTTAAAATGAGTAGAGATGTGAATCGTGTCCTCGATCGTCTTAATGATCGATTTCGGCTGGGAGGGGGAGGGAATCGTATCGTCGCCGTTTGGGTGTTTAGAGTATCGTTAAAATCGTTAAAATCATGAACCGGCACACTAAAACCCCCTAAAACCCACCCCCGACCCTTTAAATTAAATCCCCCACCCTCCCCAAATGCCTTAAATTACCTGGGGGTCCAGCGGCACACTAAAACCCCCTAAAACCCACCCCCGGCACACTAAAACCCACCCGACCCTTTAAATTAAATCCCCCACCCCAAATGCCTTAAATTACCTGGGGGTCCGTAGTGGCGGTCCGTAGCTTAAATTACCCCCGGGTCCGTAGCTAAATCTGGGGAAGGGGGAGAGCAGGAAATCCGGCACACTAAATCGAGGTGTCTTCAGCCGGCGCCATTTTGCAAAATGGCCACCGCAAAATAGCGGCGGCCATAGACCAATACGATTCGACGCAGGAGGTCGTTCCGGACCCCCGCTGGACTTTTGGCAAGTCTTGTGTGGGTCAGGAGGCCCCCCCAAGCTGGCCAAAAGTTTCTGGGGGTCCAGCGGGGGCCCTGGAGCGATCTCCTGCCGCGAATCGTTTCCGTACGGAAAATGGCGCCGGCAGGAGATCGACTGCAGGAGGTCGTTCAGCGGGGTTCCGGAACCCTCGGCGGCCATTTTGCAAAATGGCGCCGGCTGAAGACACCACGATTTAGTGTGCCGGATTTCCTGCTCTCCCCCTTCCCCCGATTTAGCTACGGACCCGGGGGTAATTTAAGCTACGGACCGCCGCTACGGACCCCCAGGTAATTTAAGGCATTTGGGGTGGGGGATTTAATTTAAAGGGTCGGGGTGGGTTTTAGGGGGTTTTAGTGTGCCGGGGGTGGGTTTTAGGGTGTTTTAGTGTGCCGCTGGACCCCCAGTTAATTTAAGGCATTTGGGGGGGGGGGGGTTCGGGAGGGTGGGGGATTTAATTTAAAGGGTCGGGGGTGGGTTTTAGGGGGTTTTAGTGTGCCGGATTTCCTGCCCTCCCCTTCCCCCGATTTACGATTTTTTGATGATAAATCGGGGGAATTGGTATTGTATCGTGGCCCTAATGATTTTTGACGATTTAAAATATATCGGACGATATTTTAAATCGTCAAAAAATGATTCACATCCCTAAAAATGAGTGACTGAAAAGAAGAAACATTGTTATGGGAGAGAGTATAAGAAAACACTTGAAACTTCTTGAGACTCCCCATTCAAGAGAAAGTATTGAGCAGAAATCTTCTTCATTCTGAGCATGTATTTTAAGTTGAGAAAAAAATTTCAACAAGTTTTGAAAATGAATCCAGAAGGAAAAAGATCTCTGGTAAGGAATCAGAGGAGAGAGAACTGTTATAAAATTCCCACACTTACATGGCTCAAACCCAACTTACGCAGCTGAATGTGCAGAATCTTATAATTAGGCAAACATATACGTGCTAGGGATGTGCAGAGCAAAATTTTATGTTCATATTTTTTATGTCCGAAAGGGGGTCCCACTTGCGGCCAATATGGACATAAAAAAAATCCAATGAGTTGGGTATATGTACATATGTGCAAAAAAAAAATTAAACCCCCTCACCCTCCTTAATCCCCCCCCCAGACTTACCACAACTCCCTGGTGATCGAGCGAGGAGTGAGGACGTCATTTCTGCAATCCTTGGCGAGAAGCATGTGATGTCGGTGGCACGTCGAGTGACGCGGCGTCACGTGATTCCCGGCTCGTTCGCGCCGGACGGCTCGTTCGGCCCAAAAAGAACTTTTGGCCAGCTTGGGGGGGCCTCCTGACCCCCCCCTCGTTCGGCCCAAAAAGAACTTTTGGCCAGCTTGGGGGGGCCTCCTGACCCCCCCAAGCTGGCCAAAAGTTCTTTTTGGGCCGAACGAGCCGTCCGGCGCGAACGAGCCGGGAATCACGTGGCGCCGCGTCACTCAGACGCGACGTCACGTGATTCCCGGCAAGTTCGCGCCGGACGGCTCGTTCGGCCCAAAAAGAACTTTTGGCCAGCTTGGGGGGGCCTCCTGACCCCCTCAAGCTGGCCAAAAGTTCTTTTTGGGCCGAACGAGCCGTCCGGCGCGAACTTGCCGGGAATCACGTGACGTCGGCGTCCCGTGATTCCCGGCTTGTTCGCGCCGAACGAGCCGTCCGGCGCGAACTTGCCGGGAATCACGTGACGTCGGCGTCCCGTGATTCCCGGCTTGTTCGCGCCGAACGAGCCGTCCGGCGCGAACTTGCCGGGAATCACGTGACGTCGCGTCTGAGTGACGCGGCGCCACGTGATTCCCGGCTCGTTCGCGCCGGACGGCTCGTTCGGCCCAAAAAGAACTTTTGGCCAGCTTGGGGGGGTCAGGAGGCCCCCCCAAGCTGGCCAAAAGTTCTTTTTGGGCCGAACGAGCCGTCCGGCGCGAACGAGCCGGGAATCACGTGACGCCGGCGTCACTCGACGTGCCGCCGACGTCACATGCTTCTCGCCAAGGATTGCAGAAATGGCGTCCTCACTCCTCGCTCCATCACCAGGGAGTTGTGGTAAGTCGGGGGGGGGGGGGATTAAGGAGGGTGAGGGGGTTTATATTTTTATTTTGGCTCAACAATCGCGATTTCCCACATATCGAACATATCTATGTTCGATATGTGGGAAATCCGATCGTTTATGTCGAATCAATTTTTTAAGTAAAAAAAAAATATGAGTTGCGTTTTACTAATGCGGTCAATCCGAATGCACACCCCTAATACGTGCACCTAGGCTATTTTATAACATGCATGCATATGTGCATATTATAAAATTACCATGCTTCTGGGTACTCGCCAACACACACAAGTATATGTGCACCCACGCAACCATTTGAAAATTACCATCCGTGAGAACAGAGCTAAAGAGAGAAAGAAATCTGTGAAAGAAGAGGAGAACATAAGTAAAAGAGTGAAATCCCTCTAGTAAGAAATAAGTTAGTTATCCATTGTTGTTCCTTACCAGAATTTAGTAAGAGAGTACATAGGTGGGACTCACCTAAAATGAGCCCACCCTTAACCGTAGCGCCGTCCCCAGGCGTGGATGGAGAGAAGGAGGGGGAGGGGGTGCAGGAGCACACCCCCTCCGTGGGTGCGCGCGCCTCCCTCGCCCCTCTCCTAGGAAAAACGAGCAGCAGCGTCATAGCCCCGCCCAGGGCTATGACATGCAAAGGAAGTGACAGGGGAGAAAATGATGACGTCACTGGCCCTTTAAAGGGCCACGACGTCCGGGGGGGGCAATCCTTTTTCGGATCCCTCCCGAGGGGCCTATGGCAAGTGGTGCCGGAGGTAGTGAAAGATGGATGGGTGGCCGATTAGGGCTGAGGAAGCGCAAAAAATGACGGAGTCGAAAGTGCTGATGGGCGGGGCCCCCTTGCTGGAGGACAAGGGGCCAGAAAGGATTAATGCTGCCTTGCTCGGTTACCATGCCGGGCAGTGAGGGACACGGATGACTGGCCCGGGTACCCAGGAAGGGTTTTTGATGACATAATGTACAAAATAAAAGCTGCGGCCTTATTCAACCAACATCGGTCTCAGAGTGATTAATATGAGACAGGGAAAAAGGCTAACACAAGAAGATTATGAGGTATAGGGGTATCTCGACGGACAAACAAGCATTGAGTGACGACTGCTAGTGTTAATAATTATCCTTTGTTTTTCCATAGTTAGCTAAAAGGTTCAACAAGCTGTCGAAGACACAATACACTAGGGAACACGAATAGCTTTTGGAAGAACTGTCGGTGTCAGGGACATAGTTTTCTTTATTGGTTTTGTTTAAAGTACGTTAGTAGGAAACAACAGACCTTCAAGTCAAGGGTTCTAACCGGTGCACTCTAGCTATGCATGTGAGGAACGCCTGCCAAGTCCAGAAACTAAAGATACACACCAACTAAACATGCAGGCCACATGAGAAAGGAAAAATACGGGACACCTGATAAAAGAAAAACTATTGAAAGAAAAGAAGAGCACACAAAAAGAGTCAGAAAGTAGCAAGGGAAAAAATAGACATATACTTACCCAGAAAAGATTTTGAAGGAAGATTATGTACTCACACGTGAACTGGGAAACATAGTGAAAGAAGCACAATCAATTCTTAAGGTTAGTTTGGTGAGACAGACAAGGTGAAACAAAAGTTGCAATTAACTCCACTGATTCTTAGCTGACTGTGTTGTTGATTAGAATCTTAGAATACTGGAGTACTTTGTTTTCTTCTTGAAACACTAAGGGGTAGATTTTCAGACGAGCGCGAACAGCCTACTTTTGTTTGCGCTCCAGGCGCAAACAAAAGTACGCTGGATTTTAGTAGATACGCGCGGAGCCGCGCGTATCCACTAAAATCCTGGATCGGCGCGCGCAAGGCTATCGATTTTGTATAGCCTGCGCGCGCCGAGCCGCGCTACCTCCCCCCGTTCCCTCCAAGGCCGCTCCGAAATCGGAGCGGCCTTGGAGGGAACTTTCCTTTGCCCTCCCCTCACCTTCCCCTCCCTTCCCCTACCTAACCCACCCGCCCGGCCCTGTCTACACCCCCCCCTTACCTTTGTCGGGGGATTTACGCCTCCCGGAGGGAGACGTAAATCCCCGCGCGCCAGCGGGCCTGCTGCGCGCCGGGCCGCGACCTGGGGGCGGGTACGGAGGGCGCGGCCACGCCCCCGGGCCGTAGCCACGCCCCGTACCCGCCCCCAAAACGCTGCCGACACGCCCCCGGAACGCCGCGACGACCGGGCCCGCCCCCCCGACACGCCCCCCTCCGAGAACCCCGGGACTTACGCGAGTCCCGGGGCTCTGCGCGCGCCGGGAGGCCTATGTAAAATAGGCTTCCCGGCGCGCAGGGCCCTGCTCGCCTAAATCCGCCCGGTTTTGGGCGGATTTAGGCGAGCAGGGCTCTGAAAATCTACCCCTAAGGGAATAAAGAAAGAAAAGTTATTGAAAGGTCTTTTTTTGTGGCGTAGCAAGATACTGTGAAATTAGAAAAAAAAATATTTGCTAGCAAAACTGTTGTTGAAATAGTTCATTCCTTTGTTTTTTTTTAATCCCTGCCTCCCCTCTTAACCCTGGGAGACTGCTGGGTGGATTACAGACCCTTATCCCAATGGGAGACCTAGCTGGGACAAAGAATTTGGAGCTGAACACCCTGAGTTTCACCAGAAGACTCTAATACATCTTACCCGTCTACATGTTGCACCCGGCGGTCGCAGGTGGCTGCGATCTTTGTTGCTTACTTCCTTTCTTCCTTCAGCACTGAGTCTAGGGAGGATGGCCGCCTCTGCTTCCATACGCCGACCCCCATGGCGTGCCCGGGATGGCTTGGGTGCTCCCGGCAGCCATCTTGCATCCGGGGTAATCTAGGGCACGCGCGTGCGCACCGGCCCCCTTCTTGTACACGTCATGGCTGGAACCTCAGGGGCGTCCCAACCGCATAACATCATCCGCTTACAATACTTAAGCTCAGCTGACCATCCAAGCTACGAGTTAGCAAGGATTCCTGTCCTGCTCAATTCTGCCATTCTGGGACTTGTCTCGCTGTTCCTGTCTGGGTGATCTCGGTACCCACTCCTCGGGGGCCTTGTTACACCTAGGGCTATCCGCTCCTCGGAGAGCCATCTTACCTGTCTCACCTTCCTTTTAATGAGCTTCATCACCATTCCTCTGATGACCCTACAGTTCTCCTGTTCCGGATCTCCTTGCTGCCTACTCTACATCTGGCTTCCTCTAACTCTGAGTGAGTACTAGACCTACTTCTCCTTCATCATGTGGATTCTCAGGTTACCCCACTCTGTGGACCACTACTAGATCCATACTGTCTTGTGCAACCATTACCATCGGCGTCCAGCCTACCCCGTGCTGCGGACCACTACTGGAGATCGCCAGCACAAGGCTTCATCAAGAGAAGGTACTCCCCGGGTTACCCCATGCTGTGGGCCACTACCGGATTTGCATTATCTTGTGCAACCACCAGATTCAGTCTCTGGCCTACCCCACACTGTGGACCAATACTGGAGACCATCAGCACAAGTCTCATCTAGAGGAAGTACCTCCTGGATTACCCCACTCTGTGGACCTCTACCAGAGAAGCCTGCTTGCAGGCTATTTACATGGACTGAGTTTATTAACCCACTCCTTGGGTTATTCTTGCTGCATAATAAAGCTACTGCCTCTGTTGTCAATCACTGCTGAGATCCCGCCTGTCGTGGTGAGTCCTCACAGAACTCCTCCCTGTGCATGGAGTCATCTCTTCCATGACCCAAGGGCCCACTACCTAACCTTACACACAGAACGTAACACTACATTTCTATAGCAACAGCCACCAAAGAATTTTTGCCACAGATGTGAGTGGCATGTAGTAGGGATGTGCATTCATTTTGAATGAATGCGCAATCCGCAACGTATAGTTCCCTATTCGTTGCATTTGTGGGGTTCCTAAATGTATGGTGAACCCCCACGAATGCATTACGTATCATTAACTTATCATTAATGTATCATTAATGAATAAACGTATCATTAATGAATAAACCCCCCACCCTCCTGACCCCCCCAAGGCTTGCCAAAAGTCCCTGGTGGTCCAGTGGGGGTCCTGGAGCGATCTCCTGCACTCGGGCCATTGGCTGCCAGTATTCAAAATGGCGCCGATAGCCTTTGCCCTTACTATGTCACATTGCCATTGGTCGGCCCCTGTCACATGGTAGGAGCAATGGACAGCCGGTGCCATCATGTGCTCCTACCATGTGACAGGGGCCGACCAATGGCAGCGGTAGCCCCTGTGACATAGTAAGGGCAAAGGCTATCGGCGCCACTTTGAATACTGGCAGCCGATGGCCTGAGTGCAAGAGATCACTCCAGAACCCCCGCTGGACCACCAGGGGACTTTTGGCAAGTCTTGGGGGGGTCAGGAGGGTGGGGGTTGTAGTTAATTAAGTTTAAAGGGTTGGGATGGGGGTTTTTTTTTTACTTTAATGGGAAACAAATCCTATATCTAACTAATGGACGAATCAGGGTCCCCAAAAATGGATGTAACGGATTTGGGTCCCGACGAATATGAATACCGAATCGAACGTATCCGTCCCTGCTGCACATCCCTAGCATGTAGTTTATAATTAACTTCAATTTTCTTGGCTGTGACAAAGGATTATCATCTGATGGACTGATTCAATTACTTTTTTTACATAGACAAAGGGGAGGTAATTTTCAAAGGAGTTACATTTACACACTTACAGCCTGGATGTACATGCTTAAAATGGGTTTTACACATGTAAATGCAATTTACCCATATAAGTGGGCATTTGAAAATTGCTACAGCATATGCCATTGAATTGCCCAAAGGATTTGCACATGTAAGTACACTTTATGTGGGAAAATGGCTTTTGAAAATTGCTATTCATTAATGATACATTTATTCGTTAATGATACATTAATGATACGTTAATGATACGTAATGCATTCGTGGGGGTTCACCATACATTTAGAAACATTTACACGTTTAAGTCCTTTTGAAAATTTCCTCCTAAAAGTGGAGTGTAAAACTTAGGAGTGTAAAACCTATCGACAATTCAATGGCATATATTGTAGCAGTTTGCAAAACATCACTTATACATATAAATTACATTTACTTGTGTAAAACCCAGTTTTAAGTATGTAAATCCTTTTAAAAATTACCCCTATAATGAGAAAAATACTAAAAACTGAATTTTCAATACATTATGCACATAAAAATTAGCATACACATGTAGAAGTAGCTTCTCCTTGCCTATTCCATGTGGTATAAAAGTCCAAAATATTCGTGTAGTTTTACATTTGTGCCCATATGTTCACATGTAAAAAAGGGACAATCTAGGGGCATTCCCAGATGGGGCCAACAGTTCTGTGTGTAAATTGCCATTTTAAAAGACATGTGTACTTTTTCCAACTTACTTGCATATTTTTACACCTTCTAATTATCTGGTGTAACTAATACTAAATGTGTTTATTGTATAGTGCTGACTGGGTGGGAGGTCTGGGTAAACTGGGAGAGTTCAGGCTGAAGAACCAGGAGGGTCTCAATGGCCTGGAGAAGAACTGGGTGAATTGGTGGGCTAATTGGTAAAATTCCTAATTTAATCAACACATGCATGTTATGAAGTACACTAACTTAGGAGTATAAATCAGGATTTAGGTGGATACACAGGTATATTTTTAAAATAGGTGGGTAAATTACATGCATTCAATACATTGATATACATGGTTTCGATGCATTACATGTATTCATACTTAAGACTACATATGCACGTATGTGGTGCGGTAATATACACGTCTGTGATACAGGCATGTTATAAAATACTCTTGTAAAACTATGTGTCGCCACAGACACATGCACATGCCACCACATGTGGTTTTTGAAAGTTATCCTTCCTGGGAATTGGGCCCAATTAAAAAAAATAAACAACCCTCCTATAATAGGGTCCTTGTGAAAAGGCATTGGTATAAGCATTCAAATAATAATATGCAAGGGTTTATCACCCATTTCTACAGCTAATTGTTGTGCTTGAGCTTATAAAATATTGGAAGAAATTAGTTCATTTCATAATCAATGATTGTAGGGAACCTATTTCTGTGTTGGCTAACAATATCAGATTTTCCAATGAAGTTCCACAAGGACAGCTTAGTATTTATTTTGTGTATTCTATAAGCTTGTCAATTTTGTTAGCAAAAAATTAAAAAGCTTTAAGAAAAAAAAAAATTGTGTTTGTTTGTTACAATCCCCCTTTCAAATGAATGTCTACTGGACCCTGTGGAGTGTGAAATGAATGTCTGTAATGCACAACATCAAGATGAAATAAAAACCTGAAGAAATCAATACTGTTTCACTTTATTCTTTTTCTGTTTGCTTTCAATCTGGTAAAAAAAAAGTTTATCTGAAGCACCTTCAGAATAATTGCACTGTATTTTTTCAGTTATAATCTCAGCAGGATGTACATGGGGAAAAAGTTTTGAGTTAATCATCTTGTTTAAAGTATAGCTACTGTTCTTAGTGATAGAAAATACAATTTTGCACAAAATTAAAACAAAGCAAATAAAAATTAACCAAAAAAAACCCAAAAAACAAGCAAGTAGAGATTATAGAACAAGAAGTAGTTAAGCAAACATGTGAATGAATTATATTGGATTTATAGACAGGGAGCGATGATGTTTACCCAAAAAACTGATTTAAAAGTCACTGTTACCTAGTCTGCTGTGACTATTCTTAGCTCTTTAATAGCTAGTGTAACTGTTTTTGCACTAACCTTACATGTGCAATTGATCATTTATGGTGCGCTCTGCAGAGTTTTAACTCTTGAGTACATGTCAAGATTGTTCTGTATTTTTTTCTTTTTGAAATTTCTCATTTTTAAAACCTAAGGAACATAAGCAACACATCAAACACAAGCAGGAAAATGGTCACTAATGCTTTCAGTACAAGAAACGCAATAAAACTGGATTTCAGAACACATGTACTGCAAAAGGCCAACATAAATGTAGAGCCCCCCCAAGAGGCAACCGATGTAATGACAACTCTCTCTGCTACAGTAGCTAAAGTGTTCCGAGTATGCGTTGTGGTATGCGGGTGGTACTGGAGTCAAGGTTGCAACTCAGTTGCCTTCTTCCCAACCAGGCAATGACATTTTTTAATCTCATTTACAAAGATGCATACAGAGTTATTCTTTTCTTCTTGTAAGAGATAAGCAAGCTTAGATTTTGGTGTTTGTTTGTCGGGAGTTTAGCCTGACACTGTGGTCCCTCATGGGACTGCCCCCCCCCCATGGGCGTGGTCAGCTGCCACAGTGTCCAAGGATCCACCCAAACACCATTAACCATTACATACGCACACTAACAGCAGAGGGAATGAAGATTCCTTTCCACTAAAATTTATCATTTTGCTATAAATTTCACAAGAATAGTGCCCGTGATAAAAAAAAAGGGATGTGGATAGGGTAACTTTCAAATTTATTGCACTTGTGATATTTTAAACCACCAAACAAATGGAGAACAAGAGATATTCAAAGAATCAATCCAAATAATACAGAGATGTGTCAGGTCAGATTAACCGTCTACAGGTGCAGAAACCGTACTGGAATCGAAAAAATTTTTAGTCACTCAGTATGATTATCAGGCAGGTGTATCTTGCATTTGAAAGCAGTGAGAAGTTAATTGTTTTGACATTGTTGGTCCCCCAACATGGCCATGTTTCGCACTGCTGCATCGGGAGAGATAGAGCAGTAGATCAAACAGATCTTCATTGATATAGAAACAGATTTATCAAATATAAAAGAGGATGATAAGAGACAAACACCCACGAAAATACTCAAGATAAAAATGATAAAAGTAAGAAAAGTGGAAAAAATAAAAAAAATATATATAAAAAAATATATATAAAAATTTTTTGTTGTTAAAACTGCTCCAAGGTGAAGAAAATAATAAAATAATTAAATACGTTATATCTCTTAAAACGGGGTGACTACCCTACACATCAGCAAGTGACCGAAAAAAACAGCGAGAAAGTTCAAAATGCAATAACTCCAGTAAACAACAAAGTTATTAGCGAAGAGAAAGTCTCTGGGAAAGATGGGTTGTTGTCACTAGGAGTGAGTCATTCTGTTCCGAGGTGGACTGAGAAAGCACTGATGCCCTTGAAGGGGTAATTTTTGTGCTGGTCAATGGGTATGATGTGAATCCAAAAAAGAAGATGAAGAGGATGGAAGAGATGAATATGTAGATAAATTGTCCACTCGTGGTGCCAGGTTAACGTGATCAGTGAGATATGATAATGAAGAAGTAAAGGAAACTTTATTGTGTATAAAATTTGCAAGCTTCATCCATGGATATACATAAACTTTTGAATAGTCCAGCTTGTCCCGTTGAAATTTCTTGAACTTCAATTTCTTTATGTCAGATCGAAATTTCTCCAAATTCTGCTGAAATTCTGTTAGTTGCACAGAGTAGGAATCGACAGGAGTTTGAGACTTCAAAGAGTCCATCTGCACTGTAACTTGATCCTGTAGTTTGGATACTTGTTTTATGGCTTCAATGAGGAGAATCATAAAATCAAATGAACATTTAAGTATTTGATTATAGCAAGTCAAAAAAGTAGGATTGTCAGTGTGAAGATAGGGCTCTTTAATTAATGCAAAGACCATGTGGAGTCAGGCTGACACAACAATATTCTACCAGGGTTGCTGCATGGAATTCTGCTCAGGTGGCTCGTTTCTGCAAGGCGATAGTTTCTGACCATGAAGGACTGAAGTTTGAAGGACCATTTTCTAAGAAAAGACACTTATCAGTTAACAGGGCATTAAAGTCTTGATCCATATAACTGAAAGTAACAGTGGAAGCAGGGGTTGCCATTCGAGCCTTCACGAAATAGGCAAACCACCAAACAAATGGAGAACAAGAGACATACCAATGGACTTCTCCAATAGGCTCACATGCTGTGAACAGCGCTGGATCTTTGAATTAGGTTAACTCCACCCTGCTAGCCTTAAGAAAGAAATTGAATGGACTGTGTTTTAGAGATGTGAATTGGAACCAGAATCAGTTCCGATTCCTGGTTTGGGGACTATAGTGAAATCTTTTTTGTGCAGTCCGATCGGGATTTTTTTATCAGCTGCGCCCGAGCCGATAAACAAAAAACCCACCCCAACCCTTTAAAACATATCCTTTAGCTTCCCCCACCCTCCTGACCCACCCCCTCAAAACTTTTTAAAATTACCTGGTGGTCCAGTGGGGGTCCCGGGAGCCATCTCTCGCTCTCAGGCCGTCGGCTGCCATTAATCAAAATGGCACCGATGGCCGTTTGCCCTTACCATGTGATAGGGTATCTGTGCCATTGGCCGGCCCCATCACATGGTAGGAGCACTGGATGGCCCCTACCATGTGACAGGGGCCGGCCAATGGCACGAATACCCTGTCACATGGTAAGGGCAAAGGGCCATCGGTGCCATTTTGATTAGTGGCAGCCGACGGCCCGAAAGCGGGAGATGGCTCCCGGGACCCCCAGGTAATTTTAAAAGGTTTTTTTTGGGGGGGTCGGGAGGGTGCGGGAAGCTAAAGGATATGTTTTAAAGGGTCGGGGTGGGTTTAGGGGTTGTTTTTTGTGCCATTTTTACCGCCTTCCCCCAAAACGATAAGAGAACCCCATGAACAATTTCGTGGGGTTTTCCTATTGGTTTCGGGCAGCCCCCGATTTCTGACGAGTTTGAAAATATCGTATGATATTTTCAGTCGTCAGAAAAACGATTCACATCCCTAGGGTTTTACTGATCATTTAATTCCCCATGATTACCAATCTCTGTTCATGTTCTTTCCCCTCCTTTTTTTTATTTGGTCCTTTCATTCTGTAACCAATGTGACATCTTACTTCATTATTTTTCTCTGTGCTTGTTTAGACATATTGGGGTAGATTTTATAAATGTATGCGCACGCGTACTTTTGTTCGTGCACCAGGCGCGAACAAAAGTACGCTGGATTTTATAAGATACGCGCATAGCCGCGCATATCTTATAAAATCCGGGGTCGGCACGCACAAGGGGGTGCACATTTGTGCAACCTGTGTGCGCTGAGCCTGGCGCACGCTGCCTGTTCCCTCCACCTCCCCTCACCTTCCCCTCCCTTCCCCTACCTAACCGACCCTCCCGGCCCTATCTAAAAAAAAACCCCCGCACCTTTGTTGGCAGATTTACGCCTGCCGAAAGCAGGCGTAAATCTGCCACGCCTCCCGCCACGCCTCCCTGCCACGCCTCCCGCTCCCTCCCGCCCCCGCCCCAAAATTTGTGCCGCCCACCCAACACGCCCCTGACACGCCCCCTTTGCAAAGCCCCGGGACTTACGCGCGTCTTGATGCTTGCGCTCGCCGCCGAGCCTATGCAAAATAGGCTCGGCGTGCGCGCGTATCTCGGGGTACGCACGTATCTTACGCACGTACCCCTTTGAAAATCTATCCCATAATGAATATAATATATGTTTTTATTTATGTATTTACATCTATATTTATGTTTCTATAGCATGTGTGCATTCAAACATATCTATATGTTTTTTTATATTGCTATTTTTTGCTTGATCTATGTATCAAGACAATTTTTTAGATGCTATTTGCCTATTCCCCTTATTAATGGTTTTTATATTTTCCACATGACTTTCTTTATTTATCTATTGTTGGTTTTATCATTCATTACCAATGGTCTGTATATTTTCTTTTAATCATTGTTTTTCAACATTGATTTTTCCCATGTTTTCAATATTTCACTTTTTTCTGGTTTATTTGTTCGTAGTACACTTCAATGACCTGTATGTTTTCCCATGACTGATTTATGTTTTCACAAGTTAGTCATTTTGGTCATCCAATATAGTGTGTCTTGCCTTGCAGTTGCCTGCACATATTTTCTTTCTTTCTACAACCCCTTTTTATATATTTTTCATTTTAATTTTCCCATTTTCCTGTTTGTTATTTAAAATGTTTTTCATGAATTTTTTGTTCTTTTCATTTCATTTCATTTTTTGTCCCTCATTGCAATGATTCTGTTTTTTGTGCACTGGTGTTTTATTTGCTTAACGCGGCTGTATGCTAACATCACCACATTTGCTCTGTCTCCTGTTTTGGTGCGCTTTAATAGATTTAACCCATGGTTTACAGCATGAACAGTCAGCAGACTGTCACGTTGGTGGGTGACTTGGTAAAACATATTTTTTGTTGGTTCTGCATTTATTTTGCTCCTTCTCCACTGTGGATGCACTATCTTGCTTGCCTGTATGGAAATTCTTCAGCTACTCATTGTTTTTTTCGATATATGGTGCTCACATCCTCCACTTTCTTTTACTGTAGTTGGATTATTATTGCAGTTGAGCTTTACCACCTTTGTTTACCATTGCTCGTGGCTGTGTATGTTTGACACTCCATTTTTCTTTCCCAGAGACTTCTCTCCATTAATAACTTTAATTATTGTTTACCGCAGCTTTTGCATTTTGAACTTTCTCGCCATTTTTTCCAGTCACTTGTGTTCACCCTGTTTTCTCTTAAGGTGTGTAATGTATTTAATTATTTTATTATTTTCTTCACAACAAAAATTCTTTTATATATTTTTTTTCCACTTTTTTTTCTATTATCATTTTTGTGTTGAGTATTTTTACGGTTGTTTGTCTCTTATCATCTACTTTTATATTTGATAGATCTGTTTCTTTCTATATTAGTGAAGATATATCTGTCCCTCCCAATACAGCCAGTGTGAAACATGGCCATGTCAGGGGACCAAAAACGGCATCACAATTAACTGTCTCATTGCTTTCAAATGCAAGATACATCTGCCTGATAATCATACTGACGGGCGGATTTTCAAAGCCCTGCTGGCGTAAATCCGCCCGGATTTACGGGAGCAGGGCCTTGCGTGCTGGCGCGCCTATTTTCCATAGGCCGCTGGCACGCGCAGAACCCCGGGACTCGCGTAAGTCCTGGGGTTTTCGGAAGGGGCGTGTCGGGGGTGTGTCAGGGGTGGGGCCGAACGACGCAGCGTTTTGGGGGGCGGGGCGTGGCGCTTCGGGGGCGGGCCCAGGGGCATGGTTTTGGGCCAGGGCATTCCGGGGGCATGGCCGCGCCCTCAGGAACCGCCCCCGGGTCCGGTCTCGGCGTGCCAGCAGCCCGCTGGCGCGTGTGGATTTACGTCTCCCTCCGGGAGGCGTAAATCCATGGATAAAGGTAGGGGGGGGTTTATATAGAGCGGGGGGGGGGGGGTTAGGTAGAGGAAGGGAGGGGAAGGTGAGGGGAGGGAACGGAGGCAGGCTGTGCGGCTTGGCGCGCACCGGCTGCCCAAAATCGGCAGCCTTGCGCGCGCCAATACAGGATTTTAGAAGAGGGATCCGGGTAAACCCTTTAAAGGAGTAAAGAGAACCTCAAAAAAATGAATGTCCGGGGATCACCGTGTCAGTAAATCAACATACAGAACCGGAACCGGGGGTCTCTCAGATATGTACAAAGTGCATACGCGGTCAGCATACCGTCAATTAAATTAGGCAGTAGCACCCGGCATCTTCAAAAAAACAAAGACTTGTAAGGGAAAAACTTTGAAGACTCAGACAAATATTATCGCGGTGATCCCCGGACATTCATTTAAATTCGGTGCACTATTGTTGTGTGCACCTATTAAAACTTAACAGTTTGGTTTAAAGTGGTATTGTTCAGTTTAAGTTGTTGCCGCACATTATTTTCTTGTTGCGTTATCAGTAGAGGCGTTACACGAGGGAACTCATGCACGCTTCAACGTCTGAGAGAGGGGGGAGTCCACAAGGGGGCTAATGTACATAGGAACCTTTGAGTGGGAGTAGATCAACAATCTAAGGTTTATAGAAGGAGTTCTCATAGCCAATCAGTGGCTATATTATTTATTTATGAATATTTATTTGAGTATTTCTTGCTTGCCTTTCCCAAAATTTTGATCAAAGCAGATAATAATAAAATAAATACAATATCATAAAACAATAAAAACCATGACAATGAACAACTTTAAAATGTAAAACCAGTGAATTAAACTTAGGGAGGATAACTTTAAAATAAGGGCACATGCCCATATGGGCACTTATGTGGGCACAAGCACACATGCAATTGTATTTTTAATGGAATGCCAAATTATGAGTGTTTCATGGAAAATGCACACATCATCACATGTAAACTTATGTGCATTCTATCCATGCCTAAAAAAGATCATGAACTCCTGTGCATGAGCACTTTACATGATGGCTTCAGAGATGTATAATTTCCAGATCCTCAGAGGTATGACAGCAAAAGAAATGCTTCCTCCAGCCTGGCAACCAAATTTCAACACTAGGAACATCCAGTATCTGGCATCCCTGCTGGTGGAACATGAGGTCAGCCTCTACTTTGTCCCTGAGAAGCAATGGAATAAGAATGCCTGGCATCTGATTTCACCTATTTTAAGTCTTGTGCCTCCTACCCATGTGGGGTAAGTAGAATGGGGATAATAAGGGAGGATAAGGTCAGGCAAAGCACGTGGGGGCAAATATGAGGGTGGCCAAGTGTCTTTTAACTACTCACGACTTAATTATGAACAATACAGAGGTACATACTGGTATGGAGCTCACATTGACAGAAAGTGCATACTTAATGGGGGTCATCTAATTTTCCCCTATAGATTAAAGACCTCAAGAAAAAGGCCCAGGAGCTGCGCTACAAGAGGCAGAGAACATAACATAAGAACATAAGAAATTGCCATACTGGGTCAGACCAGTGGCCAAACCAGGCTACAAGTACCTGGAAAATACCCAAAACACTAAGTAGATCCCATGCTACTGATGCCAGTAATAGCAGAGGCCATTCCCTAAGTCAACTTGATTAATAGCAGTTAATGGACTTCTCCTAAGAACATAAGAAATTGCCATGCTGGGTCAGACCAAGGGTCCATCAAGCCCAGCATCCTGTTTCCAACAGAGGCCAAACCAGGTCACAAGAACTTATCCAAACTTATCCAAGAACTTATCCAAACCTTTTTTTTAAACCCAGCTACACTAATTGCACTAACCACAACCTCTTGCAACAAATTCCAGAGCTTAATTGTGCATTGAGTGAAAAATAATTTTCTCAAATTAGTTTTAAATGTGCTACTTGTTAACTTCATGGAGTTTCCCCTAGTCCTTCTATTATCCAAAAGGGTAAATAACTGATTCACATCTACCTGTTCTAGATCTCTCATGACTTTAAAGACCTCTATCATATCCCCCTTCAGATGTCTCTTCTCCAAGCTGAACAGCCCTAACCTCTTTAGTCTTTCCTCATATGGGAAGCTGTTCCATCCCCTTTATCATTTTGGTCATCCTACGCTGTACCTTCTCCAGTGCAACTATATCTTTTTTGAGATGCGGTGACCAGAATTGTACACAGTACTCAAGGTGCGGTCTCACCATGGAGTGATATAGAGGCATTATGATATTTTCTGTTTTATTCACCATTCCCTTTCTAATAATTCCCAACATTCTGTTTGCTCTTTTGACTGCCATATTAGGAGCTACCACCCAGGAAAAAGATCTAGGCATCATAGTGGATAATACTTTAAAATCATCGGCTCAGTGTGCTACAGCAGTCAAAAAAGCAAACAAAATTCCGCTGTGGAGGAGTTCATACATTGGGCAGACTAAGGCAACTGCATTTACCCCCACTCCAGAAAAAACGAGGCCCAAAGAAGCATTAAGTTTTTTTATGTATAGCACTTGACATATCACACATACAGACTAATTTAAAAACCTGTGCTTATGAGTGTGTGAGTGGAGATGTGCTGGAATTTTAATTCATGCCTACCGTGCGTAATATGCTCCTAATTTTAAGTGGTTATTCGAGGAAACGTACTTTGCGTATCTTCCTTAGGACTTTTCCTGCTTTAACGTGCAATTGTAAGTGCATTTAAAACATGCTCGCATGATTAACATTCCCAGCTTTTACAATTAGTCCACCAGTTTGCCCAGTCAATCTCTATGTCATCCAGACCCCTCTGGTTCTTCATCCTGAATGCCTTCCAGTTGACCCAGACCCCTCACCCTCTCATGTAAACCCTAAAACGTGATTTCTACAAACTTGCTTCTCATCAGGAGCAGCAGTAAATATATGCAGCTAACAAGCCACTGTGTGGTGTGGCCTTCAGTTTTAAAATGTGGAGTTACGTGGGTAACTGTTAGCCTTACCCTGGAAGGCCCATGCTCCGCCACCTTATTTTTCGCTCGTGCGCACACATATATGCACGTAATTTGCAGCTTTTAAAATTTGCATTGTTCACACGTGGCCTACATATGCACATATATGGGAATTTTAGCTTGAGCATTGCCTTTAAAATCGACCTCACAATGTAAATAAATGCAACTTCACCATTGAAAACGTCTTTGTATCAGAATGTTCCTTTCCTGTATAGCCTGTTGACTTTCTAATATTGCTGCCCACCCACAGCATGCTCAACGTCAGTAGAAGCTAAGCTCTAGCAAGCAAGAGCCTTAAAAGCCTATTCCCTAACCCAAAGTCCAAGTGGCCTTTCTGCTACACCATACGAACACTATAGCACTTGTTTATGGTGTGTCACATCTTTCAGAATGGGAAACTGCATGTGGAGTTCCTACCAAATTTGTGCATGTCACTTACAACCAACCGTTCACTACCCATTTCTAGCACTCATCAAATCCTGAAGCTGTATAATCACAGCTGCCACATATGTCATAGCTGAAAAACATCTTACTCTGGGAATGATTGAGCAAGTTTCTGGCTGTTCTGCAGTATGTCCTCCACAAATACGCATTTGTCTGACCTTAGACAGTGAATATGTTGGGGCCAAAATGCACAGGCCGCAGTTTCTCTTTTACCTCTGTGATGGTCCAAATAAACTATGGCTGACATCCTGGCTGACCAATCACTAACAGGGCACACCTGATCTGGGAGACCCTGCAGTGTGGACACTAAAAGATTGTAATTAACAAGTGAGATTTCAACTGTTCCAAATGGGAGGATTGGAAAAGCCAGTTGTTTATAGTGAACCCGTAGAAAAAGTGCAGTTGCTGGTCACCCACAAAGTTTTGTGGCAAGTGCATTGTTTGGGCACACCACATTAGCAGACCTTTCCGGCATGGAGAGAGAAAACTGGGCCCTGGCGCAACAGCTTGGAGAGGAGACCTACCTGCACAAGCCACTTGTCATGTAACTGATGCTGTCACATGCCTCACAGCCCTCTCCCCATGTCTGTACCATTTGCTGGAAACACATAGAGAGGGAATAAAGAAAGAAGCATCTGTCTTACCTATGAGCCAACCATCACCATAGAGGCCATCCTCAAAATTTTCAACAGGTCCTATTGCCTAACTATAAAGGAATCATGTGCGGCTCCTGGGTACTGGGCCACCACATCGAGGATGCACATTTGAGCATCGCAGACTATTTATACATTGATAGAGAAGAAGAGCTTTCTGTTGCAGTAGATCTCCTCCCTGCCACAGAGCGGGATGATGGCTACATGAGTGCAGTTGATAGCTAACAGAACATTCAGAAAGTTGGCAATGGCATAAAAGCCTCTCTTCATATCCTCAGGTCCTGTATTAATTAATGCGGTCACATACAGCTGTTATGACCAGACCCAGACAGTGGGAAAAAGAGCTTTGGAACATTCCCCAGATGACTCTGTCATTTGGAAGGAGCCGGATGCCATGAAATGCAGGGTGTACAAGAGTTTGGTAAGGGCCGGTATAGTATGGGAACTTTCCGGGACCAGATCCAGATCTCCTCTGATTTCTTGATATAAATCCAGGATAGCCTAAGAGCTGAGGTTGTACCTGCTAACCACATATTCTGACATGCCCAGCAATGTGGTTCTTGGAGGGAATATGTGTTCCCTGTATTTCTGGCCTGCCCGCTTGCATGTCAAGCGCTGCCGTGGACCCTGACGCTCTCCCTGTGGGGCCAGTGGTTCTGGATCCATAGCAGGGAATTCCCTAGGAGGGGTTTGAACTTACCTTGCCTGTTGTTGTGGTTGTTGTTATTGTCTACACCGAGCAACCTGAAGCAGCTAGTATTCCACTTCAAGTAAACCCGCCCCAAACATATTAGTTTTAGGAAGACAGGCCAGGTAAGAAAAGGTGTTGTTGTTGTCCCAGGAGGGCTTGGTAGGTGTGTCTGAAAGAAGGACTCATTTTATCGCATGCAATAATAGCCGCAATAATAGCCATGACCTGTGATAACAGCCGTGGTCACACGATAAAAACATTTTTGCCCCTGTAACGCTAAAAAAAAGGTGGTGTTATTTCTGACATTAAATCTCCCATTATTATATGTTAAATCGGCGTAATTTGTGATAGGAGACCGTATTTTGCATTAACACCTCCTTCTGGCATACTCAAAATAAAATTTACATTCCACCTTGCGTTGTGCTATTTATCACACAAGCAATGCACATTAGACCCCATTTAACACACATTAGGGCCTTAATACATTGCTCAGTCTGAGAAAATGTTCCAATTCAAATTGGACTACCGTATTTCCACGCATATAACCCGCGGGTAATGTGCGTTTTTACCTACCCCGCATGCCCCCCGCGGGGTATAAACGTGGGCGGGTTATCCAGAAAAAATTTTACAGCAGCGGTTAACATCTCTCTCCCCCCCGCCCCGGCGCTTCACGCCTGTCTCGCCCTCACAACCATGGCGGAGCTGTAGCTTCCGGTCGGTGACTGAGAGCCCGGCCGTGCGCTCCGAGAGCGGGCAGCGTCCGCCCTGCCGGGAAAAGCCGCTTAGCACGGAAGGAGCAATGGGGGTAAGGCTGGAGGGAAGCGCGGGTTCTGGCCCAGACCTGAGCGGCGCTTCACGCCTGTCTCGCCCTCACAACCATGGCGGAGCTGTAGCTTCCGGTCGGTGACTGAGAGCCCGGCCGTGCGCTCCGAGAGCGGGCAGCGTCCGCCCTGCCGGGAAAAGCCGCTTAGCACGGAAGGAGCAATGGGGGTAAGGCTGGAGGGAAGCGCGGGTTCTGGCCCAGACCTGAGCGGCGCTTCACGCCTGTCTCGCCCTCACAACCATGGCGGAGCTGTAGCTTCCGGTCGGTGACTGAGAGCCCGGCCGTGCGCTCCGAGAGCGGGCAGCGTCCGCCCTGCCGGGAAAAGCCGCTTAGCACGGAAGGAGCAATGGGGGTAAGGCTGGAGGGAAGCGCGGGTTCTGGCCCAGACCTGAGCGGCGCTTCACGCCTGTCTCGCCCTCACAACCATGGCGGAGCTGTAGCTTCCGGTCGGTGACTGAGAGCCCGGCCGTGCGCTCCGAGAGCGGGCAGCGTCCGCCCTGCCGGGAAAAGCCGCTTAGCACGGAAGGAGCAATGGGGGTAAGGCTGGAGGGAAGCGCGGGTTCTGGCCCAGACCTGAGCGGCGCTTTACGGCCTTCCCCTCCCCAGGCTTTAAGCTTGCAAGTCCTGCAAACCGCGCAAAGGTCCCCGGGGTTTAAGCGGCTCTTCCCGCCAGCCTGCTCTCACTGCTCCGTGTTCACGGTCTGATTGTGACAGAGGGGTTCGCATGGAACCAGAAATCGGTTAAATGAACGAATGAATGACCGAGGGATGCGATGCCCCTCGGACAAGCGCCCTGTCTGCCCGCGGGTTATATGAGGGGGAGGGGTATATTAAAACTTTTTTTCATAAATCTGGAAAACCTGCGGGTTATGTGTGTGGGCGGGTTATATACGTGGGCGGGTTATTGTCGTGGAAATACGGTATGTGTAGGAAAGTTTTGGGATGGAACATTTTGCTGCCAGTCTATTGGAAATCTCATGTTCTGTAGTTTCACAAATATGTTGCTCTAGGATACCATTTCGTTCAGACTTTGTAGCTGCAGAAAAAAAACAAGATTGAGTCACAGGTTACCATTTTTGGCCCACTGCTTATTTCTGCCATGAAATCAGTACAATAAGGCCTCCAGCTAAAGTTATATTTGCTGAAATGAGACAAAATGAGTGTTAGTAACGGTTGAAAATGCTTTCTCCTTCAAAGTTTTTTTTGGGGGGATCCCCTTTCAACTCAAGTAATATTACTAATATGGTATGTGGCACATTTCTACACATTTGCTTCAGTTTAAGAATATTTAACAAAGAAAAAGAAAAACATGTTATCCATCCCTGAAATCTTTATTATAAGTATTTTCAGAAAATATTCCTTGGGCTGGATATCAAATTGTTCAATTATACTTTCTACAGGAGCACAGGAGAGTGGACTTTTGACAAAAAACAGTGATTGGTACTCTACTTGAAACAGCCCCAGGCTCCCCATTTCTTTTCCAGTGGACTGGAAAGAGCATCTTAGTAATAAGGCATCATGCCACAAGTTATAGTTTCTGAGACCAGCCACAAAGAAGATTTTGTGAATGCAGTATCTTTAAAAAAGAGATTACACTTCTAAAGATATATACTTTACCAGCAATAATAATATTAATATTAATAATAATATAATAATAATAATAATAATAATAAAGATATATACTTTACCTGCAATTCTTGCGCTGGAGGTGAACCCTTGGCTTGGTGCAGGATTGGTACGGCCCTCCAGTCAGACACGGAGAATGCCTGCAACCAGAAGGCGGAGCACAGGAGGAGACAGGGGCTAGCTGGAACTTTGCCAATAGCAACCTGGGATTCCCTCACTTTGAGCCATTGGTTACCCAGGCCGCCTGGTCTTAGGTGGGTCTCGCAGGGTCTCCTAGAGAGAAAGTTCACCATGAACAAGGGTGTGTGGTCGGTGTTCAAACAAGGAAGTCCAGAGGTCGCAGGAGGCCAGAAGAGAGTGTCCGAGTGTATAGTGAGGATGAAGGCCAGAGTTCCAGTCCAGAATGGTCAGCCAAAGCATGGACGGTAACAGTGGTCAATCCGGGTGTAGTCAGGTCAGGCAAAGGTCAAGTTCCAGTCGGCGATCAACAGTAGTCAGGTCAGGCAGAGGTCAAGTTCCAGGCAGCGATCAAGAGTAGATGGAGTTCAGGCAGAGGTCAGGTCAGGCAGCAATCAAGAGTAGTCAGAGAACAGACAAAGGTCAGTACCGTGAGATCAGTCCGAAGGGTAATACCAGGAATGGAGAGACGAAGGAACGGGAGATGCTGGAACAGTAGACACAGGAGATGCTGGAACAAGAGACACAGGAGATGCTGGAACAAGAGACACAGGAGCAAGACACTGGAATGCTGGAAGGCAAACTAGAGACCCGATTGCCAAGGCACCGTTCAAGGCCGGTGCCATCTTTAAACATGGCGCCGGCCATCCAGTGCTCCTACCATGTGACAGGGGCCGGCCAATGGCACGGAAACCCTGTCACATGGTAAGGGCTAAGAGCCATCGGCGCCATTTTTATTAGTGGCAGCCGATGGCCCGAGAGTGGGAGATTGCTCCCCGCACCCCCACTGAACCACCAGGTAATTTTAAAAGGTTTTTTTTGGGGGGAGGAGGTCAGGAGGGTGGGGGAGGCTAAGGGGATCAGTTTAAAGGGTCGGGTGGGGGTTTTATTTATCGGGCCATCGGCGCCATTTTTATTAGTGGCAGCCAAAATGGCGCCGATGGCCCGAGAGCGGGAGATCGTGCCGGGACCCCCCCACTGGACCACCAGGTAATTTAAAACATTTTGGGGGGGTTCGGGAGGGTGGGGGAGGGTGAGGGATTCATTTTAAAGGGTCGGGGTGGGTTTAAGGGTTGTTTTGGTGTGCCGGTTTTCCCTCCCTCCCCCCTCCCCCGATTTACGATTTGTCACGATAAATCGGGGGAATTTCTATTGTATCGCGACTCTAACGATTTTTTACGATTTAAAAAATATCTGATGATTTTTTTAAATCGTCAAAAAACAATTCACATCCCTAATATAGAGGCATTATGATATTCCCTCTTTTATTCTGCATTCCTTTCCTAATAATTCCTAGAATTCTATTTGCTTTCTTGGCCACTGCCACACATTGAGCAGAGGATTTCAATATATTATCCACAATGAAGCCTCGATTCTTTTCCTGGGTGCGCTGGCTCTCAATGTAGAACCGTGCATCATGCAGCTATAACTCAGACTGCTCTTCCCTACACGCATCATTTTGCAATTGCTCACATTAAATGTCATCTGCCATTTGGATGCCCAGTCTCCCTGTCTTACATGGTCTTCTTGAAATTTCTCACAATCCTCTTGAGATGTAACAACTTTGAATAATTTTATATCAGAACATTTGATCACCTCACTTGCTGTTCTCATCTCTTGGTCATTTTTATATATATATATTAAAAGCAGAGGTCCCAGTACAGATCCCTGAGGCACTCCATTATTTCTCCATTGAGAAAATTGACCATTTATCCCTACTCTCTGTTTTCTGTCTTTTAATCAGTTCTCAGTCCACAATAGAACATTTCTTCCTATCACATGACTTTTTAATTGCTTCAAGAGTCTCTCATGAGGAGCATTGTCAAATGCTTTCTGAAATCCAGATACACTATCAGGCCAATACAGTAAAGCGCGGCCGCAGTTACCCCGTTTCTAACCCACTGTGTACTCACAATTTCACCGCGTAAGTCTAACCCACGATTCACTATCTGTTTTTACCGATCCTTACCGCTTCTTTAACTCGATGCATATCCCTTTCCACCCGCGGCATGTATATGTATGTAAACGATCCAATTAGCTATTCCCTCCCATACAGTAAAGTGCACCCCGACTATCGCCTTTTTAACCTGCTATCTTGCCACGTCTTTAACCTAGTAATTTACCACCTACCCTGACCATTGGTTGCTCAGCATATTCAATTTAAAGCTTTAACCTTGGTATTTAAGGCTCAGCATGATCCCATACATTCCATTGCACTGTCTGTATTCACAAGAATGTAATTATCTGATTCTACCACCAAAAGCCGCCCAGTCCCAAACCAACCCAATCCACAGAAAAAAAAATGCTTCTCGCACTTAGCCGCCCAGTCCCAAACCAACCCAATCCACAGAAAAAAAATGCTTCTCGCACTTAGCCGCCCAGTCCCAAACCAACCCAATCCACAGAAAACAAAATGCTTCTCACACTTAGCCGCCCAGTCCCAAACCAAACCAACCCAATCCATTCCAAGCCCAAGCAGAGAGAGACGAAATTTCACAGTCCCAAACTTTCCCCCAACCCCCGCTCACCTGCCCTGGCCGCAGCCACGCAAGCCCCCAGCAGCAGCAGTAGACGTAGAAGGGCGGCGAGAGAGAGCGGCTTCAGCAGCCCCGCCAGCGAAGATGAATACGTGCACCCCTGTAGGTCCAATATTGGCGCTCAAGGCAGCAAAGGCTCATGCACACACGCCGTGACCTCCGACGTCCAGCCAGTCACAGCGTGTGCGCATGCGCCTTTGCTGCCTTGAGCGTCCATATTGGACCTACAGGCGTGCACGTGCCACATATTCATCTTCGCCAGCGGGGCTGCTGAAGCCGCTCTCTCTCGATGTCCTTCTACTGCTGCTGCTGGGGGCTTGCGTGGGAGCGGCCAGAGCAGGTGAGCGGGGGCTGGGGGAAAGTTTGGGAGTGTGAAATTTCATATCTCTGCTGGGGCTTGGATTGGGTTGGTTTGGTTTGGGACTGGGCGGCTAAGTGCGAGAAGCATTTTTTTCTGTGGATTGGGTTGGTTTGGGACTGGGCAGCTAAGTGCGAGAAGCATTTTTTTTCTGTGGATTGGGTTGGTTTCGGACTGGGAAGCTAAGTGCGAGAAGCATTTTTTTTTCTGTGGATTGGGTTGGTTTGGGACTGGGCGGCTAAATTTCGTCTCTCTCTGCTGGGGCTTGGATTGGGTTGGTTTGGGACTGTAGGAGAGCCATCCACTTCCTGGTACCTGTCATTTCAAACATCATTTGAAATGACATTTGAAATGGCAGGTACCAGCGCACCCAGGATACTGTATAGGCACTGTATAGCGCCTATACAGTAAAATGGATTGTGCTTCATGGACGCGCGTTGGACGCGGGTTGGACGCGGCTTGCATTTGCATGCCATTTAAATACAGTATCGAGCGGTAGGGATCCGAACTGTGCGTGCAGCAAACGCGGGTGCGCCGGGCACTAACGCACCTCTTTCTACCACTCCTTACTGTATCGGCCCGTATATAAACTGGCTTACCTTTATTCACATGTTTATTCACCCCTTCAAAAAATGTAGCAAGATTTCCCTTGGCTAATTCGTGTTTGCTTTGTCCCATTAAACCATGACTATCTATATAGTCAGTAATTTTGTTTTTTTATAATAATTTCAATCATTTTTCCCAGTACTGACACCAAGCTCAATGGGCTGTAGGTTCCTGATTATCCCATAATCCTTTTTAAAAACTAGGGGTTACATTGGCTACCCACGAATCTTCAGCTGAGTTTAATGATAACTGTCTCTCTTGCAGGCTTTTTGCTTTCAAAAATGTTTTTATTATAAGTTTTTGCTTCCACGGTGAACTTCTTTTCAAATTCTACTTTTGCCTTACTTATCAGTGCTTTGCATCTAACCTGCCAGTGCTTATGCAGTTTCCTGTTTTCTTCATTCAGATCCCATATGTGAGCCTGTTTGTGGGTATGTGATTGTGTTTGAGTGTTTAGTGTATGTATGTATGTATACGTGCTTGTATGTGTGTATTTGTATGTGTGTATGAGTGTCTTTGTGTATGTGTATACAGGAGCCTGTCTGTGTGTTCATATGTGTAAGTGGGAACTTGTATGTATTTATGTGCATGTGGGAGAGCCTGTGTGTATGTATCTCTCTCTCTCGCGCTCTCTCTCTCTGTGTATGTGTTTGTATGTGTGTCTGTGTGTGTGTGTGTGTGTGTATGAGTGTTTGTTTATGTGTATGTTTCTGTAGGTAAATGTACATTCAGGGGAGCCTGTGTGTAGGTATGTGTGTGTTTGTATATGTGTTTCTATATACAGGGAATTCTGTCTGTGTGTATGAATTTGTGAGTGGGAGTCTGTATATGTGTGGGGGAGCCTCTGTGTTTGTATGTGTGTGCTTATGAATGTAAGCATGTATGTGTATGTGCATGTGTGTCTGTGTGCATGTTCATGTGGGGGAGCCTCTGTGAAGGTGTATGTATATGTGCATGTGTATGAGTGTATGTGTGTGTGTGTGTGTGTGTGTGTGCACTCATTTGTATGTGTATGAGTGATTTAATATTTGTGTGTGTATGTTTGTATGTATGGAGAAGCCTGTCTTTGTGAGTGGGAACCTGTATCTGATTTTGAGCCTATATGTGCATTTTGGGGAACTTGTGTGTGTGTATGTTTATGTGTGTGTTCTGTGTGTGTGTGTGTGTGTGCATGTATGTATATATGGGGGAGCATGTGGGGGGGTTGGTGGGTGGAGGTGCCTGAGTGTGGGTATGTGTATGTCTGTGTGATTGTGGGAGACTGTGGGAGGGAGCCTGTGTATGTGTGTGTGTGAGTGTGTATGCACATGTTTGTATGTGCATGCGTCAGCCTGTGTATATGTAGGGAGGAGCCTGTGGATTTGTATGTGTGACTGTGTGTGTATGTATCTGTGGGAGCCTGTGGTAAGTGTGTCAGTTTATTTTTTTGTGTTTATGTGTGTGTGTGTGTGTGTATTTTTATGACTGTGTCTATATGTGTGAAGGGGAGCCTATTTGTGTGTATCTGTGTGTGTTTTTCTTTGCCTGCTTGTGCCTGTGTGTGGAAGCCAGAGAGACTAGGCTTTGTAGACAAAGCATATTGTCTCTGCATAGTACACCTTCCAATTTTCCAGGCTCCATCTAGTGGACATAGACACAACTGTATTTTATAGGCGCTGCTTATCCGCCTAACAGGTCGATACTGTAACGTGCGGTTGAAGATTTCCCGTCTGTAACGTGCTGGGAGCGCACAATTCGGACGCGTAAGGCGATTCAGCGATACAGTCTCCAGTTTCACACGTCCTTAGCGCTTTTTAAAACAGACACATAACCCTTTCCGCACGCAGCATGTATATGCTATGTAAATGAACGAATTAGCTGTATAATGAAGGAATTAGCTATTCCCCTCCGATACTGTGACGCGCGCTCAGATTATCTCCTTTGTAACCCGCTATTTTGCCGCGTCCTTAACCTGTTAGTTTACCGCCACCCTCTACTTGGTGTTAGTGTGGTGTTCGAAAATTAAAACGGGAATAAAGTGTAAAAAATGGTGTAAAAAAAGTGTAAAAACATTGCTTACCTGCCCGAGCCCCGTCCAGTCTCCGGTGCAGCCCCAGTCCTGTCCCCTCCTCCCGAAGCAAAAAAAAAAAAAAAAAAACCCGAAAAAGTAGCAAGGCTCGGGCCTGCTACGATAGTCCCTTCTCCCTTCTCCTCTCCTCCCGATTTCGGCGCTCAAGGCGGCCGGGTGGGCGTGCATTCATCCAGGCAGAGGGAGCCGGCGGCGAAAGCGGCCACCGGCTCCCTCTGCCTGGATGAATGCACGGCCCCCGCCGGCAGTGAATGAATGCCCGTGCGATTTCGGCGCTCATGCGGGGGCCGTGCATTCATCCAGGCAGAGGGAGCCGGAGGCCGCTTTCGCCGCCGGCTCCCTCTGCCTGGATGAATGCACGCCCACCCGGCCGCCTTGAGCAGTTTTGTTTTTTTTTTTTGCTTCGGGAGGAGGAGACAGGACTGGGGCTGCACCGGAGACCGGACGGGGCCAGGGCAGGTGAGCGGGGGCTGGGGGATAGTTTGCCGAGCATCGGGGAACATAACTGTCCACTTCGTGGTACCTGTCATTTCAAATGTCATTTGAAATGACATTTGAAATGACAGAAACCAGCGCAGCCATGAAGCATTAGGCCCGCGAACCCAGGATACTGTATAGGTGCTCTATACAGTAAAATGGGTTGCGCGGGCCTAACGCTTGCCTAAGGCTTCGCAGCCGCGGCATGCATTTGCATGCAATTAGAAGAGAGTATAGAGCGGTAGGTGAAGAGAACTATGCGTGCGGGGAACGAGGGTGCGCCTGACACTGCCGCACTGTTTCTACCGCGGCCTTAGAGTATCGATCTGTTAATAAGATAGCCTGATAAATAGTGCTTTCAAGATTAATCCGGCCAAGTAGCAGCAAAAGCTCTACTTAGCTGGATAAGTCGGAACTTATCCAGCTAACTTGAATATCTATTTGTGCATATCTTTTACATGCCCACAAATATGGCAGGGTAGATTTATGTGTATTTTATAACCCTCACATATATGATGCACTCGGATTATGAAACACCTTGGTAGATCTGCATGCAACCATATTCACACACATATGGACACTCATGCAGGTGGTTTATCCTGTAAGGGTTTTAAATTGATAACTAGGTGACATGTTAGTTTATGTCTTTTAGTGGCTACTGAAAACCTATTTGCTCCATTAGGCCTTTGCCATGATACCCTTGGCGCCTTATATGTGGCCTTAATAATCTAGAAGTGCAGATGGTTTTAGTTTGATGATTGTTTTGATCTATGTTATGTTTTTTATGAATATTTTTATGTCAGCAGCTCTGAGCTTTATAAATATGTGGCATATAAATATTTTAAATAAACAAATAAATAGAAGGAATATATGACCAGGGGTGGATTGGCCTATCGGGGGATCGGGCATCCCCCGGTGGGCCGATTGCTCCAGTCACGTGGTCTGCTATGTGCGGCCGTGACAGAGACGTGCTCAGCAGACCATGTGACGTGTCCTGGGCCGGCCTGGGCGGCGAATACCCAGGCCGGTCCGACATCGTGAGTCCGCCGCTGCATATGACCCAAGTCAGCCTCCAATTTGTAAACCACATTTCCACCACTTTGGGGTCCTGGAGGTAAGCTTTCCAGATAAGAATAAACACATTGTTGATGTAAAGCAGGATAAATGCTTAGTAGATTAAGCAAATGATGTACCTCAAATGAAGTTCATCATATCTCATTGGCAAGTGCAGAGGGGACCAACTTTGGTCCTTGGGAGCCACAAACAGATCTGGTTTTCAGAACATCAATAATGAATATGCATGAGATAGATTTGCATTCATTGCCTCCATTGTATGAAAATATATCTCATGCATGCTCATTGTGAATATCCTGAAAATTAGACCTATTTTTGTTGCGCAGGAGGGGGACCCTTGGGCCAAGGTGGGGTTGATGCTACCCGTAGGAGGAATCCTACAGGTCCCCACAATTGGCAGGCGGAGTGGGCTGAAGGACAGAGGCTGACTGGCACTTCACCAATACCATCCCTCGTTCCCCGTGAGTTGAACCTTTGGGTACCGGGAACAGCTGGGCTTAGGTGGGCCTCCGTATGTCATCATCGGTGAAAAGGAAGCAAGGTCAGCCTAGAGGCAGCAACAGGAAAATGGAGAAGTCTGTACTGGATGAGGCAGAGTTCCGGGGCACAGGCACCAATAGAACCAAAGTCAGACAGGGGGCGCCCGAGCAAGAGCAGACCGAAGACTGAATAGACCAAGTCCAGGACGTAGACTGCAGAGGCATCATAGAACAAGCTGAAGTCAGGGCCGGCGGCAATCAAGGAGCAGTGGCAAGCAAAGCTGAGGTCTGGGCAAGGAGAGAGTCAATTGCGTAGTCAGGCAATGCGAAGGTCCGGGCTTGGGGAGAGTCAATAGCGTAGTCAGGCAATACAGAGGTCCGGGCTTGGAGAGAGTCAATGGCGTGGTCAGGCAATGCAGAGGTCCGGGCTTGGAGAGAGTCAATGGCGTGGTCAGGCAATGCAGAGGTCCGGGCTTGGAGAGAGTCGATGGCGTAGTCAGCAATGCAGAGGTCTGAGCTTGGAGAGAGTCAATGGCGTAGTCAGGCGATGCAGAGGACATGTCCTAGAAGGCAATCCAAAGAAGGAATGGAAATCAGGAATGCAGGAACAAAGGAGAACAGGAACTGGAACTAGCAGGCATCAGGAACCAGGAACGCAGGAGAATCATCAGAAAGCAACGAGTACATGACCAGCATGGAGACCTGTTGCAAAGGCAATCACTGGAAGCCGAGCCCGGCATTAAATACCGGAGCTTCGGTGACATCATCATCCGTGGCCTCAACCAGGTTCCCACCGCGGGCCCTTCATAAGTGACACTGATGCGTGCACGCATGCCAAGAGAGGGGGATGGCACTGGACAGCAGTGTCTCTCCGCAGGCCACACGGAGAGGCCTGAAGTGGAGTACAGAGGTTTGTAGCTGAAGCTGAGGCACCGGGGGAGGTCCAAGGATGGAGCTAGTGGCCCACCGCTGCCAGAGATGAGGAACTAGGACTTGGATTCATCAGAGAGAGGTGAGGGGGCTGAGCCTTGGGGCTGCCGCGACTGGCACACACAACAGTACCCCCCACTTATGCCCCCCCTTGGAGGTCTGGGTTTGCCTGGATGGGCACGGTGAAATTGAAGGAGGAGGTTTTTATCCAGGATATTACAAGCTGGTTCCCACAAATTCTCTTCCTGGCCATAACCCTCCTAGGAAAGGAGGTATTCCCACCGGCAGCCCCTACGGCGAACATCAAGGACCTCATGAACCTTATAGCTAGTGTCGGATTCCGCAACCAGCGGAGATGGTGATGTGAGTCTGCTGTGATCTTCTTGAGGATATAGCAATCTGATTTGTTCTCCGTGCGGATTAGCAATCTGATGTCAAAGCTCGGTAGAGAAAGCTGGTATTTAGCAATCTGTAGTTATTTAGAGTAGTTGTGGGTGGATCCTTGGACCAGTGACAGCTGACCACGCCCTCGGGGGAAATCCTGAGAGGGACCACTGGTCAGGCTTAGTGTAGGAGACAGACACATACTAGTTCTTTTATTAGACAATATGGTAAACCACCAGAGGTGGCAGTAATGAGCTGGAAGCGCCCGGCTGGGCTGTAGTCCCTCAGGTATTGGAACAGCGATCCCAGGGTGGCTGAGCTGTAGAGAAACTAAGACAGTAAGTAGGCAGTATATGCAGAGTTCTGGAACAAGTCCTTGATGGTAACACTCACACCATAGTCTCTTAAGGCAGCCCAGGAGTTGGTATGCATTAGTCCCTCGAGGAGCGAGTACCCGGTTCCAGGGAACGCTCTGAGAGATAGATACAACTCACTGATGTTAAGCAACAAAGACTTCTTAGAAGCAATATATCAAACCGCCAAAGGTGGCAGTAGTGAGCTGGAAGCGCCCGGCTGGGCTGTAGTCCCTCAGGTATTGGAATAGCAATCCCAGGGTGGCTGAGCTGTAGAGAAACTAAGACAGTGAGTAGGCAGTATATGCAGAGTACTGGAACAAGTCCTTAATGGTAACACCCACACAATAGTCTCTTAAGGCAGCCCAGGAGATGGTATACTTAGACCCTCGAGGAGCGAGTACCTCTACCCAGGAAAAGCTCCAAGAGATAGATGGAAACTCACAATGTTGTAAGCAGCGATGACTTCTTAGCAGAAGTGGTATTCAGGAGCAAGTCCGAGACGTGGGCCTCGAGGAGCGAGTACCGATTCCGGACTGCGACCTACAAAGAAAAAGAGAGAGTGAGGCCCCCGAGGAACAGATATCTCTAGTGAAGTCCGAGGAGGCAGAGTAGCTAGGGTCGTGGAGAGTGAATCCCATCCATAGCAACCAGGAGGAAGCGAACCCCTTGCTAACTTGTCTTATTAGCGAAAACTGAGACCTTAAATTTCTGGAGCTGGTGACGTCATCTCAGGGGGATGCCCCTGAGGTTCGCACCAATTCTGGTTAGGGATGTGAATCGTGTCCTCGATCGTCTTAACGATCGATTTCGGCTGGGAGGGGGAGGGAATCGTATTGTTGCCGTTTGGGGGGGTAAAATATCGTGAAAAATCGTTAAAAATCGTGAAAAATCGAAAAAATCGAAAAATCGAAAAACCGGCACATTAAAACCCCCTAAAACCCCCCCCCGCCCCCTTAAAATAAATCCCCCACCCTCCCGAACCCCCCCCCCCAAATAACTTAAATAACCTGCGGGTCCAGCGGCGGTCCGGAACGGCAGCGGTCCGGAACGGGCTCCTGCTCTGAATCTTGTCGTCTTCAGCCGGCGCCATTTTCCAAAATGGCGCCGAAAAATGGCGGCGGCCATAGACGAAAAAGATTGGACGGCAGGAGGTCCTTCCGGACCCCCGCTGGACTTTTGGCAAGTCTCGTGGGGGTCAGGAGGCCCCCCACAAGCTGGCCAAAAGTTCCTGGAGGTCCAGCGGGGGTCAGGGAGCGATTTCCCGCCGCGAATCGTTTTCGTACGGAAAATGGCGCCGGCAGGAGATCGACTGCAGGAGGTCGTTCAGCGAGGCGCCGGAACCCTCGCTGAACGACCTCCTGCAGTCGATCTCCTGCCGGCGCCATTTTCCGTACGGAAAATGGCGCCGGCCATACGCGTATGGCCGGCGCCATTTTCCGTACGAAAACGATTCGCGGCGGGAAATCGCTCCCTGACCCCCGCTGGACCTCCAGGAACTTTTGGCCAGCTTGTGGGGGGCCTCCTGACCCCCACGAGACTTGCCAAAAGTCCAGCGGGGGTCCGGAAGGACCTCCTGCCGTCCAATCTTTTTCGTCTATGGCCGCCGCCATTTTTCGGCGCCATTTTGGAAAATGGCGCCGGCTGAAGACGACAAGATTCAGAGCAGGAGCCCGTTCCGGACCGCTGCCGTTCCGGACCGCCGCTGGACCCGCAGGTTATTTAAGTTATTTGGGGGGGGGTTCGGGAGGGTGGGGGATTTAATTTAAAGGGTCGGGGGTGGGTTTTAGGGGGTTTTAGTGTGCCGGCTCACGATTCTAACGATTTATAACGATAAATCGTTAGAATCTGTATTGTATTGTGTTCCATAACGGTTTAAGACGATATTAAAATTATCGGACGATAATTTTAATCGTCCTAAAACGATTCACATCCCTAATTCTGGTACATCAGTCAAGCCGCTCACACGCGCGCCCTTAGGCATCTGGTCAACATGGCAGCTTGCAGCGTCAAGCTGGTCCAGAAATGCCGGAGGAGGACGGCCAGGAGACGCTGCAGCAGCAGCCTTCCATCAACCCCAAAGGGAGTCGCCAACGAGGTTAGGTAGGCGGAGCAGAGATGTCGGACAGCGACGGACTCAACAGATGGTTCAAGAATTTTTCATGAAGGCCAAGATAGGACCACTGGCTTCAGGAGTGATACATGAAATATATTATGAATTCCTAATGTTGGTGGCAGCCGAAGCTGGTATGTAACTGGTCCAACACGATGAATGATCGGAAAACATTCAATGTACCTCGGTGTAAACCTTTGGGAAGGTATTTTAAGTCGAATATACCGGGTGCTTAACCAGAATTTCTGGCCAGGAAGGAACATAGGAGCAGAGCGTCAAAGGTTGTCCGCAAACCTCTTGGCCCAGGATGTGGCTTGGCGTAAGTGAAGATTCGTCTGATTCCAGAGTGCCTTGAGGGCATCAGCAATAGCTTGCATGGCTGGTGAGGGTACGGATAATGGTGTGGGTAATAGTAGTCGCAGTTGCTTCCCATGAACAATAGAGAAGGGCGATGTACCTGTGGCAGCGGCAATATGGGAGTTGTGGGAGAACTCCGCCCAAGGAGTTCAGACCAGTTGTGTTCACGGTCATTTATGTAGGTGCAAAGAAAAAATTTTAAGGAGTGATTCATTCTCTCAGCTTGCCCGTTGGCTTGTGGATGGTACGCTGTGGTTAAACTGATGTTAATACCAAATTTGTTACAGAGAGCACGCCAGTATTGGATGAAAAATTGTGGACCCCTGTCAGAGACAATGTCCTTGGCTAAGCTGTGTAGCCAAAAGATATGGAAAAAGAACAGGTGTGCCAATTCAGGAGCAGATGATAGGCCTGGTAGTGGAACAAAATGGGCCATTTTAGAAAATCTATCTATAGTAACCCATATAACCATGTGACTCTTGGATGGCGGCAAGTCCACAATGAAATCCGTGGAGAGATGTGTCCATGGTTCTTCAGGAGCAGGAAGTGGTTGGAGCAAACCCCAAGGTCGACCGACCGGGGGTTTCTGTTGGGCGCAAGTATTGCAGGAATCAACATACGCTTTAGCATCAGAAACCATAGTGGGCCACCAGAAGAACTGCTGGAGCAAGGCTAGGGTTTGCACTTGCCCTGGGTGACCGGCTAACTTAGAATCATGTGCCCACTGGAGGACTCTTTCACGGAGGTGACGGGGCACAACAGTCTTTCCAGTTGGAACTGGGTGAGTTGCAGACAAACAAATACAGGCTGGGTCAATGATGTGACCAGGTTTTTCAGGAGTATCTTCTGTTTCAAAGGAACGTGACAAAGCATCTGCCCTTAGATTTTTGTCAGCTGGGTGGTAACAAAGTTCAAAGTTGAACCTAGAGAAAAATAGGGCTCATCGAGCTTGTTGGGTGTTGAGATGCTGGGCACAGTTCAAATTTTCCAGGTTCTGGTGATCTGTAAATATAGTGAATTTATGCTGAGCACCCTCTAACCATGGGCACCATTCATCTAGGGCTAGTTTGATAGCAAGCAATTCGCAATCTCCGATGCTATAGTTTTGTTCCGCTGAAGAAAATGTATGTGAGTAGAGCGAACATGTAACTAGAGATCTGGAAGTTGAATGTTGGCTCAAGACCACCCCAGCCCCAATAGCAGAGGCATCTACTTCAACCTGGAAGGGGTGGTTTGGGTCTGGATGGTGAAGACAGGGTCCAGCAAGCAAGGCCTCTTTGAGGCATTGGAAGGCTGTAATGGCTTTTGGGGTCCAGTTTCAGGTATCTTGGCCCTTACAAGTCAACACGGTGAGAGGAGCCACCAGTGTTGAGTAATGAGGAATTAAATGGCGATAATAATTCATGAATCCAAGAAATTGTTGTAGTGCTTTAAGCCCTACGGGCCGAGGCCAATCTTGGATTCCTTTGAGCTTTTCAGGATCCATGGAGAATCCTTGCTGTAAAATTATATACCCTAAAAAGGGCAAGCTGGATTTTTCAAATAGGCATTTATCCAATTTTGCAAAAAGATGATTTTCGCGGAGACTTTGAAGGACTATGCGAACATCGGTACGGTGTGTAGCCAGATCTTTGGAGAAGTCAAGAATGTCATCAAGGTATGCCACATTAACGTACAGTAGGTCTCTGAAGATTTCATTAATCATCTGTTGGAATACTGTGGGAGTGTTACAGAGGCTGAAGGGCATCACCAGATATTCGTAATGCCCATCTCTGGTGTTGAAAACTGTTTCCAGATGTCATCGGGGCGGTTACACACCAAATTGTAAGCTCTGCACAGATCCAATTTGCTGAAAATGGAGGCTCCATATAATCAGTCAAATAACTCAGAAATCAAGGGCAACGGATATTTGTTTTTGTGGGTGATAGCATTTAAGCCGCAGTAATCGATACACAGCCTTAGGGATCCATCTTTCTTCGTAATGAAGAAAAATCCTGCTCCAGCAAGAGATGTTGAAGGACAAATGAACCCTTTAGTGAGGTTCTCTCGGATGTACTCCATCATATCTTTGGTCTCAGGTAGTGACAGAGGGTAAGTACACCCTCGGGGAGGTGTAGTCCTAGGCAGAATGTCGATAGGGCAGTCGAACCTCCGGAGAGGTGGTAGATCTGGACATGCTGAATACAGTAAAAGAAGGAGATGGCCAGACGCCTCAAGTGATTGAAACTTGCCTAAACAAAGGTAAGTACAGCAACAATTACAAATACTGTAGAAAACCTAAAAACAAATACAAAACAATAGTAAATAAGAGCACAAACTTAACCTCATTCAAGTAAAAAAATCAAATATGACAAATATTTTAAATCTGAATAAATTAATAACATTGACATTCTTACTAGTGAATGCCCAATCAATAACTAAGAAATTCCCAATAGTGACTGACCTACTGTATGACATTAAACCAAGCTTTGTCGCAATCACTGAATCATGGTTAAAAAAAATCGGATATTATCCTAAAGAACCAAATAGCACATAAAAATTATGATGTATTTTCAATTCCCAGAACAAATAAAAGGGGTGGTGGCCTAGTTGTAATTATTGAAAAAAAGTTAAAATGCAAACTGTTACCTATAAAACCTCCTAGAAACCATGAGATTGCTATTTTTAATACCGAATATAAGCAAATTTGCCTTATTTATTGCCCCCCCCCCCCCCCCAGCCTGCTTAACCTAAACATCTCCCCACTAATTGAATACTTAACGGTAAACCTAAACACCTCGAAACCAACAATCGTGCTTGGAGACTTCAACCTTCACATGGACGTGTGCCCATTAACAAATACATGCCAGACACAAAATGATATAATGTCAGCATTAGGTTTCACATTAATTACTGATAGAGCAACACACAAAGCAGGACACTCACTGGATCTGACATACATCAACCATAGCTTCATGGAACACATGGACACTAAACATAATCAAATTCCATGGTCAGATAATTTTCTAGTTCAGTCTACAATAAAATGCCTAAATCTAACAGAAATGCAGAAAAACTTACTATGTCGGCACCATTTTGATTACTGGCAGCCGATGGCCCTTTGCCCTTACTATGTCACAGGGGCTACCGCTGCCATTGGTCGACCCCAGCGACATAGTAAGGGCAAAGGGCCGTCGGCGCCATTTTGATTGCTGGCAGCCGACGGCCCAAGTCCAGGAGATCGCTCCCGGACCCCCGCGGACTTTTGGCAGGTCTTGGGGGGGGTCCTGTAATAAATTAATTTGGAAGATTTTGGGGAGGGGTCAGGATGGTGGGGGGGTTGTATTTAACTAATTTGGCAGGTCTTGGGGGAGTCAGGAGGGTGGGGTTGTTAATTAATTTAAAGTGTTGGGATGGGGGGGGGGTTCTCATGGAATTAGAAAGACAAAAGTTTTCTGATCTGGGGAATGGACCAAAATGGCCCTCCCCAGACCCGAAAACAAAATGGGAAGAAAAAAAAATGTTATGCACTCCCCTAATTTGCTCCAGACGCCCGGGGACAGAGCCGGTTTAGCACAAATTTTTTTTTTTTTAATTTTCCCCCTCTGAATCCTAGGTGCGTCTTATGGTCAGGTGCGTCTTATGGAGTGAAAAATACGGTAGTTAAAAACCTGACTAATGATAAAACAGAAGCACCACAGTCCCCACAAGAGAATAAATGTAATGAAATAGCACACTATTTCAGGGACAAAATAACAAGCCTAAAAGCAAAAATCCCAAATTCAACAAAACAGGAAATTAAAATGCAGACTAGAGATATGACACAATGGTCCACGTTTGATGAGATATCCAGTATCGAAGTTGAATCCATGCTAAAAAATTTAAATCCAGCACCACATAAAATCGATGCAATTCCTACCATAGATATAAAAAAACTAGCTGATACCACTTCCCATACTATAGCCAAAATAATTAACCTATCCCTTAATGAAGGATCAATCCCAGACATACTTAAAGGTGCAATAATCAAACCAGTATTAAAGAAAAAAAAACAGTGACCCAAATATACCAAGTAACTACAGAGCAGTCTCAAACCTATCCCTACTTGCTAAATTGATAGAAAAAACAGTACAAAACAATTAGCCGATCATCTTGACAATAATAGCATACTGTACCCCTCACAACATGCTTTAGAAAACACTATAGTACCGAAACATTACTAACCTCTCTAACTGATAATGTACTACGAGGATTTGATAATGGGAAACACTACATCATGATACTATTAGACCTATTGGCAGCATTTGACACAGTAAACCATAACATACTGCTAAAACGATTAGAAGAAATAGGTCTACAGAACAAGACATTGAAATGGTTCAGATCATACCTAAACAATAGATTTTTCCAAGTACAGATTAAAAACAAAATATCAGACAGAATTGAGCTAAAAACAGGAGTACCCCAGGGATCCACACTGTCGGCGACACTATTTAATATCTATATGCTGCCTCTATGCCACCTCCTAGCTGGAATAGGCAGCATACACTACATATACGCTGACGACATTCAACTAATATTACCCGTAGAGGAAACAATTGATAAGACATTAAACCTAGCAATGATGTACCTAGATATAATTAAGCAATTACTAAACCAAATGGAACTAGTAATTAACATTGAAAAAACTGAATTTATTCACCTAGGGGTAGATTTTAAAAAATAGCGCGATCACGTACTTTTGTTCGCGCACCAGGCACAAACAAAAGTACGCTGGATTTTATTAGATCTTATAAAATCTGGGATCGGTGCACGCAAGGCTGCCGATTTTAGGAAGCCTGCGCGCGCCAAGCCGCGCAGCCTGCCTCCGTTCCCTCTGAGGCCGCTCCGAAATCGGAGCGGCTTCGGAGGGAACTTTCTTTCGCCCTCCCCTCACCTTCCCCTACCTAACCCACCCCCCCAGCCCTATCTAAACCCCTCCCCCTACCTTTATCCATGGATTTACGCCTGCCGGAGGCAGATGTAAATCCGCACACGCCAGCGGGCCGCTGGCGCGCCAAGACCCGACCCGGGGGTTGTTCCGTAGGGGGCAGTCACGCCCCCAGAATGCCCCCGGGCCAAAACCACGCCCCCGGCCCGCCCCCAAATGCCGCGTTACGCCCCCGAAACGCCGTTTCATTTGGCGACGCCCCCCGACATGTCCCCGGCACGCCCCCTTAAAAAAGCCCCGGGACTTACGCGCGTCCCAGGGCTCTGCGCATGCCGGCAGCCTATGCTAAATAGGCGCACCGGCGCACGAGGGCCCTGCTCGCGTAAATCCGGGCGGATTTACGCGAGCAGGGCATTTAAAATCCGCCCGCTAGAACGTAAAAGCTCTGAGACAATTCAAAACCCCATCAAACTTAAAAACAATCAGGTAGTGGAACTAACCGAGAAAACCCGCAACCTAGGAGTAATAATAGACACTGAACTCAGCCTTAAGCAACACATATCACAAAAACAGGTCGATACTCTAAGGCCGTGGTAGAAAGAGTGCGGCAGTGCCGGGCGCACCCTCGTTCCCCGCACGCACAGTTCTCTTCACATACCACTCGATACTCTATGTAAATTACTTGCAAATGCAAGCCGCGTCTGCGAAGCGTTAGGCGAAGGTTAGGCCCGCGCAACCCATTTTACTGTATAGGCGCTTAATACAGCGCCTATACAGTATCCTGGGTGCGCTGGTACCTGTCATTTCAAATGTCATTTCAAATGACATTTGAAATGACAGGCACCAGGAAGTGGATGGTTCCCCCCCTCCCGAAGCAAGGCGCAGGGCGAAAATTAAAACAAAAAGGAATAAAGTGTTATATATATATATATATATATAAATACCTTGTCACTTTCCGATTCCCCCATCTCCACACGGGCAGGCGGGCGTGCGGTCATCGAGGCGGCGGCAGGAGCCAGCGGGCGGGTGGGCGCCTGTTTGATCCAGGCGGCGGCGGGAGCGGGCGGGTGGGCGCGCGTTTGATCCAGGCGGCGGCGGGAGCCGGCGGGCGTGCATTCATCCAGGCGGAGGGAGCTGGCGGCGAAAGCGGCCTCCGGCAGCCCCCGCCGGCAGTGAATGAATGCACGCCTGTGTACGCCCGTGCGATTTCGGCACTCAAGGCGTGACGTGACGACGCTTGACGTCACGGCATGTGACTGCCTTGAGCGCCGAAATCGCACGGGCGTACACAGGCGTGCTTTCATTCACTGCTGGCGGGGGCTGCCAGAGGCCGCTTTCGCCGCCGGCTCAAACGCGCGCCCACCCGCCCGCCGGCTCCCGCCGCCACCTGGATCAAACGCACCCACCCGCCCGCTCCCGCCGCCACCTGGATCAAATGCACGCCCGCCGGCTCCCGCCGCCGCCTGGATCAAACGCCTGGATGAACGGGCGCCCACCCGCCCGCCGGCTCCCGCCGCCGCCTCGATGACCGCACGCCCGCCTGCCCGTGTGGAGATGGGGGATTCGGAAAGTGACAAGGTATTTATATATATATATATATATATATATATATATATGTAACAACTTTACGCTGCAAATGTTAGTATATATGGAGGTCGTCCATGGTGCAGTCCGGTACGTAGTTGTTCGAACACCACACTAACACCAGGTAGAGGGTAGGCGGTAAACTAACAGGTTAAGGACGTGGCAAAATAGCGGGTTACAAAGGAGATAATCGGAGCGCGCGTCACAGTATCGGAGGGGAATAGCTATAGCTAATTCATTCATTAAATAGCTAATTCGTTCATTTACATATCATATACATGCTGCGTGTGGAAAAGGTTACGGGTCGGTTTCAAGAAGCGCTAAGGACGCGTGAAACTGGAGACTGTATCGCAGGATCGCCTTACGCGTCCCAATTGTGCGCCCACAGCGAGTTAATCTCCAACCGCACCTTACAGTATCGAGTTGTTAGGGAAGGCTACGCCAAACTTGTGATCCTTAGGAGGCTTAAACCCCTATTAACCCAAGCACACTTCCGAACAGTTCTACAAACACTTATATTCTCTAGCACAGACTACTGTAACACTCTATTCTTGGGACTACCATATGTAACAATAAGACCTCTACAAATCTTACAAAACTCTGCTGCCAGAATACTTACCGGAAAAAGCAAAAGAAACCACATCACCCAAATGCTTGCAGAATTGCATTGGCTGCCGATAGAACAAAGAGTGCATTATAAAACACTTTGCACAATTCACAAACTGATAAACGAAGAAAAAGCAGACTGGTTAAACACAGCACTACGCCTTCACATCCCACAGAGAAATCTTAGATCAGCTAATAAAGCTCTACTAACCATCCCATCAGTCAAGACAGCAAAATTGACCCAAGTCAGAGAACGAGCCCTATCATTAGCCGGACCAGCACTATGGAATTCATTGCCACTGGAAACAAGATTAGAGAGAGATTTAAAACTCTTTAAAAAAAGTTTGAAAACATGGCTTTTCAAGAAAGCATTTTACAATGAGAATGGAGAATTTGAAGTGTAAATGAATAAGAAAAAAATGGAGAATTTGAAGTTTAAATGAACAAGCAAAAAAAAAAAAAAAATCTACTCTAAGCTAAAGTCACCAAATACCGCACCTATACATTATATCATTTTACTCAACATTATAACAGAATAATTTAAGAGAACTATAGTACAAAGTACAATGATTGTATGGTTTTTCCTATTAATCATTGAAAAGGACAAGATCCAGATCACGCAACATATAGCTATATTATGAATACATGTTACCGATAAATGTTTTGGCACATTGTTAGTAAAAGTTCAACCAAATATATATTTCGTGCCTCACTGTAAACCGTTGTGATGGTGCATTACTAAACGACGGTATAGAAAAGATTTTAAATAAATAAATAAATAAATAAATAGAAGGTCCGCCTTCTGCTTCGAAAAGACATCTTCAAATTCTGCATAAGGAGCTGGTATGCCTGAGGAGGTAGTCACCAAAAGACTTGCAGGGGTCTGGTACCACCTTTTGTAAACAACCCTGATGACAGGTGGAACCCCATTCCACCAGCTGGAGTGACCCTCAATCAAATTGGGGGGAATGACGTTGGAGCCAAGGTAGCCCTAGGACCAGTAGTTCGATTTCTTCAACATGGAGGGCGCCAGTGAGGAGTTGAACTGGCTCAGTGATTCAACCAGGGAGATTCAACCAGGTAATGGCTCGCCATAAATCGAAGCAATGCATAAGGAAGTCTCCAAAGGATGGGTCTTTATATCCAAAAGTTGAACTAGATCCTTGAGGATAAAATTTCCTCCTTCTCCGGAGTCGACCAGAGCATGGACTGGAAAGGACCGGGAGTTCAAAATCAGAGTAACTGATAAGGACAGTTGAGGGGTTAGTGACATTGTACCCAAGTTCAGGACCTCTACTGATCTTAGGCCGGGTAGTTTCCTGGACGGACTGGGCAGGCCTGTAGGTGATGGCCTGGTGCTCCACAGTACAGAAACAGGTCTGATCGTCTCCCTGGAGGCGCTGTTCCGGGACAGCCGCCTACAACCCAACTGCATGGGTTCTTCTATTTTGGCCACGAGGGGGACCCCACCAGAGGCAGGGCTAGTGGCCAGTGGTGAGCGGGAGCAAACCCGAGAGGGCCTTCTGGGATACTGATTCTCCCGGTGGCGCTCTTAGAGACAATGATCAATTCGGCCAGTCAGATTGATGAGATCCTCATGAGAGGGAGGGATGTAGGCTGCGGGGATAGTCCATCCAGCTGCGGGGATAGTCCACCCAGGTAGATAACGCACAGGTAGTCTTCCTGCCAGGAGAGTTCTGTGGCTAAGGTCCAAAATTCAATTGTATAAACAAATAGGCTCTGTTGGCCTTGTCAAAGGTATAGCAGATTACTGCTTGCCATGGCATGCCACCCAGGATCATCAAAAGTCTGCCGAAACATGGCCACAAACCGAGATAGTTCTTGCAGGAGCAAATCCGATCACTCCCATAAGGGCGAAGCCCAAGCCAATGCCTTCCCCTCCAGACAAGACAAGATAAAGGTGACTTTTGTGAGTTCATCTTGAAAGATGGAAGGCTGCAGAGCGAACTGCATGTTGCATTGGTTGATGAACCCTCTGCAGAGCTTGGAGTCACTGTTGAAGCGAGGCGAAGCTGGCAGAGCTAACAAGGCTCTAGGAGTGGAGGGAGACTGCTGTTGGTGAGAGGAAGATGGTACTGGAACTGAGTTACCAGACAGGGCATCAAGACAGGAGTGCATTCGCTCAAGGGAGGAGACCAGTGCCTCAGAAAACTGTTGCTGTTCTTATACCTTTGAAGCCAGACCAGAAATGGCCTGGAGGGCACGCGGCTCCGCTGAGTCCATGGCCTTTGCAACCTGTTGTGCCGGAGGTGGTCCCTTGGGCCGAGGTAGGGTTGACGGTACCCGTAGGAGGGATCCTACGGGTCCCCTCTACCAGCAGGCGGAATGGGCTGAAGAACAGAGGCTGACTGGTGCTTCACCAATACCAGCCCTCATTCCCCGTGGGTTGATCCTTTGGGTACCAGGGCCGGCTGGGGTTAGGTGGACCTCTGTATGTTGTCATCAGTGGAAAGGAAGTGAGGTCAGCCCAGAGGCAGCAACAGGAAAATGGAGAAGTCTGTACTGGACGAGGCAAAGTCCCAGAGACCTGGGCGCCTATAGAACCAAAGTCAGACAGGGCGCCCGAGCAAGAGCAAGCCGAAGCCTGAATTGGCCAAGTCCAGGATGTAGATTCAAGAGGTGTCATAGAGCAAGCTGAAGTCAGGGCCGGCGGAAATCGAGGAGCAGTGGCAAGGCAAGGCTGAGGTCTGGGCAGGCTGAGGTCTGGGCAAGGAGAGAGTCAATAGCGTAGTCAGGCAATGCAGAGACCCGGGCTTGGAGAGAGTCAATGGCATGGTCAGGCAATGCAAAGGTCCGGGCTTGGAGAGGGTAAATGGTGTGGTCAGGCAATGCAGAGGTCCGGACTTGGAGAGAGTCAATGGCATAGTCAGGCAATACAGAGGTCGTGTCCGAGAAGGCAATCCAAAGAAAGAATGGAAATCAGGAACGCAGGAACGAAGGAAAACAGGAACTGGAACTAGCAGGGATCAGGAACCGGGAATGCAGGAGAATCGCCAGGAGGCAACAAGTACACGATTAGTGTGGAGACCTGTTGCAAAGGCAATCACTGGAAGCCGAGCCCGGCCTTAAATACTGGAGCTTTGGTGATGTCATTATCCAGGGCCGTGGCCAGCTTCCCACCGCGGGCCCTTCATAAGTGACACTGATGCATGTGCGCACGCCTAGGGAGGGGCGTGGCGCTGGACAGCGGTGTCTCTCCGTGCGCCACGCTGAGAGGCCCGACGCGGAGCATGGAGGTCTGTAGCTGAAGCTGAGGCACCGGGGGAGGTCCAAGGATGGAGTCGGCGGCCCACCGCCACCAGAGATGAGGAACTAGGCCCTGGATTCGTCAGAGAGAGGTGAGGGGGCCAAACTGCGGGACTGCTGCGGCTGGCACATGCAACAATTTTGAAGACAGTAGATCGCCACACCCTAGCTAGTGTCCTAATTTGTCATAAATGTCCTAATAATCTAAGGCTCATCTGCCTTCTATTGTTACTTCCTATATCACACTGATGGCCAGATCACAACATTCCTTTGCTATCACTTCCTGGGAAATATTAGGGACTCTAAGGATGTAGCAGTCCTCCTGTTCCTGCAAGCATCATTTTGTTTGCAATTTCATTCCATCAAAATGTTTTTTTAAAGTCTACAATCGTTTGTGAAAATCTGTCAAAGCTTTATCTTATTAATAATGCTCATCTTAGAATGTATTTTTCCCATTATTTCTTCACTCTGTACAGTTATCAAAAGAAAACACATTTCAAAATAGAACATTTTGAAAAGAAAATGCTTGGATCTTTGATGTGATAGGTAGATAAAAAAACAAACCAATAAAACAGTCCTTGCAAGTACATAGGCAAACTTAACATTGGGAGCATAATTTAACAAAGAAAGCAAAATCTTGTTCAGAAGTATCCATGTTTGTGTTTGACCTTAATAGGCAACTTGGAAAGCAATGCTCGCTGTTTCTACAGGAAAGACAAAAGCTTCAAAGTGCCAAATTTAGCCGTGAAAAGGGCACCGGGACACAAATGGGCAAAAAAAAGGATGGAGATGTTTAATTTAAATTACAGCCACTGTACTGTTTTTAAATGCTGAGATATACTGCTCAGCTAAGTAGAATAATAACCGTAATTCTGTGTCTAAGATGACTCTAATTGGTAAGATACTGATGCCTTAACCTGGAGTTCAGCCTAGCAGAGTTTATTCTAATTAAGAGGCATTTGTGCTGAAGCAATGAGCTGATTAATGATATGTTCCCTGCAACTGTCAAATATATTTTATAAGCAATTTCTTAGTGAAAGAAATACAGTGTATGAGATAGGGAAAGCTTTATTTCTGCAAGTCCTTTTCTTGTTATGTTTAGAATTGAAGAGCGACGATACCTTACTGCAGTATGCAGTTATAAAAATGTAATGATACCCATCACATATCCATTGTGTCTCAGTGATCCTCTAAGGAGACTTGTAGTGTAACGAAGTTGTCACATCACATTATTTCCATCTGAAACCACAGCGTTTTAATTTGGAAGGTTCTGTATTTTCCCCCATCTTTCACATTTTCTATTTTCAACATCCAAATATTACATCTTCCTTTCTTCATAATTTCTGAAATATGTACGTACTGTATAGGGCCAAATAGGATTTTAAAAGGAATTTATGCTAAGGATGTTCACATATAAAAAAAAATTTCATTGTAGTTGTTTTTTTCATTTTGGGGTTTTTTTAATTCATTTTTTATTCATAGGAAGGCCAATTTTCAAAACGGGTCATGGTATATCATTTGCATATGTAAATGAGCACATGCTGATTTATGCTAGTGTTTTATAAACTGTGTTTCTCCAGCCATACAATTTATATCATATTGTTGCACATTTGGGTTCTCTCCCTTTCCTGCCCCTTAGACTGTGGATTCGGTGGTGGCATGTAACAAAGGAGGGCTCATACAGGAAGGGGCCAACTCAATTTATTTTGTATACACAGTTTCACAACAATGGTATGGCAGATCTTTGTGCTGCACCGCTGCGGCCCTGGGGATGCTGGCTCAGTCCATACAGTAAAGGCTGCGCTACAGCACACTGGTTGGCCTCTGGAAGTACTCAAGCACTAGATAGCAATGCTGGATACTACCAGCTTACTGAGATGCAGATGTCTCACTTAGTCCTATTACTGGCTGAGCCTCCCAGCCTCTTCACTGGGGTTCCTTTCACCACCAGCATGGAATTCTCTACCTAGGTGTAGGACATCTCTTCAAAAGGCCCCAGCCATCCACCTAAAAGCATCAAGCTCTAACTAGCACTGACAGTTCCCTACGGCTTCTAAATGCACAATAAAGTAAATATCTAGTTAATTAAGTCAGCATACTCACATTACAAGTCTGCTCCTCTTGGCTGTTCAGGTTTCCCTATGTATCCTTTGGAAATTATTTGATGTCCACATCTTCCCAGAAGGCTCTGCTCTCCTCCCATTGGCTGTGCCTTCTGTTTTATAGAAACATAGAAACATAGAAATGCGGCAGAAGAAGACCAAATGGCCCATCCAGTCTGCCCAGCAAGCTTTCACAGTTATTTTTCTCATACTTATCTGTTACTTTGATCGCTGATGTCAGGACCCTTATTGGTAAATTTTTTGGTTCTAATTTCCTTCCACCCCTGCCATTGATGTAGAGAGCAGTGCTGGAACTGCATAAAAGTGAAGTATCAAGCCTAATTGGTTAGGGGTAGTAACCGCCGCAATAAGCAAGCTACTCCCATGCTTGTTTACCCAGCCTGTGCAATTTAGTCCTTGTTGGTAGTTGTCTGAATGTAAATCCTCTTATCTTCATTCTCCCCTGCCGTTGAAGCAGTGAGCTGCGCTATGAGGGCCAGATTTTATAACATGCGCGCAACCCGGAGGGCAGAAATCTATGCCCAATTTTCTAACATGCGTGCGCAGCCGCGCGCATGTTATAAAATCCGGGGTTGGCGCGCAAAAGGGGGTGCACACTTTTGCGCCTTGCACGCGCTGAGCCCTAGGGGAGCCCCGATGGCTTTCCCCGTACCCTCCACCACCTCCGCTCCTCCAACTTCTCCTCCCTTCCCCTATCTAACCCGCCCCCCAGCCCTACCTCTAAATCCCCCCCACCTTAATTTGGTGATTTACGCCTGCCTCTGGGTAGGCATAACTTGTGCATGCACGCCGAGTGCCGGCGCGCGAACCCCCAGCACGGTCGCTGTACCGGAGGCCTCAGTCCCGCCCCCAGACTACCCCCGGACTGGCACCCCGCCCATGCCCACACCCCCTTCCCACCCCTTTTTCAAAGCCCCGAGACATACGCGCATTCCGGGACTTGCGCGCATCGCCGAGTCTATGCAAAGTAGGCTCGGCGCACGCAGGGACAGGTTTTCAGGGTTATGATTGTAACTTACGCACGTAACCCTTTGAAAATCTGCCCCTATATGTATTCAAAGTGAAGTATCAGGCTTAATTGGTTTGGGGTATTAACCACTGCAACAAGCAAGCTACTCCCACGCTTATTTGTGAATGCAATTCCTTTGTCCCACATTTCCTCTTGCCGTTGAAGCATAGAGCAATGTTGGAGTCACATTAACTGTGTGTATCCTTATTGAATAAGGGTATTAATCACCAGGTAGTAGCCGTCATTCCCGCAAGCCACCCCCATGCCTCTTCTCTTCATTCACATCCTCAAGACTTTATGGATCAACAGTGTTTATCCCACACCCCTTTGAAATCCTTCACAGTTTTAGTCTTCACTGCTTCCTCCGGAAGGGCATTCCAGGCATCCACCACCCTCTTCATGAAGAAATACTTCCTGACATTGGTTCTGAGTCTTCCTCCCTGGAGTTTTAAATCGTGACCCCTGGTTCTGCTGATTTTTTTGCAATGGAAAAGGTTTGTCGTTGACTTTGGATCATTAAAACCTTTCAAGTATATGAAGGCCTGTATATTATCACCCCTGCTCCTCCTTTCCTCCAGGGTATACATATTTAGATTCTTCAATCTCTCCTCATAAGGCATTCAATGAAGACCATACACCTTTTTGGTTGCCATTCTCTGGAACGCCTCCATCCTGTCTCTGTCCCTTCGGAGATATGGTCTCCAGAACTGAGCACAGTACTCCAGGTGAGGCCTCACCAAGGACCTGTACAAGGGGATAATCACTTCCCTTTTCTTACTCGATATTCCTCTCTCTATGCAGCCCAGAATTCTTCTGGCTTTAGCTATTGCCTTGTCACATTGTTTCAATGACTTCAGATCGTTAGACACTATCACCCCAAGGTCTCTCTCCTGCTTGTGCACATCAGCCCTTCACCCCTATCGAATACATTTCTTTCGGATTTCCACACCCCATATGCATGACTCTGCACTTCTTGGCATTGAATCTCAGCAGCCATATCTTCGACCAGTCTTTCAGCTTCCTTAAATCCTGTCTCATTCTCTCCACTCCTTCCAGCATGTCCACTCTGTTGCAGATCTTAGTATCATCCACAAATCGATAAACCTTACCTTCTATCCTGTCCACAATGTCGCTCACGAAGATATTGAACAGGACCAGTCCCAACACCGACCCTTGCGGCACTCCGCTCATCACCGCTTTCTCTTCTGAGTAAGTTCCATTTAACCTCACACATTGTCTTCTGTCCTTCAACCAGTTTGCTATCCAGGCTACCACCTTGGCACTCACTCCCAAGCTTTTCATTTTATTCACTAGCCTCCTGTGCGGGACCATATCAAAAGCTTTGCTAAAATCCAAGTAGATGACATCGAGTGTTCTTCCTCGATCCAATTCCTTAGTCACCCAATCAAAAAGTCTATTAATTCATCTGACAGGACCTTCCCTTGTTGAAACCATGCTGCCTCTGGTCCAACAATTCTACTGCTTGTAGATAGTTCACTATTTTTTCCTTCAGCAGCAACTCCAATATTTTTTCCACTACCAAGGTGAGGCTAACCGGCCTTCTCTGCTCCCACTCTTGTGAAGAGGGACCACCGCCGCTCTTCTCCAATCACTCAGCACAACTCCCGTTTCCAGGGATATATTGAACAGGTCACTCAGTGGAGCCGCAAGCACATCTCTGAGCTCTTTTAGTTTCTTGGGATGAACCTCATCAAGTCCCATGGCTTTGTCCACTTTCAGTTTTCCTAGCTCTTCCCATACATTCTCTTCCGTAAATGGAGTTTCATCCATTCCACTCCCCTCCAGTTTCTTGTTAACTAGCATCAGTCCTTCTCCGGGGTCTTCTTTAGTGAACACCGAACTGAAGTATTCATTTAATATTTCTGCCATTTCTTCATCTATCTCCACCCATTGATCCTTTTCACCTTTCAATTTCACTATACCACTTTGGACTTTTCTCCTTTCACTGATGTATCTGAAAAATGTTTTGTTACCTTGCTTTACCTCTTTATTTATTTTATTTATTTATTTATTTATAAGCTTTTATATACCGAAGTATTGGCGGAGGCCTTCACTCCGGTTCACATTTTTAACAACGCTATACATTGAATTCAGCGGAACAACTTTAACAGAATTACAATTATAACGAATATATACAATCCTTTGGCAATCCTTTCTTCTGCTTGACTTTTCGCTTTCTTGATTACTTTCTTTGTCTCCTTCAGATTTACCAGATATTCTTCCTTGTGATCCTCCCTTTGGGATCTTTTATATTTCTTAAACACTGTTCTTTTAACTTTTATTTTATCAGCCACCTCCTTTGTGAAGCAGATAGGTTTCATTCTTTTCTTGCTTTTCTTTACTTTTCTAACATATATATTAGTTGCTTCCATAATTGCTCGTTTTAGTTTGGCCCACTGTTGTTCCACATCTCTCGTTTCTCCCATCCTTCTAGTTCTTCCTCCAGGTACTTCCCCATTTCAACAAAGTCCGTGTTTTTGAAATACAAAACTCTGGTCTTTGTGCGACTTCTCCGTATCATATTAGTGATATGAAACCATACCATTTGATTATCACAGGTGCTGTGGTGGGCACCCAACCTGACATTAGAGACATTATCTCCATTAGTGAGCACTAAATCGAGTATAGCTCTCTTCCTTGTAGGCTACATTACCATTTGTTTGAACAGAGCCACTTGCAGGGCATCCACTATTTCTCTACTACTGTTAGATTCTGCAGAAGGGATTCTCCAGTTTACATCTAATAGATTAAAATCTCCAACAATCACCACTTCTCCCTTCTTACTCATCTTTTGGATGTCTTCAATCAGATCTCTGTCTAGTACTTCCATTTAATTTGGAGGCCTGTAAACCACACCAATAAAAACGGATGTCCCATCATCTTTTTTTAGGACGGCCCATAAAACTTTTTCTTTGCCCCATCTTCCCTGCAGCTCAGATGCTTGGATATTGTTTTTGACATAAAGAGCCACTCCTCCCTCTTTTCTGTCCTCTCTGTCTTTCTTAATAAGTTATATCCCGGTATGGTAGTATCCCAATCATGTGAATCCGTGAACCACGTCTCCGTGACAGCAACAATGTCCAAGTTCGCCTCCACCATTAGGGTTTGCAGGTCTGAGATTTTATTGATTCTGTATACACCCAGGAAGCTAGAGAGCAGATTATAGGAGCTAGTGACCTTTCTCTGTGCTTGCAGCATGAGAAGCAACAGAAAACATGGGAGGGGTGGAACAGCACAGCAGGAGCAGTGGTTGCAAATTGGCAGAGGCACATATGTTTCTGTCCAGGTTTACAATATCTCATATTTCTGCCCCAAATGAAGATGTATATGTTTCAGTATGTGCATATATTTGCAATGCAGGAATACACATGCTTTCTCTACCCATTTTATAAAATTATGTGTGCATTATTTTACATATATATTTTTATATATAATGGTAATTCATGTGTAATAACCCAGAATTAAATGGGTTCTGTTCTGAAAATACTTACTTGTATGAGTATTTGGAATCACCCGTTTCCTGATACCTCCAACAGTTCACCCAGATCTTCATCAGTTCATCTAGACCTTTCAGCATTTCACCTTGACTCCCCATCAGTTTACCCAGACTTCCCACCCAAAAGCTGCAGACAAAAAAGTCCAATTTCAGTTACATAAGTCAATTAGCAGATGTAAAATTGTTTGGACAAGTTCAGTAATGTATGGGTGTATACTGATTACAAAAGAGAAACTTGACGCATACTTCTGAACCTTATCCTTACACTGTCCTTTTTTTCTCTGTTACCATTTCCATATAAGTATGCACGTACTCACGAGGTTTAAAAATAGTATATGTATTTATTTATTTATTTATTTGGCAATTTTTATAATCCACAAATTTTCAGAAGTTATTTCAATGCGGAGAACCATAGTAAAATGCAATCATATAAAATAAAATTTATAATAAACATACAGACAGTAACTTTCATAGCGGACCACAGGCGCACATGTCCGCATATTCATTGGCCCATGCCAAGGGATATGGCCATTTTATAAAATACATGTGAATATGTGTATACATTATAAAATAGCCTTGTCGTGCGTACATGTGCGCTCAATATTAAGTGGATATGCACATGTGTGTGCAAATCCTGCTTCTAACATGTAAGTGGGAAATGCTTAAAGGGACAGCCTCAACACTATTGCTAGTTTTCTTAAATTGCTCCTAGTTCACCCAGTTAGGAGATAGGACTTCCAAACACCCTTAGTTTATTAGCCTTTCTTCCCCTCATTAACAATGACCACCCATCTGTCTAGTTGTTTTTGTTTTATTACTTACACGTCATCCTTAGCAGAAGTAAAGTTACACGGCAGGGGACCCAGGCGCTCAGTGCACATAAGTAGGTACATTCAAAATACATGGGACAATCCTGGAATGTTCATGCCCCACCCAGACCATGTAGACGCCCCGCCCTTTTTTTGTAAACTTTTTATTTGTGTACACAGCAATATGTACGTGCGTATCCTGGCAGCTTTTAAAATGTTTTTGGCTCACTGGCCCGACATATTTACCTATCTCCTTTTTGATGCGCACACCGGGCTTTTAAAAATTCACCTTATAATGTACAAATAAAACAACTCATAAATAAAATACAAACTTAAAACATTTGGTCAAATTTTAATGTTACATATAAATGGGGGGGGGGGGGGGAGAATGTTCTTGCTCTTGTGAATTTAAGCCTATAAGCTCATAACGATGGCATTGTCAATTGGTTACCATCAGATGACCTTAGAAAGCACACAGGAACATAATTGGCAATACTGGATGCCAATGAGCAAGGGCTTTCAATACTTAGCAGTTTAAACACAATTATTAAAATTTTAAGCTGAGCTCTCCACTTCGCTGGAAGCACGTGTATGGCTACTTACACGTGCATGTGCTAAGTTTACACATGAAAATTACCTCCTTAATGTTTATCTTGTTTTGGTTCATTTGCCGAACTGAAATAAACATTTTTTTTTTAATGAAACAAAATGGGTCCTCCTCAGGCCCCACCACCACTTCCTCAGGTTCTGGGGCTTCCCCTGCACCTGCCAATAAGCCATGGCTTCCCTGGTCCCCCATTCCTCCATGCCAATAAATCAGGGATGGGGCCTACCCAGCTGGGCTGAGCTAAGCCCAGCTAGAGTCTTCCTGAGCTTTTACAACCCTTCCAACCCAAAAATAAGCCAAGACTAGGGATTTCTCCACCCCTACTTACCCCTTCTGCAGGAGTCTTCAGAAAAGAATGGGGCAAGAGTGATCCTCAATCACTTCTACCCCAAAGGGGTCTCTTCAAAAGTTGTATCTGCCAGCACTGAGATCAGCACCAATATTTGATATGTACAAAATGGTACCAGCCTCAGGTCTGGCTGGCATTTTTAAAGAGACACCAGCAGAGCAGGAGTGACAGGGATCACTCCTTCTCCTTTCTTTCATGAAGACCTCCATGGAAAGGGTAAGTGAGAGCCAGAAAGCTCCTGGACCTGGCTTAATTGAGAGGGTGGGGCAGTGGAGGAGCCTGAAAAGGCCCCCCATCTAGACTTGACTTAGTTCAGCTGTATAGACCCTTACATCAGCTTATCGGTGCGGAGAGTTGGATGCCTTGGGAGCTCCCAGCTTATTGACAGGGGGGGTGGGGGAGCCCAGGCCCACTTTTATTTTTTCACTGTTTTTGGGAATGAACCAAAAATATCCACAAATTTTCTTGTAAGTCTATTTTCAGTTTGTTCCATTCAGAATTAACTGAAAATAGAGTTTTTCATTCTGAAAATCCATTCATTTTTAAATAAATGCACATCTCTAATCTATACTAACCCAGCACATCTTCCACTCTGTGCATGGAGATTTACTGCCATAAGAATTTTGTAGCCTTGAGTAGTACTGCACAAAACAGCATCTCCATCAGCTGTATCATACTGATAGATTAATGAATTTTATTTATTCATAAATCTAAAAGTCACCCAATGAAATAAATATACAACTAAAAAAAGTATTATATCAATATCTTTCCAAAACATTACAGTTCATTACTTTCAATATGTGTCTGAGATGGCTAGGACTGGGCATTTGCTGAAGTGAATAACAGCTTATGTCATGGTCTGACAAGACCTGGAAATCTGCCATAGGCAGTGCATTATCTGCCTTGCATTGTAACATGCATACCTTTTCTGATAGGACATCTGGAACAGAAATGGAGATGGATATAGCCCAAAAGCCTAATTTTTACTGGCTTTACAACTTCTGCACTGACTGTACCAAGCAACCAGCTTTAAAGGTAACTTCCTAATAAAGTTTAAATTGTTACTGGTCATAGTTCATTACTGACATTATTTAAATGGCAAGTTGAACTATTATGAAAATTGATTTTATGACATAAATTTATTTATTTATTATTTTTATATACCGATATTCCTGTACAAAACTACAAATCATACCGGTATACAGTGAACAAAAAACTTTGCAAAGGAGCATTACAAGGAACAATATAAGAGATAAGAACATTGCTTTCATTTACCGAAGCACTGTTTCTGTTCAATGTAAACCGAACTGATTTGTAAACCCTTACAAGAATTTCGGTATATAAAACTGTTAAATAAATAAATAAAATAAGAACATAATTAAGAACCATGGCTAAACAATTGTTAAACAAAGTTAGATAAATACTTTTGAACTGGAAATGATAGATGATTCATTACTTAGAATATTAACAAGATTCAAATTAGGATAAATACTTAATAAAATCTGACTAACAAGATTTTAGGTTAACAAGGTATACATCTTAAAGGCGGAATTAAACAGGTAAAGTAGACTTGATCAGGTCCGGACATGGAGACTGGTTACAGGGTGCATCATGAACTAAATGAGATAGCTCTTTAAGAGAGGCTTGATTAAAGTTATAGCATTAGGTAGGATCAAAAGATTTCAAAATGAGAAACAAATATAAAGACATGGTGCAATGCGTTGGTCAGACTGGTCAGGGTATAAGCGGGAGTTTAGAAAGTGAGAAACACTATAAAGATATAATGCAATGTGTTGGTCTGACTGGTCAAAGGTATGAGCGGAAGTCTTCAATTCTGGGAATGTGAGCTGTAGTCCTTATTCTGGGAATGCAAGAAGTCATTCCATGAAGAGTCAGTCTTCATCACTGTTTATGATTAGGTGATCCATGATAGGAATCACTAAGCAAAAGTATCAGAAAACATATGGTATGTAGAATAGTTATATAATTATTGCAATGTATATTGGAAATGTAATCACGTTGAAAGTAGGAAAATAAAGATTTTCAGACATTTGCTTTTTTTTATGCTGTTGTTTACCTAAAATCTCAATGCTGTTTCTATTACTATGCATAATCTAATACAGTGCTTTTTTTTCTACTTCACCTAGCTAAGGGCTATATTCATTAAACTATTGCATGCAATAGGGGCATGTTTTATGGTAATAGCCTATTTATGAGAGAGAGAGAGAGAGAGAGAGACTACCTGTAAAGCTGTTTTAGTAGTTAGCTATTTACATCTCTATAGGAGGACCACCTAGTTACTCGAGAGTGAGGTTTAGGTAGTAGTATAGGGGTTAGGGACCACTTTGACATGCAGAGTGAGACATACGAACAGAACAGTACACTCTTGTGAAGATTTGATGTCCTTCAGAGTGAGAAAACTCACACAAAAATGAGAATTGTACAATGTTCTTTCAACCTAGCTTGATGGACTCTCTACCTGGGTAACATCAAGATAGGTTGAGAGAACATTGTACAAATCTCATCATTGTGTGAGTTTCCTTACTTCGAAGGACATCAAGTCTTCACAAGAGTGTACTGTTCTGTTCGTATGTCTCACTCTACATGTCAAAGTGGCCTCTAACCCCTACAACATCTACCTAAACCTCACCTCGAGTTACTAGGTGTGCCACCTATAGTAGCATAAATACCTGCTTACAATGGTATTTGCTCGCTCTCTCTCCCCCCTATAGCTTAGGTCCTTTCCCAGTCTAATAATGCCCAAATCACAATTTGCATTATGGCCATATTACACAGCTTAACACCAATGAAAAAGCTGTAGTTATTTTCGTTATTAAAACTGTGCGATATGGCTTCGCACTTTGTGAAGCCAGCCCACTTTTACAAAAATCCCGCCCCAACTCCTCCCCTTTTAAAAATTAGCATTGCACCATGTGTTGTGGTGCTGTTTGCATGCGTTAAAGTATTTTTTGCATGCAAAAACACATTAACACATACAAAAAGGCCATAACGCGAGTTGGAAAATAGCCCCCTAAGATGGATATAGTTATGCTCTGTAGCAGTAAGAATGCATTCACTCTTTTATGCACATGGTAGGTAATTTCAAGACCTATATAAGAGAATCTTTGGTAGGTAATTTCAAGACCTACATAAGAGAATCTTTTAATTCAAGCCAAACTTAAAGAATCTGACTAAAAAAATGTGTCTGAATAGATTTAGGAGCACCTGTACTCCCATCTACTATTTCTGTGATAAGGCACATTGCAGCAAAAGTAAAAGATGGATATCATAAATTACTAATTAATGAAGCAGCTACCTCTCCTTAATCTAACATGTAACAAAGGAGAGAGGAGAATGAGCTCACTCAGTACATCTTAACACACAAGCGTTTTGCATAAACTGTTTTACTCAAAGTGACTAACTAGACAAATGACAATATCATACGATGTTTATGCTCAAACAGTGTAATCTGCAGCCTCTCACCGCGCAATGGGTCACAGGCTGTAGTCAGCTCATAGAGCTTAATTTTTTGTAATCATTTACCGTCATTTGTCCACCCACTACCTTTATTTAAACCATTTCATTAACTATCTAAAGAATTTTTTATTAGTGATTCTTAATTAGAACAGAACGTTCTTCTAAATGTCAAATCCGAAAATAGAATACTTAGCCATCAGTATTTTTCAGACCAGCCACTCCGGGCTTTGCTGTTTAAATTTTAACCAACCCAACATGAATCACGTTTCAACTGAAGTATCAGTCTTCTTCAGGGGAGATATAAATTGTCAATTCAGGCCAATATATTCTGTGTACCCCGGACCAAGTTTAAAAGTCTCTTTATTGGGATACAAAAAATGGCGCGTCATCTGAGACGCTGACGCGCCATTTTTTGTATCCCAATAAAGAGACTTTTAAACTTGGTCCGGGGTACACAGAATATATTGGCCTGAATTGACAATTTATATCTCCCCTGAAGAAGACTGATACTTCAGTTGAAACGTGATTCATGTTGGGTTGGTTAAAATTTAAACAGCAAAGCCCGGAGTGGCTGGTCTGAAAAATACTGACGGCTAAGTATTCTATTTTCGGATTTGACATTTAGAAGAACGTTCTGTTCTAATTAAAAATCACTAATAAAAAATTCTTTAGATAGTTAATGAAATGGTTTAAATAAAGGTAGTGGGTGGACAAATGACGGTAAATGATTACAAAAAATTAAGCTCTATGAGCTGACTACAGCCTGTGACCCATTGCGCGGTGAGAGGCTGCAGATTACACTGTTTGAGCATAAACATCGTATGATATTGTCATTTGTCTAGTTAGTCACTTTGAGTAAAACAGTTTATGCAAAACGCTTGTGTGTTAAGATGTACTGAGTGAGCTCATTCTCCTCTCTCCTTTGTTACGTGTTATCATAAATTACTAACACTAAGATGACTAAAGCCATTTCTAATCCCAGATGATTTCCAAACTGTATTACAACTTCTCATTTTTGCTATTCTCAACTATTATAACTCGCTCTTACTTGGTCTACCGCTTTCCACCATTCATTCTCTACAAATTCTTCAAAACTCAGCTACCAGAATTTTAACAGGCACCAAAAAGTACAAACACATTACCCCAATTCTGACATCATTATATTGGCTTCCAATAAGATCCCGAATTGAATACAAGGTACTTACCATTTTACATAAAATTACATATGAAGAACAGACTGGTTAAATCCAGCAATTAAACTTCACGTCCCCCAATGAAACTTACGATCAGCCAATAAAGGCCTTTTAACAATTCCATCAGTACATTCTGTACAACTCGCGCAAGTTTGCGAACATGCAACTTCGCTTGCCAGTCCAAAATTATGGAACACCCTTCCCACCAAATTACAACTATAATTGAGTCTAAAAACATTTAAGAAGGAGCTAAAGACCTGGCTATTCGCTAAGGCATACCATGATTTGTAATAATCCTCGCACCCTCCTACCTACCCTGCACTAACATCCTAAGATTTTATTCTTTTTTCTATGTTTTTATGGTTAAACAATTTTTATTAGTTTTGTTCTTACATCAACTTAGTTACAACAGTGGAACAGGTTTGATTCTGACCTTATTACAATAGAACAAACCAAGAGACCTCATGTCTATTCGCTCCCTCCCACCCCCACTACCCCTACCCACCTTCTCCAATTTTTCCCAAAATCCGAATGCGAGATGAATTCTTAACAATACCAAGAAATTGTGTGTGCTCCAAGTGATCAAAATCCACCCAATGTCAATCGTTCATGACCAGGTTGCGTGCTCGAGGTGACAGATGTTGCAAGTAGGATTTCCAAATCCAGAGAAATTGTCGTCTGTGGCACGGGGATTCTTGAGATGCCAAATTTTCCATGTTCATCAGGGTGTGAAAATGATTCCTCCAAGCCCAGAAGGAGGGCAGATCGATAGAGCGCCACACAGACAAAATTACTTTTTTCCCTACTAACCCAGCTTTCTGTAAAAGCTGGCAGGAGCCAGGATCTCGAATCCGGATGGGAGATATACATCCAAATAAGAGCCACATAGGAGATACAGGAAAGACCGCATCCAGCATATCTGCCATGTAATCTGCCACCCTATGCCAGAAACGACGCACTAGGGGGCATGTCCAAAAAACATGAGATAGCATCCCAGTAGCGGCATGATAGCCAGGACATTCGGCTGAGGGCGCTAGAGTTAATTGATATGCCACTTGAGGGGACACTTAGGCCTGACTAAGAAATTTAAATTGCAACTCCCGGTAGTACATGCTGGTTGAGATCCTGGCTGCTCGCCTAAAACATTTCTGCAGTATGACATGTGTCACCATAAAGTCCCCGTCCCGATTCCAGCGCATCACCAGAAGGGAAAACACATCTAGTCTTGTCTCGTGATGTAGGTGTCAGTAATACAATGACAAAGAGGGAATTCCTGCTCGTTCAAAGTGAAACACCTGGTCCAAGGCTGTAAAAATATCTGGGTGCTTAGTGTCCGCCGGTAGGGCATTGATAGAATGATGGATCTGCAGATATGAGAAAGTGTGAGATACTCCCAAGCCATAAATCTGGTCAAGCTCTTCCCAGGCTATGATTTGTCCCTCCCGAGATAGCAGGTGTCCCACATATACCAGACCACTAGATTTCCAGTTCCTAAAAACACCCGACTGAGAACCCGGGAGAAAATCATCATTTCCCATAATAGGGAGAAAGTGGGCGCATATTTTGGAAATCTTCAAAGATTGGCGAGGTGCACCCAGGTTAATTGGATGGGATTAAGCAGTGCTGACTGGGATAGAAAAGTAGAAAGGTGTGCGGGTGGAGACTGCAAAACATAGGGAAGAGCCCGGGGATAGGTGACTGCCGAGTCTGATAGCAGAGGAGTAAAGTGGGATTGGCCCAGTAACCAATCTCGGATGATCCGTAAGTTACATGCCAAATTATATAAAACTAAATCAGGAAGACCCAGACCCCCATTTCCCCTGGATGCCTGCAACCAGGTCAGAGGTATCCTAGGTTTCCCTCCTCGCCAAACAAAGCGGCAAATGGCACTGTTTAAAGTTGCGAGGTCTCATTGTTTCAGCCATAAAGGCAGATTCTGGTAAAGATAAAGCCATTTCGGCAGGATGGCCATTTTGAACAAATTCACACGACCACATAAAGAGAGCGGCAGATTGTCCCAAGTTTTTAGTAAAGCTTGAGTGTCGCAGATTAACCTAGGCACATTCACCTGGTAAACCAGGTCCGGGTTGGAGGGAAGAAACACCACTAAACATTGGATAGTATCTCCCACCCACTGCAAAGGAAATGTGCCCAGCCATTGAGTTCACACGGTGGTTGGAAATGCTAAGGCAGAGGACTTGGTTTCATTGAGTCTAAGCCCCGAAACCCCCCCAAAATGCCCTATTAATTGCAATAAAGGGGCCAAGGAAGTATGCGGGTTTGTAACAAAAACCAGCAGATCATCTGCGAAAGCCACACTTTTTAAAATAAGTGGCCCCAGATGAACCCCGCGGATCTTGGTCTCCTGCTCTATGGTGAGCAAAAGGGGCTCTAATTGTAAAATAAACAGTAAGAGAGATAACGGGCACCCCTGCCTCGTACCCCCACGTCACCGGAAACCACTCAGATTGGGCCCCGTTGGCAAAAATCAATGCCTGTGGATCCTGATACCGTAATTGAAGAGCATGTGTAAAGAAACCATCGAAACCCATCTTGTATAGCACATAAAAGAGATATCGCCACTCCACTCTATCAAACACCTTTTCAGCATCGAAACTAATAGCCAAGTAGGGGGTGGCCATTTGTTGACATATAGTCATGGTGGTCAGCACTTTGCGTATGTTAGCCAGAGCATAACGTTTACAGACAAACCCCACCTGATGATCTTTGATGAGAGAGGGCAAGATAGTAGCTAGCCTGGCCCTAGGAGGTGGGGAAACGCCCTAAGATGGCCGCCTGAGAAGTCATGCCTGCAAGGAGCTCCCATCTTTTCCTAAATTTGCTTTACCTTAATGCCGCATATGAAGCGTAAGGCGAGGGTACGGAGGGGAAGGTACCTCTACCCCGTTAGAAGTCTCGCAACCCCGCATTGGGAGCTTTTTTGTGGCGGCCTCACCGATAGTGCCGAGTGGGCAGGTCGCTGAGGGGATGGTGGTGGAGCATGAGCCGTCCCTTCTGACTGCTGATACATCTCTAAGCCCTGGCTCCCCTATCAGACCAGCTCCACCAGGATTCAATGAGGGACGGAGTTTGAAGGCCACAGTTCCGGCGGGTGTTACCCGAAAAGGGACAGAAGTGGTGTTGCAGTGTTCAACAACAAGAGGACATAATATCGTGGAGCAATCGACACCAATACAGCCCCCCAGAGGGGAGAGAGGGGAGGGGCTGAGAGGTGTTGAAATGCTGGGATCGTTAGAACTGGGTAATGGAGCCGGTGAAACAGGGGGAGGAGAAGGAGAGATTCGGGAAACTCTGAAGTTTGAAAAGATAATTTTATCAACGTCAGAGATAACTTTATCCACAATATGGATGGCATTGCAATCTATAGAAAAATCAATACATACATTGACTAAGGAAGTAATTGACACTAAAAATCAAGTCCTCCAGAATGCCAATGGATTAGTTCAACAAAATTTCAAAATTGAAGCTATGGAGGGTCGGCTTCAAGAAGTTGAGAAGATACAATCTAATTTAATATTAAAGGAAACAGAGGTGGATAGAAGACTTGAAAAAATCGAGAATAGTTTAAGATCACATAATTTAAGATTTGTGAACTTTCCAGTTTTGAAAAATATTTCCCCGGTAGATTTGTTTAAGTTGTATAGTGCACAGATCTTGAAAATTCCAGAAGAGGTAAAACCTGTGATCACTAAAGCTTTTTATCTTCCGTATGCTGAAGTCGATCGAGGTAATTTGGGGGAACAAATGCCCATGGATTTAACTACAATACTTGAATCCTCACAAGAAATGGTGGTGACATTAAGAAGACCATTACTGGTTTCTTTTGCATTCCTTAGGGATAGAAACAACATATTCAACATTTCTTTAGAAACTCTCAAGCTAATTTCTTTGGACAGAAAATCTGGTGTTACCCTGACTTCATTAAGGTGACACAATTAAGAAGGAAGCTGTTTCTTAATATGAGGAGGGAAGTGATCCAAAGAGGCGCTAGGTTTAAATTACAATTTTCTTGTAAATGTAGTATAAGTTTTCAAGAAAAGAATTATATTTTTTTGATCTGCAACAACTGAGGGTTTTTCTAGATTCTCATTCTTCTTCATAAAACCCATAGCTAGGATAGGTTAAAAAGAAAGGTGGTGGAACTTCTCATGTTTGGCCTTGTTTTTCTGTTGTTAAATATTACCTTGTAATATGCTCCTTTAAGAGGCCTCTCCCGTATTTCCTTTATTTGTTAAAGTACAGTTAATTATTGGATTTGAATTGAAAATTTTCTGCATATTATTTAGGTTTCCTTTCTGTACTTTAGAATTTCCATACAAGTGGATGCTTGTTTGTATTTGATTAAAAATGCATAAATAAAAAATTTAAAAAAAAAAGATAGTAGCTAGCCTATCAGCCAATATTTTGGCCAGCAATTTCTGGTCATAATTAAGGAAAGATATTGGTGGATAGGATTCAGGGGAGAGTGGGTCCTTATCCGCTTTCGGGATAAGGGCAATGTGCGCTAAGTTCGCGTGGACTGGAAAGGAACCTTGATCAATGAGAGCCGTAAAGGCCGCGGCCAGCGGGTTAGATATCTGCTCCACAAGGAGCTTAAAAAACTCCGTGCTATAACCATCGGGCCCTGGGGCTTTAAATCCAGGCGAGCATTGAATGGCAAGTTTGACTTCCCCCTCTATTATCGGCTGATTTAGGCCCTCACGTTGTTCCCTTGTTAAACAGGGGAGGGAAAGTTGAGCATAAAACCGGTCACAGTTTCTTCATTCCACCCCTCAGAAGCATATAAGGAGGAAAAAAATCCTGAAATCGATTTAGTATAGTGGGGGTGTCTTTTGTTACCATGCCAGAGGAGTCCCTCACCGCCGGGATAAAGCGACAAGAACGCGAGGAGCGAAGCAAGTTGGACATCATCTTCCCCGCTTTATTGCTGAATTGATAAAAACGATATTGATAATACAGTAGGCTTTTTTTTGCTTGTTGATGAATGAGGAAATTTAAAGCATATTGTTGGGATAAATATTGGGTACGTAATTCCGATGTATTCGTTGCAGCCAACTGGGAACGGGTTTATATAGTTGGGTGCTTAGAGATAGAATACGTCGATTAAGTATCTTCCGCCAATGAACCAGGTAGGAAATGATTTCCCCCTTAGTATGGCCTTTGCAGTATACCAAAATAGGACAGACTGTGATGTGTGGGCTTCATTTGAAAGCGCATAACTAGCCCGTTTAGTGCACACAATTTCCCAAAATTTCTCATCGGAAGCTAAATAATAGGGGTAGCGCCAGATTTGCGATGAGGGCTCATGAGCAGAGAATTGATAATCTACCCACACCGGGGCATGATCAGAGATCACAATGTCATCAATACCAGCATCCACAATGTGAGAGAAATCCCTTATACTAATGAGGAAGTAATCCAACTGTGAGAGGGTCCCGTGCGCCCGTGAGACATGTGTGAAGTCTTTCTCGGTAGGGTGCAGAGTTCACCAAACGTCTTGTAAATGTAAAGTGTTTTCCAGTAGTGTTGGGCCCTTGCCCTGGCCTGGTTCACGGTGGCACCCTTGGGAAGCGTCTAAACGGGGATCTCGAATAGTGTTAAAATCTCCCCCGACAATCAAAACATCCGTGAGATATGGGAGCAGATGAGCATAGAGATTTCTGAAAAAATGGGGATCATAAGTATTGGGGGCATAGATATTACATAGTACCACTGTTTGATGATAAAGTTCAGTAACTAAGATAAGATAGCGACCTAGTGGGTCGCAAATCTCCCTAGTAATTTTGATGGGGAGTTGTTTATTAATCAAAATTGCCCGGGTTGTGGTAGAGGCATATCGCACATTACCCACCCAGGCCCGGAGGAGCTTAGCATGTTCCTTATCACTAAGATGGGTTTCTTGTAGGTAGGCTACTGCTGCAGCCTTCCTTTTTAGCAAAGAGAGCACCTTGGATCGCTTAATGGGTGAATTTAATCCACAAACATTCCAGGAAATAAAGCGAATGAAATTAGCCATTATCTCGTATGAAGAAGCAGGCTTCCCTGGAACATATCACGCATGGACCGTGGTGACCCTCCCAGCCGGGGTCCCCACCAGAGTCATTGATATCCAGACTACTATTACAAGAACTTGGAGGAAGAATCCTCAAATTCATCTCAATGTGTAATGGAGAAGTGTTCCCCTGTCCACCCTTCAGTTCACCCCTGACCTCCCCCATCCCCCCTCCCCCTCCTTCCTCCCCTCCCATGTCCCCACCCCCCTATTCACCCCCAAAGTATCCTAAACCCATATTCCCTTTTACCCATGCCAGTGCCTTCATCTAAGAAGGCTCAGAGATCTCGTTTGATGTGACCAGACCCACTCCAAAGACAGAGAATAACATTATAAAATAGACCAATCTGAGATAAAATATGTTGACTCTGTTTACTGGTTAACAGTAAGACAGGTGAAGTTTGACACTCTGAGGCCCGTGGGTAGCCATAGCGTATGGCCCCCATTTCAGGGAATCAGCCTCCTGTACCCAATCTTGGGCCGCAGAAGGAATCCTTCGCTTCAGGTCATCAAAGTCTATCAGCCAGCAAATAAATGGAAAAATATTAGAAAAAACACAAAAGAAAAAAAGGAATGCTGAGTGCCGGTATGTTTCTATTGTCCTTCAAGTTTCCCTAATGAGCCCCGGCATATGTGCCAATCAATAGGTGCATTTGCGGCCTGATACAGGGAACATTGCTAGTTTCTAGGGCTCCCGAAATCAAAATTTTGAAAAATCACCTCTAATGATATCTGCAGGCGGTGGCACATTACTTCCAAGCAAGAGATTCTAGGACGACACCCATACAGGGTCCTTTAATCCACTGTTCCTTCAAGGAAGAAAAGTATTCGCCGCTTTCAATCGCGTATCCAGTTGATGAAAGCGTGGCAGTTATCCAGTGTGGCAAAAAAAAGGAAAAGGCTTGGGCCAGCACAGGAGAATATTTTACCAGTAAGGCTGGTGGGTTATAACCACCTAAGGAGGCCCGTGGGTAGCTACATCGTACAGCCCCCAGTTCAGATGATCAGCCTCCTATACCCACCCTTGAGTAGTAGGAGGAATCCTCATCAGGTTGTCCGAGTCTATCAGCCAACAAATAAAAGGAAAAATAATAGAAAAAACAAAAAAAGACGCAAATGTTGCTACTGAACGGTCAGAGCTGCCAGCATGCCTCGAGTGTTCTACAGGTTTCTTATTGAGCCCCGGCATGCTCGCAGTTCGAGAGACCCAACGAGGGGAACATCATAAGTGTGTAGGGCTCCCAAGTTCAAATTTGTACAAAGTCGCCCCCAAAGATATCTGCATGAGGTGATGGGTAGCTTCCGAGCAAAGGATCTAGGACTACCCAAAAAAAAAAAAAACAGTCCGCTAAGCAAACGGTCCTTCATGTTAGATAAACATTCGCCGCTTCCAAACTCATACCTGGTTAGTTAAAGCCCGTCAGTTTTCCAGTGTGGCTACAAAAGCCTGGGCCTTCGCAGGAGATTCAAAAAGGTGAATTTTGTCAGCCACCCAGACACGCAGCCACGCCGGATATTGCAGAGAGAATTTCACTCCCCAGTTATGAAGAGTTGAGCAAACCGAAGAAAAGCTCTTTCGGGCTTCAGAGACCGAGGCCAAGAAGTCCTGGAACACCTGGATTGGGTGTCCCTGTTAAGCTATAGAGGGTTTGTTTCTCGTGGCGCGCCAGATCACCATTTTGTGCGCCGAGTTTAAAATCTTAGCAATTATGATGCATGGCTGCCCCGCGTTCGCGCTCTTCGCCCCCAATCGGTGGGCCCGTTTGATGGTTAATTTCCCTCGCAGCTGAGAAAGGTCCAGTGCTTCAGGGAGCCAGTCTTCCAGGAGGGTACACAAGGAGTTTTCCTCTACATCTTCGGGGAAGCCCATAAAATGGAGATTGTCCCTCCGAGCTCTGTTCTCTAGATCTTCAACTTTCTGTTGTAGGGCAGCAATCTGTTTATCATGGGCAGCCATGTTTCCTGAGTGTGCCGTTGCACCATCTTCTAATGCTGAAATCTGAATCTCGACTTGCTCCAGCTAGGGCTGCAGTGCTGAAAGCGAGTCTCGGACTTCCCCTAATTGGGAGTTAATTTAAGCCCATTTCTCGTCCAGGGCTTCTTTTATAGCGTCTTTGATATCCGAGATCGCTAGTGGGGCTGGAGACGGGGGCGACTCACTGTCACTGATAGGCGCCATTTTTGAGTCCAGAGTTTTTGGCTTGTCCTTATCTCTTCTCCCGCTCTTAGTGGTCATCCCTGGTGAGGTTCTGCACCAGGATCGAATGGTGGACATGCACCATGTCATGCTGAGTGGATTAAAGGTTATATTTATGTTATACGCACTCTGATGGACCAACATGAGCAGAGTGGACTTAAGAGCCAGAGGAGAATGTGTCCTCCTGGCTCAGCACATCACGTGATCTCCTTTTTCCATGTTTTTAATATTTATTTTTTCTTTTAGCGTTTAATTGTAACCTATTATTATCATGAATGTTATCGTATTTTATTTTTACTATGCACTGTTTATTTGTACTAGAAATTGCATGTCTCATGCTTTCTTAACCGTTGTGATGGCTACACTGAATGACAGTTTACAAAAACCAATAAATAAATAAATATATTTTCACTTGGCTTCTCAAAGCATCATCTTTAGAACTTGTTTGTTAAGATAAGTCATAATATCTCTGTACTAGCATCTTACAGAGTGGCAGGAAGCTTAATTAGCATCAGTCAGTCTTCTGTCTCCCGATGTGTTAACTCCTTTCTGGAGACTATGTTTGTCTATATGCCTCACTACACTCAATATCTCCATACTGAGCAGGAGAAGAAGGAAGCACAAAGGTACATATATGAGTAGTTAATTTTCCAACTGTGATAGACACTGTATCTTCCAGGAATCAGGCCCAGGGATGCAAGCAAGGCAGTAGTGACAGAGATCATTCCTACTCCTTTCTTTCCTGAAGACACGCATGGAACTCTAAGCATAATCAAATTCTCAACATTCAGGTAATCTGTGACCATCACTAGCTGATGAATGATGTGAAAACCAAGTATCCTGGTGATGCCCATCTATTATGGCATAGCCCTCTCTATGACTACATTTGTGGTCAGAATCTAAGAATTGGAACTCTACTGAAAAAAATGATGGAACTTATGAACACTTCAGTGGTGCTATAGATGGCTTGATATCTTTGAGTATTTTATGGTGTTCTACTTTGTTCATGTATTCTTGAAGGACATAGTGATTATTGTGTATTTGGTTGCTTACTCCTTTCATTAATCTCTCCTATACCTCTGAAGATTATTACATTGCTTCACAATGGTCCTTTCAAAGTCTGCTGAAAAGTCAGTTTTGCTCAACTGACCACATTGCATGCATCTTTTCTCTTAATCTTGCCAAAATCAGCAAAGTCTTTGTTGAATGCTGCATATTGTACAACCCTTGTATTGTACACTGAACATGATAGCCCTAGACTTTAGGTTGCCTGTTTGCTTGTAAACTTAAAATAAAAAGTACTCTAGGTTGCCTGTGTGTTTCCTCCATACTGCGGCCTCTAATTGCTGACACCTCTAGTTCAATGCTTTTATTTTCCCTCGATACTGATTTTGCCAATGCAGCAATTCCTGGATCTATTATTGCTTCTGCTCTAGTGTAGCCATTGCCTAGGACTGTGTAAAAGAGACAGGAAATTATTAACCCTGTGTTTATTCAGGGAAATTCAGAGCACAAAAGAGTCTTTTTAAAATCAGATTATTCTGGTGATGCACAAAGTCTCATTCACATAAATTCTCCATTCATAAGGTCTAATCAAAGTTTACTTGGAAAGACACAGCCTTCTTTCTTTTTATCTTGTAAATGTTAAATAAGGACTGGATTACAAAAAAAGGATTACTACATAAGCTTCAGAGCAAACAGGTTTTGCAGGGTATGGCAATCTCCTTGTGCAGAGGACTGCAGTCAGGTGCACCCAGCATTTGGGTGAATTCCAGAAAACATTAGTCAAAACTTAAGAAAAACAAAACAAAAATGAATCATCTGAGCTATCTGAGGGGATAGGAGGGGAGGTTCAGAGGGTAGGGAATATGTTAGGTGTAAAATGGGTGGGTTGGTTTTGATTGAGTTGGAATGGTGTGAGGAAAGGACTTGGACTTGCTGATTGTGTTTTACTTTCTTGTAACTTCTTTAAGTGGCTTCTATTTCAACAGCTGCCATATAACAACAGAATCATTATATGGTATTAATTTTGTTTTATTTTTATTGTTTTATGCTGACTTGTAATTCACCTAATGCAATATATTCCAATATAGGCAGATGACAAATATTTTAAATAAATAAATAAGTTAAAAACTACAGATTTCTTGGATTTGTTAATATTTCAGAAATATAAAATAAAAAGAGTATCACAATCATATTGTAGCACTACTACATTTTACATTCTAGCACTCTGCTAGTTATCAGCATGTCAAATTCTGGCACATCTACTTCGATTTATATTACAGTTTCATTTCCATGTTCATACACTTCTACATTGTATACCTACACCCATAGGAAATTACATCACATAGTATAATATAAATAACTAGGGGTGTGCATTCGGATTGACCGCATTAGTAAAACGCAACTCATATTTTTTTTTTACTTAAAAAATTGATTCGACATAAACGATCGGATTTCCCACATATCGAACATAGATATGTTCGATATGTGGGAAATCGCGATTGTTGAGCCAAAATAAAAATATAAACCCCCTCACCCTCCTTAATCCCCCCCCCCGACTTACCACAACTCCCTGGTGATGGAGCGAGGAGTGAGGACGCCATTTCTGCAATCCTTGGCGAGAAGCATGTGACGTCGGCGGCACGTCGAGTGACGCCGGCGTCACGTGATTCCCGGCTCGTTCGCGCCGGACGGCTCGTTCGGCCCAAAAAGAACTTTTGGCCAGCTTGGGGGGGTCAGGAGGCCCCCCCAAGCTGGCCAAAAGTTCTTTTTAGGCCGAACGAGCCGTCCGGCGTGAACGAGCCGGGAATCACGTGGCGCCGCATCACTCAGACGCGACGTCACGTGATTCCCGGCAAGTTCGCGCCGGACGGCTCGTTCGGCCCAAAAAGAACTTTTGGCCAGCTTGAGGGGGTCAGGAGGCCCCCCCAAGCTGGCCAAAAGTTCTTTTTGGGCCGAACGAGCCGTCCGGCGCGAACTTGCCGGGAATCACGTGACGTCGGCGTCACGTGATTCCCGGCTCGTTCGCGCCGGACAGCTCGTTCGGCCCAAAAAGAACTTTTGGCCAGCTTGGGGGGGTCAGGAGGCCCCCCAAGCTGGCCAAAAGTTCTTTTTGGGCCGAACGAGCCGTCCGGCGCGAACTTGCCGGGAATCACGTGACGCCGCGTCTGAGTGACGCGGCGCCACGTGATTCCCGGCAAGTTCGCGCCGGACGGCTCGTTCGGCCCAAAAAGAACTTTTGGCCAGCTTGAGGGGGTCAGGAGGCCCCCCCAAGCTGGCCAAAAGTTCTTTTTGGGCCGAACGAGCCGTCCAGCGCGAACTCGCCGGGAATCACGTGACGCCGCGTCACTCGACGTGCCACCGACGTCACATGCTTCTCGCCAAGGATTGCAGAAATGACGTCCTCACTCCTCGCTCGATCACCAGGGAGTTGTGGTAAGTCTGGGGGGGGGATTAAGGAGGGTGAGGGGGTTTAAATTTTTTTTTTGCACATATGTACATATACCCAACTCATTGGATTTTTTTTATGTCCATATTGGCCGCAAGTGGGACCCCCTTTCGGACATAAAAAATATGAACATAAAATTTTGCTCTGCACATCCCTAGTGTTTAAGTGAAGAAGAAGCGAGTTTGGCTTGGTGCATTTTTCTTATTGGTCTCTTTGATGTGCGGAATGTAAAATGATCTGAGAACCATTGCATATCTTGGTTATAAATAGACTTATGAATAAGGGTGAGTACTTTGAATAATATCCTAGATGCTACAGGAAGCCAGTGAAGGAACATGAGAGCTGGTGTAATATGTTCATGGCGGTGAGTATTAGTGAGTAAGCGTGCTGCGGCATTTTGTAGCATCTGTAGCGGTTGTATTGCGTTGTTAGGGAGACCTAGTAGTATGGCTTTGCAGTAGTCCAGTTATGACAGTATTGTAGCTTGTAACACTGTCCGGAAGTCATGTGGATATAGAAGCGGTTTAATTCTTTTTAGAGTATGTAGCTTGAAGAATCCGTTTTTGATTGTAGACGTGATAAATTTCTTTAAGGAGAAATGATTGTCAATGATAACGCCAAGGCTGCGGACTTGCTGTAAGTTGGGAGAGTCCGATGGTGAGTGTAGAGTAGGGTTAAAGGAGATGTTATTATGTGGTGTGATGATGAGGAGCTCTGTCTTGCTAGTGTTTATTGCTAGGAAGTTTTCAGTAAGTAGTTTTTTTATTTCCACAAGAGCCGTATCCCAAATTTTCAGAGCATTAGATAAGGAATCGTTGATGGGGATGAGGATCTGTACATCATCTGCGTATATGAAATGTGGGAGATCCAGTTTCACCAGAAGTCGACAGAGGGGAGAGAGGTATATGTTGAAAAGTGTAGATGAAAGAGAGGATCCTTGTGGAACACCTTGTGATAGTTTTCTGGGTTTCGAGATGAGTTAAATGCTATATGAGAGATCATTTTGTAATTGTAAGTGGTATGTTACTTGTAATCTCTATTTTCATGAATTATGATTGTAATAATCTGAAATGGTAAAATAAAAAATAAAATAAAATAAAATAAGAAGACTGCAATCCTGCTGTGGGGAAAACCACAAATTCACAATTGATGAGTTTAAAAAAAACAAAAAACTACCAAATAAGAAAACTCCAGACCCTCACTTACATGCATATTTTGTGCGATAAAGGAAAAGAAGGGAGAGATTTGAACAATCACCTAGGCCATGCCAATAGAGGAGGATGGGCCAGAGTGAGAAGAGAGGGCGCTGGATTGATGCTGCCGCCAGACTCTCATAGAAGAAATTACCACTGCAATCAAGGAAGGAAAGAGAAGCTAAAAAAATAAAATAGAGAGGAAACAGCCACCCTGCAGCAGTCAGCGATGATAATAATAGCTGCTGCTGCCAATTTTGTCTCCTTCTGATATAAAAAAACCACAGTATAAAAAATAAAGAAGCCTAACTCTTCAGTAAGTACCTTAAAGCTCCCATTTGTTTTATTTTTAAATGTTTAAAAGCTATAAACGAGCACAGGATCAGGGAAGCTTCAATGAGAATAAAAGGTTCAGGCCAAAGATAATAACATCGTTGATGATATCATCAACCTCCTGTAGTTCCCGAAGGGGGGGGGGGGGGTGTCACTAATTTAGTAAAAAATAAGGAAAATTAGGTAAATTGAAAATAAAAAAAAAGAGGTAGTTTCCAGGTTAGGGAACACTGTGACCTGACCAATATCAACAGAGAACCTCTGAACTGACTTTTAAATTATCCCATGGACAGAAGCTATTTTTAGACACTCAGGCTGATATAATATCGGCTCACATAAAATGCACACTTCTCCCTATTTATGATTGAGCTCTTGCTCTCCTAACGCATGCTGAACCACATCTCTTGGGTGTGCGATACATTATTTAAATGAGGGGGTCGCGCTAAAAAGGAGGCACTAGGGAAAATTGTGCATCCCTAGCACCTCCTCAGCATCAGGTGCACAGGAGAGGTGGCTGTCAGTGTGGGCTGGGAAAATGGACGCTCAATATGAGCGTCCATTTTCCACCACCATTGGCCCAAGATACCAGCACAAGATACACGGCCTGTACCGTCTATCTTGTACGCCCAGAATTTTTTTTTTTGAATCATTTTTTTTGTACTTCAGTATGTTCCTGTGGTTCCTCTTAAGTATCATGAAGATACCAAGTAGAAGGAACCACAGAAATGAGGTAGAGAGTTCAAGCTAGGTTGAGAGAACATTGCACAAATCTCATCGTTGTATGCATTTTCTCCCTCTGAAGGACATCAAAACTTCACAAGAGTGTATTGTTCTGTTCGTACATCTCACTCTGCATGTAAATGTGGCCCCTAACCCCTATACTACTACCTAAACCTCACCTGGAGTTACTATGTGGGCCTCCTATAGTGGCATAAATAGCTAACTACAACAAAAGCCTTTTAGCTTCTCTCTCTTTCTCCTTCTCTCTCTCCCCGTGGTAAAATAAACACCTTGTAGGTAGGGAAATACAGTTATGTAGGTGTTAATGCACTTTGTGGTAATATCTGTGCTAATATAATACATGTTCTAATAAATAGGCTATTACTGTAAACACACCCCTTTTCATATCACATGTGATATTTCCATCAGAAAAAAATCAGCAGAACCAGAGGTCATGAGCTGAGGCTCCAGGGAGGAAGACTAAGAACCAATATCAGGAAGTATTTCTTCACAGAAAGGGTGGTGGATGCCTGGAATGCCCTTCCGAAGGAAGTGGTGAAGTTTAAAACTGTGAACGACTTCAAAGGGGCATGGGATAAACACTGTGGATCCATCAAGTCTAGAGGGCGTGAATAAAGTGGAGACATTCAAACACTGCACGGAGCGGCAGTAGCCACAGAGGCGTTCACGGAGCGGGATGCCAGTGGCCAGTAGTTGGTGTTCCAGTTAGAATTCTGGCTGCGGAGTTCTGTAAGATTTGGAGTGGTCTTAGTGTTGTATAAGGTAATCCAAGGAAGAGTGTGTTACAATAGTCTGTGCTAGCGAATATAAGCGCTTGCAGAACAGTTCGAAAGTGTACTTGGGCCAATAGGGGTTTTAGTCTTCTAAGGACCATTAGTTTGGCGTACCCCTCTCTAACTTTCAATGATATGTGTTGTTTGAGGTTGATTTCATTGTCAATTGTTACTCCTAGGTTTCGAGCTTTTTCAGTTAGTTCCACTATCTGATTGTTTTTAAGTTTGATGGGATTCTGGATTAATTCAGTGGTTTTTTGTTCAAGGTGTATGAATTCTGTTTTTTCAATATTAATTACCAGTTCCATTTGGTTTGGAAGTTGTTTAATTATATCTAGGTACAACATTGCTAAGTTCAACGTTTTTTCAATTGTTTCCTCAAGTGGTAAAATTAGCTGAATATCATCAGCATATATGTAATGTATGATCCCTAGACCTGCCAAGAGGTGACATAGGGGCAGCATGTAAATATTAAATAGAGTCGCCGAAAGTGCTGAACCCTGGGGGACTCCAGTTTTTAGCTTGATTTTGTCTGATATTGTGTTTTTTATCTGTACCTGAAAAAATCTATTGCTTAGGTAGGATCTGAACCATTCAATTGTTTTGTTTTGTAGTCCTATTTCTTCTAGCCTTTTTAGTAGTATGTTATGATTTACTGTGTAAAATGCTGCTGACAGGTCTAGTAATATCAAAATGTAGTGTTTTCCGCTGTCAAACCCACGTAGTACATTATCTGTTAGAGAGATAAGTAATATTTTGGTACTATAATGTTTTCTGAAGCCATGTTGTGAGGGGTAAATATGCAGTTGTTGACATGACATGACATGATAGGCAAAAAAAAGTAAAATTCTGAACTTATGTTGAAGTTATTTAGTTAATATTTTATGGCAAACTGCATTTCTGTGAATATATCTAACACTTGCCGCCATGACTACAAAAACAACACTCGGCTTCGACAAGTCTTTACATTGTCAAAGAACTTTGGCCACAAATATGTTTTTGTAATTGCTAAAGTTGTTCTTATTAAATTGAGCTTGCTGCAGATTTTTTACATTTTTTAGAGATATTGTCTGTATGAAATGTTTTCTTGTTTTTCTGTCATTTGTTATATAAATTTTATTAATGTGATAATTGTATCCCACTTAGAACTTTGGATAATAGTGGAAGCCAATACAGATTCTAAATAAATAAATAAATAGTTAATTTGTTTCTTCTTACTATATTTTGATTTGCATGCCTTAATTTTAATGGCTTAGATTGTTTTTGCTATGCTATTTACATTTACATTGGTATATGGCAAATAGTTTTTATGAAATAAAGGGAAGAAAGGAGGACTGGGGAGATGAGAAAGTTAGGAAGGCAGGGTAGGGTAAGAGGACGGCTAGGGTTGATGAATAGAGAAAAGGAGAAAACAATTTTGGGTACAGAGATGAATGAGAAACAAGTGAGAAAAAGGAGAAAATGAAAAAAAAAGTAAAATAGTGAATAAAAAATTAGGCAAAATGCTGAAAATTTTTCCCCAAAACTGTGATAGATACATAACATTTTGTAAAATATGTGCAAAAGTGGAACTGAACCATAAAAATTATAGATTGTTCTATCCATTGCATGAGATTTAACTATGAGTATTTGCCAAAAACTAAACAGCTTGTCAATAATCCAGATGAATCAAATTTTAATGGCTATTTTGATGTAGGAGAAAACTGGATTATTTTGAAGTTGTGATACTCTTTTTGATCCAACATAAGAATTAAAATTTTTATCTTAAGTTCTAATGAATTTTTATCTTAAGTTCTAATGAATTTTTATCTTAAGTTCTAATGAACAAAAATTTTTGTTAAAAGTCTAGAAATATATCGCTAAACTACATTGATAGATTTGTATGTGACTGATCTATGTACTTACTTGGTTTGGGGATACTCTTTGGATAGCAATTTTTATGCATATTGGGGCGGATTTTAAAAGCCCTGCTCCTGTAAATCCGCCCGGATTTACGGGAGCAGGGCCTTGCGCGCCGGTGCGCCTATTTTCCATAGGCCTGCCGGCGCGCGCAGAGCCCCGGGACTCGCGTAAGTCCCGGGGTTTTTTGTCTGGGGGCGTGTCGGGGCGTGTCCGATTGACGCGGCATTTTGGGGGCGGGACGTGGCGTTTCGGGGGCGGGCCCGGGGGCGTGGTTTTGGCCCAGGGCGGTCCGGGGGCATGGCCGCGCCCTCCGGAACCGCCCCCGGGTCACGTTTCAGCACGCCAGTGGCCCGCTGGCGTGCGTGGATTTACGTCTCCCTCCGGGAGGCGTAAATCCGTGGACAAAGGTAGGGGGGGTTTAGATAGGGCCGGGGGGGTGGGTTAGGTAGAGGAAGGGAGGGGAAGGTGAGGGGAGGGCGAAAGAGAGTTCCCTCCGAGGCCGCTCCGATTTCGGAGCGGCCTCGGAGGGAACGGAGGCAGGCTGCGTGGCTCGGTGCGCGCCAGCTGCCCAAAATCGGCAGCCTTGCACACGCCGATCCTGGATTTTAGAAGATATGCGCGGCTACGCGCGTATCTACTAAAATCCAGCGTACTTTTGTTTGCGCCTGGAGCGCGAACAAAAGTACGCAAACGTGCCGTTTTTAAAAATCTACCCCATTATAATGATGTATGCTGATGAGTTCAGATTCTGGATCCACTGGAGGTCCTTGCACTTCTCTCATTGGCTTACATGTAAGGTAGAGGTCTCAGAAGAAATCAGTTGGCAGTCCCAGACACAATGGACATAATAGACATCTGACGAAGTAGTCTTTGTCCTCAAAAGCTCATGCCTCAATAAATTTGTTAATCTATAAGGTGCTACCTGCCTCGTGTCAATTTTATAATAGAATGAAGCACACACACACATATGTGTTTGTACATGTTCAATAAAAGAATATTTTATCTAAGAAATGAGCTTGTTACGGATCTAAGAAGACGCTGTGCATATGGGAATGAATATAAGTTGGATCAGCAGGAGGAAAGGTGTATGTGTGTGTGTGTGTGTGGGTGTTTGTGTGTGTGTGTGTGTGTGTTTGTTTGTTTTTGTGTGCATGTATAAAAGAATGTGAGGTAGGCTAGTGATAGTTTCTTTCTATCACAAATCAGTTGGTTCATAAACAGAAAAGGCCTCTAAATCATGTTACCATTTACCTCTTTGCCCTGTGGTCTGTTCTGTACTGGCTTTTGGTGTACTGAGGAGGTATTTCTTTATTTCTAGAATACCTTTTAGCACTTACTTGTGACTAAATGGTATTCTTTCCCTTTGATCTCTTTTCTTGGTTTCTTTTTCTATCTTTTTATTCTCTCCTAGCTAGATTTCACCTGTCCTGTCTCCTCCTGTTATTCATCAGTCTCCTCCTTTTCACATCCCATCTCCTTCCCAGCCCATCTCCATGCTGTCACTCCTTCCTTAGTCCTCTTTTTGAACATTTTAAATGGCTGCTCGCATCTTTTTTTTCCTCTTCACCTCCCTTCTCCTTTCCTGTTTCAGAAGCTTGGCTGCCATTCTCTCCGCAGTGCCTGTGCCTTCCTGCAGTCATGGTTCAATGACAAGATGCTTGAAGCACGGGGCTTTGTATCAATGGAGTCCTGCATGGGTCATACATCTTGTCATTGAATCATGCCTGCACAAAAGAAATCGAAAGGCTCCAGCACTGGGGAAGAACAGCTAATTACAAGCTTTTGTAAGGAGCAAAGAGGAGGGAGGTGGGGATTAGAAAGGTGGAGGAAACCACATTAAAAAGTGTAAAAGTGGTGCTGGGGACTTGGGGCATTGAGACAGAGACTCGGTGCATGGGCCCCAACGCACACCCCTGGCTTATTTCATGCATTCTTGAATTCAGAACTTTTATTTTCTCTACCATCTCCACTGGATGGAGGCTGTTCCATGATTTGATCATTCTTTCTGTTAAGAAAACATTTCCAGTATACTTCTGAGCCTATCTCCTTTGGGTTTCATAGTATGACTTTTTGTTCTAGAGCCTTATTTCTACTGAAAAAAATGCTTTCCTCTGGTTTTCCTCCAATTTATACTTTTGAGGTTAATGAATGTGTTTTAAAATACTTTTACCCTTTCCCCCCTCTTCTCTAGGAAAGAAGATGTAGCAGAAATGGAAGCAGAGAGGCATTAATTCTTGTATAAAGCTCAACATATTAGGTACTATTACTTACATCCAAAACCAATACTAGATGAATTCATTCCGTTGTACTGAATCAAACCTACATTAACTTAAAATAGCTCTAGTTTTCCTGATGTGAGAAATGAAATATTCCTTCCATGTTACTTTCGATAGTCCCTTCTGATGTCAAGAAGATGTATGTGAATTATCATAGATTTCTCACTTTGGATGTTATCATTTAGAATAAGTTTATGGTTTCATGTATGTAGCTGTAGCTGTTTGTTTTCAATATACGTTTGAGGCACAAAAGAAATTAAAGGCATCACTCATGCTGCATATAAAGCAATGATTTTGGTCACTAAGGAAAAGTTTTTCATTTAGACTACCAGAAAGAAATGCAAGGATCAGCAGATGAAAGAAAAGATTTGTTATTAGTATAATAAAATACTGTTGAAGTACAAGTAAACTTGAATTACTGCTTAAATCTCAACAGCTTTTGGATTGGTGTTATGCTCATGACAATTCTCTTGCTGAGGTAAAACTTTTTAGTAAGAGTCTGGGAACCATCAGCCTTGTGTAAATGTAAAAGTACAAATGTTCTTTCAATGTGTTACTTCTAAACAATTAAAGATCTTGATGCTAATTTTTAGACTATTGTGGGAATGTGGTCTATCCTATGCTGTGGAATAGCAGCCTGAGCCTAGTGGTTAGAGCAGTGGGCTGAGAACCAGGGAAGCCTGCTGTCATTTCTTGTGACCTTGAGAAAGTTACTTCACCTGCCATTGCCTCAGGTACAAACTTAAGACTGTAAGCCCTCCAAGGATAGAGAAATACAGAACCTATCTGTGATCTCATCCAATCCTTCAATATTGAGTGTTACCTATTGGCAGATGACATCCAACTCAGCATTAAAATGGGATCTGACTAAACTTCATCCATTACCAAATTCAATAACTTTCTTACAGAGATAGCCCAATGGTTTAGTAAATAGAAACTCAGACTAACCCATCTAAATCGGAGCTCTTCTGGCTCAGCTGCTGAGGTCACCCCTTAAAATCACTTCACTCAGTAGCAGGTACTGCCTTATATCCTAAGGAGTCGATACGAAGCCCAGGGGTTCAAGTTGAACAAAATCTCAAAATAGAACCCCAAATTTCAAAAGAAGTAAGGTCTTCCTTCATGCATCTGTGTTAGATCCACCAACTATACAATTTCCTTGAGAGATACAATCTGTTATGCTCAGGCTTGTGGACCCTTGGGCCGATGGGAGGATGGAATACCTTAGGAAGAGGATCTGTAGGTTCTCCCATCGGGTGGTGAGGCAGGAACGGAAGACGTGACCAGCTGACCCTCAGCACTGGAGACAGAGGCGACTGTGGATGCAGACGAGGAGTCGTGACGTCGAAGAAAGGAAGTGTCTCTTCGCCACTGGAGGTCCGCAGTCCCGCCAGGAGGAGCCCGTAGTGACCCGGACTGCTGGGACTTAGGTGGACCTTTGAGAGGTCAAGAAGTTTGGTGCAAGGGCTGACTGGAGCTTCACCCCTGCAAGCCTGTGGTCCCCCCGGGAGGAGCCTGTAGGGACCCGGGCCGCTGGGACTTAGGCGGGCCCTTGGAGACGATGGTCAAGGAGGAGTCCAAAGTCAAGTGCCAGAGGGTCGTCGCTTACCAGTCCGAGGTCACACACCGAGGGATCACCACTTGCCAGTCCGAAGTCACACACTAGAGAATCACCGCTTGCCAATCTGAAGTCAATACCAGGAATCACTGCTAGCTGATCTGAAGACAATACCAGGAATCACCGCTAGCCGATCCGAAGTCAGGAACCAGGAACACCAAGACGAAACAGGAACAAGGATCCAAAGCACAAGAACTCACCAAAGCAAGCAGACCTGACTAACCACGGAAGTTGCCAAGTCAAAGAATGAGCAGAGGAAGCCTCCCTTTATACTTCCTCTGCTCTGGATCATTGGAAGCAGCTGAAGGTAATTAAAGGGCTTAGGTCCCTTTAATTCTAATGAGGAGGCGCGGCCTCACGCCTAAGATGGTGGCGGCCATCTTGGATCTCGGGCCGCGGAGGAAAGCCGCTAGCTGCCGCAAGGGAGGAGCAGGGATGGCTCCTGACCCCAGCGTCCAGCCTAGAGGCCCGCGCTGACACGCGGGGGCACCGGGCACATGCAGCAGGGCAGTCTGCCCTGACGTGGCCGCCGTGGCTGCCACAGCTCAGGTAGGGGGGCGTGCCCGCGGACGACCGCTGGCGCGGAACACAACACAATCTTGCTAATATAATCCATGTGTAAATCACTAGTTGAATTGATCACTGCAGTTCTTTATAAAAGGCATCTTGCATTACAATTTGAAGCACCTCCAGCTCCTACAGAGTGCTGCCCTGAGATTTTTGGTGGGTTCAATAGCATCTGATCATATGAAGCCTTTTGTACATCATCTTCACTGGCTCCCAGTATCAGGCAGATACAATTTAAAACTCTCTGATTTGTGCACAAATGCTTGAATAAACAGGCCCCTAAATACCTCTCTCACACGCCCCCAGGGGAATGTCGGTCCACCAAAATGGCTCTTCTTTCCTCTCCTACCCTAACTGCTGCCAAATTGCTCTGCACAAGACTCCAAGCTTTCAGTTGTTACTCACCAAAAATTTGGGAAAAATATACCATTAATCCTGTACCTGGAACCATGTTACCTTAAAAAAAGGTAAGGAAAAAAGGTAAGGCATTGTTTTTCAGTCAAGCCTTCCTCTAAGAGCCACATCTTTGATTTAACTTCCTGAACCCTCTATGAAGGACTGGGTTAAACACAACAGGGAGACAACATGGTCTTGAAATTAGTCATAAATGGGATTTCCTATACTGGATCTCAATGCTTTATTAATTACAAATTCTGATTTGACTGTAAGCTATTCTATTGCTTCCCTTCATTTTAATTTATTGTAATTTATCTTGAGATCAACTTTAGGAAAAAGTGGAATACCAAATTTTCAGAAATAAACAATGTTATGCCCCTGGTCAAACACCATGCTGCTCTCAGGCTGCTATGTTGTCAGTTTCCTCCTATAAATCAGCCAAAAAGTCTAGACTGCAAGGTAGAGCATTTTCTATAGTAGCTCCCATGATGTTATATATTTTATATTTAGATCATATCTTTTTGTTTGAAGCTCAAGGTGGATTACATTCTGGTACTGTGGGTATTTTCCTGTTCTTAGAGGGCTCAGAATCTAAGAGGATCATTTACTAAGGACTAACTCTGGAATAACATGAGATATTTGAAATACCACTCATTCTTCTGCTAACAGCATTGCACATATTATAATGAGATGATTAACATACTAAATTCTCCCAGGAGAATCTAGACCAGGGTTGGCAATTCCGGTCCTCGGAGGGCTGCAAACCAGTCGGGTTTTCAGGATATCCTTAATGAATATGCATGAGAGAGACCTGCATACCACCTGCCTCAGTTGTATGCAAATCTATTTCATGCATATTCATTAGGGGTATCCTGAAAACCCGACTGGTTTGCAGCCCTCGAGGACCAGACTTGCCCACCCCTGATCTAGACACTAATGAGCATCCTGATGTTCCTGGGGGCCATGTGTTTAAAGGTAGGTTAACCCCCCCCCCCCCACCCCTTCCCAACCTAAAATAGATTAAAAACTCCAAGGGTTTCTATAGATGCTGGGTCAAACCCCTCTCATTGCCCCCCCCCCCACCACCACTGCCCCCTGGAGGCTTCTGTAATAAAAAACAAACATTATACAATTTTCACAGATCAGTGTTGCTGTCCGACTGTAACACTGTCAGCTTAAGCCTCCAGTGATGTTGCCAGAGCAACCTCTGGAAGGGCGTGCCATGATAGCAGAATACTGGGATGCTGGTGCAGAAATGGATCCCTAAGTTGCATAAGGTACTGGGGGGTGGTAGGTTAGAGTTGACGGTGGAGTGGAGTGAGTGTAAAGGGCAGAAGAAGAGGCCCTCTGTTAGCATTTTATTTACCAGGGAGAGGTTAGAGGGGAGGGGGTGACTGGCTCACAAAGTTAACCATACGCTTTCAAAAATAAAATTGGAAGGGGGTGGGGGGGCAGGGAACTTGGCTGGCAGGGAACTTTTTTTTGTAATGATTGTATGTGTTGGGATAGACTTGGAATCTGACCTGGATGCCCAAGTGCAAGATTAAAAAAAAAATGCTCTTCAGTTCTTAACTGCCTATATATGTATTTTTTTTTTTAAATAGATGGTTAAGGATAAAGTTATCCAGTAACACGAGGCCGGAAAACTTTAAATCTAACCACCATATTTAAAAGATGGCTGGCCAATTAAGCTTAAAACTTATCTAGCTAAAGTCAGCCGGATAACTTTATTTGAGGATATTCAGCAGGACATTTATCCCACTGAATACGTAGGATAACTTATCGGCTAACTTTACCTGGATAAGTATATTGGCTTCTCTTTTTTGTTCGGAACACAAATTTCCGTGTGAACACAGTGCATTCTTTTCTTGGACGGAGAACGCTTCTTGGCAAGAGTACTCCTGCTCCCCTCCCACAGAGCCCATAGATTCCTGCCCTGGGTGAGCAGTCCAGTGCTCTTTACATCTGAGAACGTGACTCCTTCTCCTGAGGTGGGCAGTTTACAGTATAGCATTTCTCCTTTTTAGAAAAAAAAAAAAAGGGTAACAAAGACAAGAGAGAAAACTGCAACACATGTCCTTTAATAATCAGGGCATAGGCATGCATCCATGCAGTCCTCTAAACTGATGGATCCTGAGCTTCCCAACTCACTTCCCCATCCAGCCAAACTAAAAGTAAAATAGAGTCAGGTAGGATGGAGAAAAACGTATTTCTAAAGGGAACAAGCTACCTTATTTCCAAGTAGTTTGAAGACGGCAGTAGAAAAGGGAGGAAGGATAGAGATGGGAGGAACTCAGATTACTCAAAATTGACTTAGAACAGCAAAATATTATTCTTTCATCATTACAAACTTCATATCATGAAACAGAACTGTAGAAAATGAGTAAGGATTTCTTATTAATGGAAATAAACAGTTACAGCAGTCTAACTCTCCTGTAGTTTATGCATTGGGAAGATCCAGCAACCCTTAAATACAATGCAAGAATGAAAGCCATGAGTAAAATGGACCCAGAGGAAATTAACTCCAAATTAAAAAAGAATGCAAATTTCCAGCAGAACACAATCAACAGGAAAAAAAAAGTTTCTCATACAATTTTTATATCTGCAACACAGACAATACTAACATTTTTAAGAAAACTCCTATCATCTCTTGACTTTGTGCGAGGGGTGTAAGTAATTTGTGTTACACCCATTTATCGTGTCATATTTAATTATAGCTAATTTGGCATTATCAACACTTCCACTTCTTCAAAGAAAGATACTTACGTCTTCCTTTTCTACAGGGCAATAAGATAGGAATTGGAAACTTCAGTCATTTCCCTTGAGGTCAATATTCAAAATATTCTTATCTGGCAATATTCTTATCTGGCAAGACTGTAGCTGGATAAATTATCTTGGATATTCAGCAGGATAAAATGTTCACTGAAAATATCTGATTAACTTTATCCTGCTACCTTTTAGCTGGATAACTTTAAACCTAAGCTGTTATATTTTGAATATCATTGGTTAGGTTGTATCACTGGTCTCATGTGGCAGGATACCTTTAGCCTTAACTGACTATATTCAAAAGAATATAGCTGGTTAAATGACACTGCTTAGTAAAACAAAAAAACAACCAACCTGGCGGGCCTAGGAGCTCCCCCAAACCCAGCCAAACTGTAAAACATGGGGCTTGCAGAGCTGAGCAGCTCCCACTCTAGTGTCAAACTTACGTCATGACACAGGGATTAAGAAGAAGAAAAAAATGTGGTGAAAACCATGGCAGAGGAGGAGGAAAAGCTTTTCCGCCATCTGTAAAAACACCTATCTGTGAAAATCCTAGTGCATCTGGTAACACTACAGTGACACCAGCAATCCCCTTCCAAGTTAAAGAGAGATTTTTTTTTTTATTAGGTGGGAAAAAAAGAGGAGTGACAAGAGAGTGTCAAGCAGAAAAACAGGCTAGAAAGAGATGTGCTTCCTGCTGCCATTGTTAGCGGCGTTTAGAAGGGGCAGGACAGGAGAGGCACAGGCAGTGGAGGATGGCACTGACACTGGCAGTAGAGAAGCAAAGGCAGTACTAGGAGCAGAGCAGCCAAAAGCAGCACAGTGCTTCTCCCTTTGTGTGTCCGGATAAATGTCTGCAGCAGGTCCTGCAAGAAACTTCTGACTCAGAGGAATCATGTCAAGGCTTCTCAGAATCAGAGGAGACAGAAAAACTAATAGCAGTGGAGATTTTTTTTTCTGGGGGGGGGGTCCTAGTTACTAGCATGTTCTTTTCATTGAGCAGGTAAAGGAAACATAAAACAATACAGTTGGGGGCACAAAGCACCCCCCAGGGAAAAGAGTTAGTGGAGAACTTGATTGATGCCCCTGGTCTTTTGCCTCTTAGTCTGCCTTCAGGCTCAGCTTCAGCTGAAGGAATTCCCACTCTCCAAACCTGCTGTGAGGAAGAGGAAGTCCCAGAAGAAATCCGGAGTGGAGGCACCAGAGTGAAGGAGGACCTGGGCTTTGCAAAGTTCATTCACTGTCGGGCCATATGAGGAGGAAAAGTACTGGGGCATCTTACAAACAGTTGCATGCTGCATCATGTGAAAAGAGAACACCCATTACATGATCTTCAGGAGAGGGCATCGGTACTAACCTGTGAACCACGTCTCCCCAACGAAACAATAGCAGGAGCAGCAGGAAAGTGCTGGAACCGGGGAAGTCAGTCTGAGATGGGGTTTACTGTATATTATTTGATAAGCTGCACTGCTCTTATTATGAGATATCATATAATAAATGACTAAAGATTTTTCTCTTATTGATTATTTGTTTTCAATGTTTACGTGCACCCCAAACATCTGTAGCTGTCAGCCCTTCATCATCTTCATTACTACTACTAAGATATTCCCCTCAGTATGATCCTTGTCCATCACCTGGGTGTTTACAATCCACCTGCATCCTGCTATGCTGACCCTGCTAGAGCTGCTGCCTATTCATATCTAGTACAGATGCCACTGGTATACCATCAGGAAAAGACAGGCATGTGTAGCATTCTAGCAGGTCCAGATGTTGCTATGAAATAAATGCTTCATCTCTCCACTTTGGCCAGCTGCACCTGGATGCAGCATAGCACTGAGTGTACAGACTGGGCATAACCTGATAAATACTGTCTGGAAGGGCACTTTATAATTAGGGATGAATATTTGCAGCAGCCTCTTAAATCTCATGTTCTGTACCATCTGTAAGGGCGGGTCATACAGAGCAATTATTTCTCTGATGTAGCGTGTGACCACTTTTGTTGCTGCATGCCGCCTACTACAGGACAGTAGGTGGTGACAAACTCCATTTGCTCCATAGTAGCCTGCCACTGATGTGGGGTTAAGGACTGCTTTCCTTTCACTTCACTGGTGGAAGAGGCAGGGAGGTCAACTTGGGAGACTGACTTCCTCTGTTCCAGCACTTTCCTGCTGCTGCTGCTGCTGCTACTGTTTGACTGGCAGAGGTGGTCCACAGGTTAGTACTGGTGCCCTTCCTTGAAGATCATGCTAATGGGTATTCACTTTTCACAGGATACAGCCATTATACTCAGTTAAGAACATAAGAACATAAGAAATTGACATGCTGGGTCAGACCAAGGGTCCATCAAGCCCAGCATCCCGTATCCAACAGAGGCCAAACCAGGCCACAAGAACCTGGCAATTATCCGAACACTAAGAAGATCCCATGTTACTGATGCAATTAATAGCAGTGGCTATTCCCTGATTAATAGCCATTAATGGACTTGTTAATGGAGATTTGTGCAAGGTTCTCTCAACCTAGCTTGATGGACTCTCTATCTGGGTAACATCAAGCTAGGTTGAGAGAACATTGCCCAAATCCATCTTGGAGTGAGTTTCCTCACTCCGAAGGCCATCAAATCTTCACAAGAGACCACTGTTCTGTTCGTAGGTGTCACATAGAATGTCAAAGTGGCCCCTAACCCCCTACACTCTTACCTAATCCCCACCTCGAGTTACTAGGTGGGCCTACCATAGGGATACAAATACCTACCTATGGGCCATGACATTATGGCCAGTCTCTCAGTGTCTCTCTCTCACTCTCTCACTCTCACTCTCACTCTCAAACCATTAACAATGGTCCCCCAGTGGTTGAATGCAGGAAATACAACAGGTCAGCACTTATTTGTGCTAATTTAGCTGGTACTTACCACATTTTGATAAATCCAGGCCTATGTTAGTTAGATATACATAATGGTTAACAATGATAAGTCACTTTTATTATATCATTATCTTTAATTCCAACAGATTCAATTTTCTATAAAACCCACAGTGAGGTATACGTCTATCTATCTATATACATGTAGACAGAAAAGGAAATGATTGAGAAAGTTCATTGCAGCAACATATCATCGAGAAGATAGGGCCAGATTTTAATACCTATGAGCGAGCATAGATTTGTGCGCGCAACCCGGCTCGCACAAATCTATGCCTGATTTTACAACATGCGTGCGCAGCCGCACGCATGTTATAAAATCCAGGGTCAGCACATGCAAGGGGATGCACATTTGTGCACCTTGCGTGTGCCGAGCCCTAGGGAGCCCCGATGGCTTTCCCTGTTCCCTCCGAGGCTGCTCCAAAATCGGAGCGGCTCAGAGGGAACTTTCCTTCTGCCACCCCACCTTCCCCATCCCTTCCCCTACCTAATCCGCCCCCCAGTCCTACCTAAAAACCCCCCATACCTTTATTTTAGAAGTTGCATCTGCTGAGTGCCGGCGCACGATCCCCCGGCCAGAGGCCCTACGAAGGCCTCTGGCCATGCCCCCACCCCACCCCTTTTTTCAAGCCCCGGGACATACGCGCATCCCGGGCTTGCGTGCGTCACAGGGCCTATGCAAAATAGGCTCGGCGTGCGTAACCCCCCTGCGCGCGTAAATCCAGCTGGATTTATGCACATAGAGCTTTTAAAATCTGCCCCATAATGTACCATAATGTACCACCAGAAAGTATATTGAACAATTTTTTTCGGAATAGCATAATCATATGCACAAGTTAATATCCTCTGAAGAAGCCTCAGTAGTGGGTGAAACAAGGATCTTTGTAGATAGAAGTCTGTTGAGGACTTGTTTCTTTGTATGTGATTCAGATCTTCTTTGGTGGAATTGTTACTAGCTTAGTAAAACTATTTAATAATTTTTGATTCACAGCTTCCATGATGGAATTTTTACAGTTTGAGAACTTTGGAACCAAATTCTGGGTTTTTCCTGAAGAATTCTGGAATTAGAGCTTGAAGGATATGATATAGTTTTTTACTGACTTGCATATTTAGAGGGAATATTTTATAGATTTTGAGTTCTATCAAACAAAATTGATGTTTTTAAATGCTGTGTTGTCTACGTATGTAGGTGTGAATGTGAATGAGTGTTTTTAACTTAGTGGATTTCTAAGATGTAATGAGATATAATAAAAGAATTGTTGTTTCAGTGTATGACTACTATAAATAAAGGCACTGGTATGCTATCAGTTCTACTGGGGTTCAGTTATCAGGTAATTAGACTCCATCTATGTAAAGATATCAGAGTTGCCCACTATATTGCCATAGAAGTTAATAGTTTCTAGCAATAAATTATTCATGGTATATATATATATATATATATATATATATATATATATATATATATATATAATATATATATATATATATATATATATATATATATACCACTGGAATGCAATTTTTTTGTTAAATTTTATAAAGAAGCATATCTTCATTTCTGTAAAAGCATTTAACTGACAACAACAATTAACATACCTTGGGAATATCTTTCTTGTACAATATTTGTCATTCATTTTTTTATATAACCCTTTAAACCACACTACTGAACAATAATATTTACAAACCAAACAAGTAAATGGAATCCAGAAAAAAATGGACCTAAATCTCTTACCACAATCCAAAAATTTATGAAGCAAGAGACCATGAGTTTTAACAATTGATGAAACTCTTCTTTATGATCATCAGTCTTTTAATCTTGCTCCCAATCATTTTTTATTACATTTTTAAAGAATTATTGCACTTAAAATTGTCAGTTCATATTAAATTTCATTTATCTTATGCAATCATTCACCCAACATTGGTCAAGTGTTTGTTGATCTGCCTCAGGGAAAATAGAGTTTCATCAATTGGTAAACTCATGGGAATGATATTCTCTTGCTCCGTATAATTTTTAGATTGTGGTTAACATTTTAGGTGTGTTTTTTTTCTGGATTCTGTATGTTAGATATCATTCCACACATTGGTGTAATTTTTTAAAAAGCAAATGGAACATAAGCAATAAAATGGTAAACCAAAAAAATGAAGTGGGAGCAAAAATTTGAACAGGATAGGAACAAAGAACAAGTAAAGAGGAATATGGTAATCAATAATATCAAATGCTATAGTTAGAAGGCTGTAGTCAGAGAAGAAGGCAATTTGAAATGAATGATGAAAATGGAAACTAGATTAAGGAAGCAGGCACATTATCAGTGGTGCATTAAGACCCATAGCAGACCAGACTTAAGGGCATTTTATACAAAATGCATGTGACATCATTATGAGTCTCTCGTCAGTCTTGACATTGGAAATACATTTCTCTACCTTCATTTATACAGGTGCTTATGTTAGAGAAACTGAAAATTGATTTAATGTCTTACATAGATACCTTTTTTCTGTAATGATTTGCTATTAAAATATGCCAGTTACCTTTATTCTTTTGGTTTTATTTTTCATATTTTTTTAAAGTGGAAGTAACTGAAGCTATAGTATGCCATACTGCAACAGCATTCATTTTGGTTCAGCATGAATGAGGGCACTGGCTAGAAGTTGATTGAGTGCACAGAAACTAGAAACTATAATTTTCTACATAAAGTGCCTGCAAATCTGAAACACATCTGGTGAAGCAAATCACGACCAGAAAGGAATTTTTTTAATGTGGCTGAAAAACCTGTCTACATTGGCATTGACTCAGGAGGCCATTAAGTCCACTGCCGGCAATCCCTCCTATCATCTGGAAGTCCTGCTGGCTGAGCTCCCACTCCCCTGGGTCCAGCCTGTTCCTGAGAAAATATGCCCGCCTATTGTCTTTTCCTGCAATGTGAGGTACCAACAATTGGGGCAGATGTTTCTCTGCACAGCTGAGAATCTCCTTCAATTCTTCTGCAAGTGCCCCTCCCCCTTTCTTGTTTACATATGCTACCAACATGGTGCTGTCTGAGAGGACCCTGGCTGCCTTTCCCTTCACCCTCAGTAGGAAGGCATGAAGCACCAATCTGATGGCTCTTAACTCTTACCTGTTTATAGGCCAAAGAGCTTCCTCCTCCGTGTAGCATCCTTGGGTCAGCTGGACCTGGCAATGAGCTCCCCAATCACTCTGGCTGGCATCTGGGGTTAACATAACACAGTTGGGTGGTTTTAAGTCTACCCCTTTTATGAAGATGGATGAATCCAGCCACCATCCCAGACTCTCCTTTGACATCGAAAGGCTGTAGTTTTGGGAGGCTAGAGATCAGCAGGCTAATAGCACCAGTTGCAATGGACACATATGTGCCCTGGCCCTGGAAACTATATCTATGGTGGCTGTCATCTGTCCCAATAGCTGCAGATAGTCTCAAGCCCTAGGACAAATCAGGGAGTGAAAAACACCCATTTAATCTAATATTTGGTGACCCTTTAGGGCATAAGGTTTGTCCATCCTTCCCCCATGAGCAGAATAATGTGAAAGAATTCTAATGACAGCAAAGTTGCTCTTCATATAATTTATCAAACAGCCCAACCTTTCTAGATGTTGGATAACTATGACTGATGCCAGCCCCGTTCTCCTGGGTGGGTTTTGCTCCAATGAGCCAAGCATCAGGGTAAGTGTGTACCAGCATTTCCTGCTTGCGCAGAGCTACTTCCTTGACCATGACTTTGCTAAATGACCTTGGAGCAGTTGCAGGTCCCAAAGGTAGATTCTAGAATTGACAATGTTGGATTAGGATGCGAAAGCATAGATATATGAAGATAGGCCTTTGCCATATCCAAAGACAACAGATATTCTGCTTTCCTTATCACTTCCATAATTGAGAGGAAAGTCTCCATTGTGAAGTGAGGGTTCTTCAAAAGCTTATTGATCCCTTTTAAATCTAACATAGGGCAGAATGTCCCATTCTTCTTTGGGATCTCAAAATAAATTGAATATATCCCTGGTACCCTTTCCTGTGTTTGGCTTTGATGGTACAGTTTGTGACAACAGTGGTTTCTTTACTGTTAGTATCATATAATTTCAAGAAAAAAAACTCATTATAGAGTTTTGTTTTGTTGATAGTAAATGTTTTTTAAGTGAACATAACATTAGATGCAATAACCAACAAAATCCTTAAAAAACAAAAGTCAAACATTGACTCTGTGTGTACAGTAAAATTTAAAAATGCATTACAAACTGCTGGGAATAGCTATACCCTAGAACCGCCAATGTGCACATTTTCATACACTTATGTTTTAGGCTCCATAACTGAAAGAAAAAAATATTTGTGTAAACACTGATGCTTTGTAATAAGTACAGATCAGTGTGAGATAGTGCACCTAATGTTCCCCTATTTACTTGTGCAGGATCAGGCCCACCTTAAATCTACTAAGGAGAGTATGCACTGTGTGGGATTCTGTGAGGCAGGTGGAGCTCAGAGGGTATAACCAGAGGCTGGGGAATAAAAGCTGGGATTCTGTTTATATATGATGTACAGATCACAAAGTTTCAATTGTAAAACATCATATCTATAAGCGAGTTTGGTATGATTTACAGTCAATTGAATAACTTAGGAGTGTATTATCAAATTTTAATCAACGGTTTCCCCACTTAGTTTTTGCCCATTTTTTGAAAAACACTTTTTTTTAGATTTTTTTTAATTTTTTTTTAAACCATCAATAGGCAGTAATGAAACACTTATCATTGCAGGACTTGGACAGTGTCTGGAACAACACAACCTGACACGACTCATGTTTCTTAGGCTTGCTGTTTTAGAAAAAATGGTTAAGAGTGATCACGGAGGAGATCTCAGCTGCCTACTTAATTATCGCGAGCAGTGGTGGATTTTCACACTCGCATCCCAATCACCTGATGGTCTAAATGACTGTGTCGAATGGTCCTCTTTGTTATAATCTCTGATTGGTCTTTTGACCTGATGCTCAGTTCTCTGATTGGTTCTTTCTGAAACCGTTAGATAGTTTAAAAAGTATGTAAAAAAAAAAATGGCGGATCCCGGTGTTCGCTAAAGCTGAGACCGAGTAGCAGAGTATGCAGCCAGGCAGACATTAGGAACGTATGTATTACTTGTCCAGTGACATGAATTAATTTTCAACACTAGCAAGAATGTAAATGGCATTGTTTGCTTTCTTATTGTAGACACTGAATTTAACTTCACCGCCCCTGATGAAGCCTAAGAAACATGAGCTGTGTCGGGCTGTGTTGTTCCAGATGCTGTCTAAGTCCTGCAATGATAAGTGTTTCATTACTGCCTATTGATGGTTTAAAAAAAAAAATCAAAAATTCTAAAAAAAGTGTTTTTCAAAAAATGGGCAAAAACTAAGTGGGGAAACCGTTGATTAAAATTTGATAATTCAGTCCTAAGTTATTCAATTGACTGTAAATCATATCATAGTCACTGTACATTTGGCAGAACGTGGGCTATCGTTTGTATAAAGAAGCCCACCTTTTTGTTATGAGGTTTCCTCACTTCATTTAATATAGACTATACGGTAGTAGCCATATTCAGCTTATAGATATGATGTTTTTCAATTGAAACTTTGTGATCTGTACATCATATATAGTCAGTTTCATTTAGTGAAAGTCTTAAGTATTACTTACTGTATTACTGTATTACTGTTTAATGGATCCGGTCAAACTAAAGGAAACCTTCAGTTACTCAGCAGTGTATCTGAAAATTTATAAATCTGCGCACACGCGTAATTTTGTTCGCACACCAGTATGTGGGATTTCAATAGATACGCACGTAGTCACGTGTATCGATTAAAATCTGGCGTCGGCACGCACAAGGCTGCCCAAAACCAAGCCACACAGCCTGCCTCCGTTCCCTCCGAAATCGGAGCGGCCTCGGAGGGAACTTTCCTTTGGCCCCCCACCTTCTCCTCCCTTCCCCTACCTAACCCTCCCCTCCGGCCCTATCTAAACCCCCTACCTTTGTTGTACAAGTTACGCCTGCTCGAAGCAGCCCATTAAACAAGACCCTGCACTGGTTTGTGTACTAAATCAATCAGCTGCTACATCCGCCATAGCATCTTCAATCTGCCATATTGGCCTGTTCTAGCCTTACATGAGGTTCTCAAAGACCCTCCCTTAATTGTTACAACACAGGGCTTTAATATTCGTGATAAGCTGATTCATGCAGTTACTCATGGGCGAAGTGACAAACTCAGTGGCAGCCACAATCAGTGTGGCCATTGTGCTCATTGTCAAAATAGCATGGACGGGGAAATATGGATTGAACCCTGACAGGATATAAAGTTGTCCGAAAATCACATACCACATGCGATTCAGATCATGTTGTTTATGCTATCATGTGTACCTGTCCCAAGGTATACATCGGAAGAACTACTAGGAAAATTAGAATCCGCTTGAATGAGCATAAATCCAAATTAAACACAGAAACTTTGACAGCTCCCATCATTCTCACTGCGTTCAGCAAAGCCACGCTTTCAGATTTAAAATGGACAATTTTGGATCAAGTGTTGATATCTCCCCGTGGGGGTGATCGGATTAGACTCTTAAACAAGCGGGAGGCCTTTTGGATCTTTACATTGAAATCACAAGCCCCATTAGGTTTGAACGAATTATTGGACTGGAACTCTATATTATAGCTTGGCATTAAATTCTGAACGAGCATTGAATTGATAGTGTTCTTTTTATTGGTTGTTCAGACGCATACGTCATGACCTCAGAGCTCTGTTTGGATTGGTTACGCAGCTATTCCACACCAAGTTTAAAAACGGCACACCAGGTAATTTTAGCGTTGTCAGATCCGGATAGAGTCCACGGACTCACGCTTGAGACCCAGCAGGCAACGGCTCAACACCCACCGACTATCATCCAAGGAGGACGATATCCCTGATGAAAGGTCCTTGAACGGACCTGAAACATGGCTGCGTCGGTCACCCATCAAGACCATCAGATAAGTTGGGATGTTGAATGAGCTTAGTGACTAAGCCTTCAGATATAACCTCTTATGCCTAGCGAGGTTGTTTACAAGCGCTTTAAATATCCATCTATACCCTTTGTGGGATTATTATTTTGCGGGACATTCACAATTCAGTTTATTATTGATAGAGTGATTTTATTCACCATCATTAACAAGGATAATTTTTTCAAAAAATTTTTAAAAAACTTTCACTTGGTGTCATCACATGTTCACGCATAACACTGGATGGAGGAGGTTCGTTATGATTATAATCATAATCATATTACCCCTATGGGGATTTATGACAATTATATATGAAACGTTCCTCTCTTTCCTAAAAACTTTTTTTGACAAACACATCAGTTAATAGTTGTTTAAATTGCTTTACTCAATCGAGATTTGGAATTTACATATTCATTTGATAACTTATTTCAGAGCCATCTTTATTGGGAGAGGAATCAGTCCCCAGTAAAACAGATCTAGAGACCAGTTATACAGATCTTCATAAAAAACTAATTAGATCTGAACATTCAGCCACCTTAGTCCAATACCTTCGGCAACAAATAATCCCTCGAGCCTTACGCATGAACAAATCCCCACTAGTTTTTCAA